>NC_140974.1:64180679-64183179 GCF_056783735.1 Eptatretus burgeri
TGGGCCAACCGCCTTTCCACTTTTCATCTTCTTCATAGCAGTCCTCACTTCATCCTTACTGATCCACCCCACTTCCAGATTCACTATCTCCACCTCTTCCAACCTTCTCTCTCTCTCATTTTCTTCATTCATCAGCTCCTCAAAGTACTCCATCCACCTTCTCAACACACTCTCCTCGCTCGTCAGCACATTCCCATTTGCGTCCTTTATCACCCGAACCTGCAGCACATCCTTCCCAGCTCGGTCCCTCTGTCTTGCCAATCGGTACAAATCCTTTTCCCCTTCTTTTGTATCCAACTTCTCATACAGCTCGTCATATGCCTTTTCCTTGGCCTTAGCCACCTCTCTTTTTGCTTTTCGACGCCACTCCTTGTACTCCTGCCGACTTTCTTCATCTCTCTGACTATCCCACTTCTTTTTAGCCAACCCCTTCTTCCTTATACTTTCCTGTACTTCCTCATTCCACCACCAAGTCTCCTTATCTTCCTTCCTCTGTCCAGATGTCACACCAAGTACCTTCCTAGCTATCTCCCTCACAACTTCTGCTGTCGTTGCCCAATCATCCCACCCATCTTTACCACCATCCAACGCCTGTCTCACCTCCTCCCTAAATTTCACGCAACAGTCTTCCTCCTTCAGCTTCCACCATCTGGTCCTTGGTTCAGCCCTCACTCTCTTCCTCAACCTCACCTCTAAAGTCATCCTACAGACCACCAATCGATGCTGTCGAGCTACACTCTCCCCTGCCACAACCTTACAGTCACTAATCTCTTTCAGGTTGCATCTCCTACTTAAGATGTAATCCACCTGTGTGCACTTTCCTCCACTCTTGTATGTCACCCTGTGTTCCTCCTTCTTCTTGAAATACGTGTTTACCACTGCCATTTCCATTCTTTTTGCAAACTCTACCACCATTTGCCCTTCCACATTTCTCTTGTTGAGACCGTACCTCCCCATCACCTCCTCATCCTCTTTATTCCCTTCCCCAACATGTCCATTGAAATCTGCTCCAATCACCACTCTTTCATCCTTGGATACACTCTCCACCACTTCATCTAACTCACTCCAGAAATCTTCTTTATATTCCATCTCACACCCCATATGTGGGGCATATGCACTGATGACATTCATCATCACCCCTTCAATTTCCAACTTCACACTCATCACTCGGTCAGACACCCTCCTCACCTCCAATACCCTCTTGACATGATCTTCCTTCAGGATTATCCCGACACCATTTCTCCTCCCATCCACACCATGGTAGAACAGTTTGAAACCACCTCCAATGCTCCTCGCCTTACTCCCCATCCACTTGGTCTCTTGTACACACAGTATGTCCACCTTTCTTCTCTCCATCATATCAGCCAACTCTCGCCCTTTGCCAGTCATCGTCCCAACATTCAGAGTTCCAACTCTCACCTCCACACTTCTACCCTTCCCCCTCTCCCACTGCCTCCGGACTCGCCTTCCCCGTCTCCTTCTCCTCCTTCGCCCAGCAGTAGCACAATTTCCACTGGTACCCTGCTGACCACCGGTACCGGTGGCGGTCGTTGGTAACCCGGGCCTCGACCGATCCGGTATGGAAATTCGTTTTGTTGTCCGCATAATGATTTGGCATAGGTTTTTACGCCGGATGCCCTTCCTGACGCAACCCTGGTCGCCTCTTACGACACACAGGGATATGGTACACCTATTCTAACCGGGGCATACACCGGGCCCAGTACAACTGGTGCTCATTTCGCCGACCTCGGAAGGATGGCAGGCTGAGTCAACCCCCTGGTGTTTTTCGACTTGGTTTATATATATTTATATATATATATATATATAGATACATATATATATACATATATATATATATATATATATATATATATATATATATATATATATACACATTATATACATACACATTATATATATACACATTATATATATACACATTATATATATATATATATATATATATATACACATATACATACATATATTAATTCAGTGTCCCAACGGGGCTTGAACTCAGGACCTCTTGGGTCCCAAGCCACTGCCCTTACCACTGCGCCAACACCAGGCTCATATATATATATATATATACACATATATACATATATATATATATATATATATATATATATATATATATATATATATATATATATATATATATATATATATATATATATATATATATATATATATATATATATATATATATATATATATATATATATATATATATATATATATATATATATATATATATATATATATATATATATATATATATATATATATGTATATATATATATATATATATATATATATATATATATGTATATATATATATATATATATATATATATATATATATATATGTATATATATATATATATGTATATATATATATATATATATATATATATATATATATATATATATATATATATATATATATATATATATATATATATATATATATATATATATATATATATGTATATAT
>NC_140974.1:64190679-64208179 GCF_056783735.1 Eptatretus burgeri
ACGTGCCGCGATTCGAGTTACGTGGCCGTTCGCACGCCGGCGGGCGCGAAGACCGCAACAATATGTATATATATATATATATGTATATATATATATATATGTGTATTTGTATATATATATATATGTATATATATATATATATGTATATATATATATATATATATATATGTATATATATATATATATGTATATATATATATATATATATATATATATATATATATATATATGTGTATATGTATATATATATATATATATGTATATATATATATATATATATATATATGTGTATATGTATATATATATATATATGTATATATATATATGTGTATATATATATATATATATATATATATATATATGTATATATGTATATATATGTATATATATATATGTGTATATGTATATATATATATATATATATATATATATATATATATATATATATATATATATATATATATATATATATATATATATATATATATATATATATATATATATATATATATATATATATATATATATATATATATATGTATATATATATATATATGTATATATATATATATATATGTATATATATATATATATATATATATATATATATATATATATATATATGTATATATATATATATATATATATATATATATATATATATATGTATATATATATATATATATATATATATATATATATATATATATATATATATATATATATATATATATATATATATATATATATATATATATGTATATATATATATATATGTATATATATATATATGTATATATATATATATATATATATATATATATATATATATATATGTATATATATATGTATATATATATATATATATATATATATATATATATATATATATATATATATATATGTATATATATATATATATGTATATATATATATATATATATATATATATATATATATATGTATATATATATATATATATATATATATATATATATATATATATATATATATATATATGTATATATATATATATATATATGTATGTATATATATATATGTATGTATATATATATGTATATATATATATATAAGTAGGGTAAGAATACTGATTCTGGCTCACTTTTCCCCATGTAAATGAATGGGGGATTTTCAGCGATTTATATTTTTTTTCCCTAAAAATAAATCCCCTTTTTATCCCAAGGTATATTTATTTGTCTCCCCTTTTAACCTGGAGGTTGAACCTCATTGAATTGAACACCTGGGGGTTGAACAGCTCACTCATTGAACCTATAAAGATTTGTTCATTCTCAAATTCCTTCAATAGTTTAATTTTCTTTGCACAATAATCCCTATCTAAAATATTGACAAACAAAACATTTGAATCTTTATATTTTTTAAGATACCCCATTTGTGCCATTACGAAATGATAAACTTCTCTTAATGCTCTCATCTGACCACCTCCTGAGCCACATATCATTTTGAGATTATAGTAAATTGTTTTTTCATTGTTCAATTGATAACCATCAAAGTTTTCAGTCCATTCAAGGATATTCATTTTTTTCTTTACATCCTCTAACTTACTAGTTTTTAAATTAATTCGCTTATTTGTTTTATTTACCTTTGTTTTAGTTATTTTTTCAATAAGACTTATTTGATATTTTTCACATTCATTATGTTTTCCATTTATATACCAAGACTGAGATTTTCTCCACTCTTTAGTTTGATTAATACTTGGTTTAACCATTTATATATTGTGAAAAAGGCGGCGGTAGCCCTTAAAAACCCTAACCCATCTTCCCATCGTTAAAACATAATCTATTTTATACACTCTATCATACAATATCCATATGGAACACAATCTATTCCATTATCTAAAATAAATCTCTTATCATCAAAGGCTCCTAATGCCTTTTTATTTACTTCTTCACTATATATGTTATGTTTATAACTTCTTATTGTATTCATTTTCCTATATTCTTCTTTCTTATTCATCAAACAATTATAATAATTTCTAAAAGTTATTGATTTCTTTATTACATATTTCTTTATTCCCTTTAACCTCTTATCAATCTGTTCACCATACTTATAAGCATATGCCTTTGCTCTCAATCCAATAAACTCACTCATTACTTTTCCACCCAACTCATCCTTAAACTTACCAATAACCTTTTCATTCTTTTTGGAAAATAACTCACTCTTCTTGCTGAAATTACTTGTATCATATACTCCAATATTTTTCTTCATATCTTCATAAACATCATCAGTTTTTATATCTAGGATAAAACTATCAGTATCCATATACAACAATGAAACATTTTCACCATACTCTTTCTTTAAGTCATTATACAAATAATCATACATCAATATCTTTGATAAATCAAGAACTGCTGTTCCAATATAAATTGGTTTATCCATTACAATACTTTCCTTTTTCATATGAATTGCAGAAAAGTTCTCTGAAAAAACCTCTTCTCTCTCAAAACTTGGTTTATTTATCAATCTCGAAGCTTCTTTCCAAGATGTTGCGAATCTAATGTTTTGCCTGTTTCTAACATTTTCCATAGTCTTTCCAAATACAGCATTATTCATTAATTTATAAAAGTCCCCTTCAAATTTTACTTTTGTATTTGCTCTCATATCTGTATTGAATTGAATATACTTTTTCACCCAAGGACTTTGTTTAAATTTTAAAACTCTATGAATTTTAGCTACTCTCAATCCTTCTCTCAAAAACTGTTTTAAGCTTCTCTGATGCAAAACATATCCCTCTTTATCATAGAATGTTGTTAATAACTTTTCTGTTGATTTACCTTTAATATTAAAACTTTTATGATAATCACTTAACCATTCTTTCTTTGGAGTTTCTTTCTCACATGCAAAAGGAAGATCTTTATGCTTATTATGAAGATCACTTTCGGGTACCTCAAATCAACTTCAAAATAATAACCTTCTTCTTCGTCATTCAATTCCTCTTGAGAAGAAATAACAATATTCATCAAAGCCTTTTCATAATTCTTTTCTTCCACCCACTCTAATTTACCATAAGGTAGAGATTGAGACATTGCCCATCCATACAAATTATTAGCATCAAAATACATCAAATAATTACTATCTTTTTCACTATCATAATTTGGGAGATATTTATTATTTGCTTTAGCATATCTTTTTGAACATACTTGTGATATTCCACCTCTCTTGGACTTCTCAATCATCAAAAGCATATCCACATCACTGATTAAATCTATATCTTGTTTTGTCATTTTCAACATTGCACTCCAAGCTAAACCAGGAGCTGTGAAATAGTGGGCAGGATCTAATCCATAACAATTTTTATTATGACAGAGTGATCTAAAAGCTTCAAACACATCAGCTAACAATAAAACATCTGTTTTTAGATATAAATCGTGATATTCTCCAAGGTTCTTTATCTTAAATATTTTCCATATTTCTTGTGCGTGTTTATATTCCTTATCACTTATCTCTTCTTCATAAAGGTTATTATAGAAACTTTCTTTTGAAGGAAGTTGTGTTTCTTTAAATCTCATAAATGAATCCATATAATCATAAGGATAAATTCCCTTACTTGTAAGAATTTTCTCTTTACTTTGAATTTCATTCCTTGTTTGAATTTCCTCTCTCGTAAGAATTCCTTCTTTAATCAGAATTTCATCTTTAATCTGAATTTCCTCTTTAGTGAGAATTTCCTCTTTTGGAAAGAATGAATTAAGATTTGGAAAAGAGTCTGTGGAGCTTAGATTTGATGCGAGGTAGGCTAGTGGTGTTCCCATAAACTTGTAAGAATCTAAAAACCTAATACGAGTTAAAGGTTTTGTGAATATCATTTTTGAAAATGAAATATACTTTTGACTTGTGTTTGTTATAGCAGAAATATTCCCTGGTGTTTTTGAAAGTTCATTTATAAATAGATGTGTATCATAGTTGGCGCTGTTGTGAAGAAAGACTGGAATAAAAGAAGGTAATTTATAATTAAGATTACAACAGGAATGAGCGGGACCTCTATATTTACCAGTAAGATGACAATGGTCTCTAACTTTAGACTCCTTAATTTTCCCCTCACAAATATGACAGATATTGTTCATTCTAAATTCTAATTTTTCTTCTTTGGTTAATTTCATCGGTTCATTTGTTTCTTTCATTAATTTAGTGAGTCTTATACAATCCTTTTCTAATCGTTTTACAAACTCTTGTGAAGCATTTTTTCCACGATAATGTTCAAGTTTGTTATACTTTTCTCCAACAGATGATTTGATATAATAACAAAAACCACAAGGAATATGTTTTTGATATTTATTTGTATATGGTTCTTTTGGATTAGGAGAAGCAGTATTTATCTTTTTAAGGATACATTCAAAATCAGCGTATATCACAAATGGGTGCATGATAGATTTATTATAATCTTCAAAATAAATCTTTTCACCAGGTTTAGGCATTGTAATTACAGCTGATTTATGATTACTACAATATTTTGAATGTTGTTCTAATCGTTCTTTTGTATGAAATGAATTAAGACATCGCTTACAAGGATATATTTTGTTTGCTGTTCTGAATACCTGAGAAGAGATTAATCTTGATAAATTATTGATGTATGTGTAATGTGAATTCTTTCCAACACTAAAATATAAAAGGTCAATGTGTGTTTCTTCATTTTTATAGTTGTTTGAAATTTTTAATATTTGAATTTTGTTTGTATCCGTTAATCCATATACATTAATAGAAAGATTATTCTTTTTCTCAAATTTAGGAATATCTGTTAATGGCATTGGGAATTTAAAATCTTTAATGTCCAAGGTATTCTCATATTTCATATATTGTTTTACTCTTTCTGAATTACATTTTGGTGGATGTAAGTGAGCAAGAACAGACCAGAGAAAACATTTATTATCATTGTTCTTAATATTAACAACTGCCTTCTTTAGTTTTATTTCTTTTGGTAATTCAATATAAGAAGAAGCTTTAAGAGGGTTTGATTTTAGAATGTGTATATCTAAAAAGATGATTTTTTAAATATTGAATCCACTTCCTACCACTGTATTATCAACATCCTCCTCTTGTCTTGATAGTTCTTCATAAACCCCACTATTCAAAAAATCTTGAAATGATGTTATAAAATGAAGATCTGTTCTCATATAAGGAGTTTGTTCTTCATCTTGTCTTTTCATATTCATTTTCACTCCCATATAAAACTTTAAAGTTTTTATTTCTTTTAATGTCTTTTTAATAAATTTTTCAACATCGGGTTTCACTATTTCAATTGATTCAGCTATTGATGATGGACTGGGTTCTCCAAATTGAAAAATCCTTATTTTTATATGCCCTTTAAATGCCTCATCAGTGTTTTTAATATAATAGTCTCCCTTTACTTTAAACTCATTTTTCTTGTGTTTTTGTGATTGAAGATGTTGATTATAACTACTCTTCAAAACATCCTTTGAACAGATATCACAATGTTTTCTTTCCAACTCAAGAGGAGATATTTGATGAAATAGATTAAATGTGTGTTTGTTGGTTCGGAGGTGTTTTCTATAATGTTTATATTCGTGATTACAAACATCGCAGTACGTTGTATTCACCATATTTATAGAATAAAACTTTGCTTAAACTAAAATTTTCTTGATGAAAATTTCGTTTAATTTATAGGTGAATCTGTGCTTAAAAACATTTTATCCTCCAACTTTTTCACTTAATAAATACAATGTTTCAAGACACAAAAGACAAGTTTCAATCAATCTCTTCATCTGTTAAAGATACTGAGAAATATGTCAAGGATGTAAAATTGAACAAAGATAAATATAACAACTATTGGATAAAAACTATTATGGTAAATAATATGAGTTCTTCAATTTCCTTCAGTGGAAGGGCTTTTAGTATACCTGGTAGAACATCAATTAAAGTATCTCTAACAAAAGTTTCTCCTCTCCTTCTAGTAATATATTCAAAACTAGAAAAAGCAATGAAACAAGAAAAAGTATCAAAGAACAAAAACCTTATGGATGAAGCTTTAGAAAGAAAAGATAAGACCATCTGTAATATGCAAGGAGAAATTTGTATTTTTTTCAACAACCCTAAAGATGTAAATCTTGATGAAATAAAGGATGTTAATATATCAGGTGAAATGACATTTCGTTCAATAGTAGTTAACGATAATTTTAAAATTACCTTTAATATAAAAAATGTTGTCGTTGAATCTGATAATGAAAAAAAGTATATCGATATCGATGGTAATATACAACTGAAAGTATAGATGAATTTCAGTTTAAGTAAAGTTTTACTTTATAAATATGCTAGACTTTCCTGATTCTCCATATGACAAATTTGAGAATTGTCCTGCGTGTGAAAGACAGGGATTAAACACAGAGTCAAAAGCCTATAAACAATGTATATTCTGTGATTATCTTCTAATTAATGATAATAAAAAATATAAAAAGGAAAATAATTCTTTTAGATTTACACCAAAAATGAATTACTTTACAAGATTGATTAGAGAAATGAATGTAAAGTATGAGGATGATAACACACCTTTCCTTACAAGGGAAGAAACTGAACGTATAAGAGAAATGTTCAAAGGATTGTTGTTGTATATTATTCATGGATGTAATTTTCAGGGAAATATCAACACAAGATATTGTATAAATAAAATAATGGATTATCTTGAAATTAAACCTGAACTTAGGATAAAATATAGAGTTTCTAAAAAAGCCAATAATAAATTAAATAACCTGTTTTTCAAATATATAAATGAATGATTTTTTACCTATTTGGGAAAATAAGATAAAATTTAACAACCATAAAAATCTCCCAAATTCATTAAGATGTCTCATAGTTGGTTCAAGTGGATGTGGAAAAACCTGCTTACTTTTAAAGATGCTCCTCACTCCCAACTTTTTAGATTATGATAATTTAATAATTTTCACAAAGTCGAGTTTTCAACCAGAGTATCAACTACTCTCACAAGGTTTTAATGCTGGTCTTCAAAAAGAAGATATAATAGGTTTATTTAAACGTCAAAAAAACCTAAATGATTATAACATTGAAGATATAATTCAACTATTTTGTGATACACAGAGATGTAAAAAGAAATCAAATCTTATAACTTGTATTCTTAGTGATAATACGGATGATATACCGTCTCCCCAAGATTTGGATAAATCAAAAAAGAACCTCGTTATCTTTGATGATTGTGTTAATGAGAGAAACCAAACGGTAATGGACAGCTACTACACAAGAGGGAGACATTCTTCTTGTAATTGTATTTATCTTAGTCAATCGTACTTTCAACTTCCTCGTCGTTCCATCAGAAACAATGCTAATACTTTTATTTTATTCAAGTTAAATTCAATAGATATCAATAATTTTTGGAGAGATAATTGTTCTACATTATGTAGTAAAAAGAAATTTGAGGATTATATGAAGCACACGACTGAAAAATATAAATATATTGTTGTGAAACAAGATGAGATATTAAGGGATATATTTTTTGTTTTATAAACAATTACATATATAAATGACAACTATTATTATAAATCTTGTGGGTAAATCTGCTTCTGGAAAAAACTTTCATAAATCAAGGTTCTTGTGTAGTACAAATGAGAATATTGTAAATTTACTTAAAAACACCCCGTGATACGCATTGTATCAACAACAACTAGAGCAATAAGACCTGGAGAAGTAAAAGGTGAAGATTATCACTATATTTCAGTGGAGGAACATATGCGATTGAGGAATGAAGGACAAATATTTGAGGAGGTTTCTCTTGGTACAACAAAATATTCACATTGTAAGAGTGAGTTAAAGAAACTAAAATCTGGTGGTGTTGGGATATTAGAAACTAATCCAGAAGGAACGAGACAAATTATTAAATATCTGAGCGGAGTGAAGATTTTATCATTCGGTTTTGATGTTGATGAAGAAACTCAACACAAACGTATGAAAAGCAGAGATGCAAGGATTAGTGAAGAAGAAATTACAACTCGCATTAATGTTAATAAAGAATTTGATGAAATATTTAAAGAAAAGGATTTATTTGAACACATCTACTTGAATGATGAAGAAAAGGAAAATTTCCCTGTTGATCTTTACAATTCATTAAATGATATTTTACAATAAATAAATGGATACAAAAGAAAGAGCAAGAAGATTTAAGGAACATCAAGAGTTGGTTTCAAAAGTTGTAAAACAACAGGAAGACATAAAGAAGAAACGCAGACAGAAACTAACGGGCGAAGAAGCATTTGAAAAAAACAAGAGAAATTTTTTAAACCACTTTTAAAAACTTCCCAAGAAAAATGAAAGATGTTTCCACAGTTCCCACAGTAGAATATACTCCTAGAAAGCTTCAAATGTTAAAAGATTTCAGTCAAATGACGGAGGAAGAATTAGAGCATTTAGGAGAATTAGAATATGATGATGAAGGTTTATTTCAACAACTGAAAGAGATTAATCAACCCCTGATTATATTGTGAATGCTGTTCAAAACAATGAATATTCAGCGGATTCAAAAACCAAAGCAGGACTCATTCCAACAGAACAACCAGCAATATTTCATCTTGTTCAAGAAAAGGTATTGATATTTAATGATGAATTAAGGTTCTTAAGTTCTGCTCAACCCCTGTTAAACTAACTCCGAGATTAATGTTTCTTCTCACAAAAGATGGAAGACAAGGTTCAACTGTGAGGGATGAATCAAAGTATATTGATAAACCATTGGATATGGAAAATAATGATGATAGAGTATATATTGATTTGCTGAACACTCTAAATTATAAGGTTATTCTTTCTGGTAAAAGTAGGAAGAATGTGAAGGAGAAACACATTATTCAGGCTTTAAGTATCCTTGGTTCAGGTATTAGTTTTCTTCCAAATGACCCATCGCAATTAGTTAATAGACTGTTATTGTTGTTCGGCAGTAAGAAGGCTGGAAATAACAATTGTTTTAATGAAGCATCAGCCATTTTAGACCAGTTGATGAACATGAAAATAATTAATAAATCTCAATATAAAGACATTTTATCTCATATTAAATAAGATGAGAAGCACAATCCTGAGTTTTAATTTCACAACAAGCGACCACACATCTTCATTCCCATACCCACTACAACTTGACACAACAAAAGAATATGAGGCATCTTTATTGTCCATGGAGACTTATAATACCTTATTTAATATAACCGAGAAAAATGACAAGTTTAGTTATAATCCGGGAAGTGGATACAAAACGATAACAGTCTCACCCGGAGCATACGAGATTTCTCAAATATCTTCCGAAATTGCTCGTCTTATGAAAGAACAGGGTGATGAACCAAAAAATATTGTTATAAACATTCAAAAACATACTTCAAAATCAACGATTAAAGTTAAAAATAACTACAAGGTTGATTTCACAATTGATAATTCATTTAGAGAGTTATTAGGTTTCTCCTCAAAAAGATTGAAACGAATGGGACGTTTTACAGTGATAATGTCATTCAAATATCCTCAGGAATAAATTCGGTGTTAATTCACTGTGATTTGATTGATGGTGCTTATAATGATGGATTAAAAACAAATACAATATTTTCATTCAGTGCATACTCAACCCCAATTGGTTATAAATTCAATATGGAGCCTAAAAATTTGGTTTATCTACCTGTGTCAGGAAAAACCATACACAGAGTAAATTTTAGGATAACCGACCAAGATAATCGTGTGATCTCTTTTAATGGAGAAGTTATATCCATCAGAATTCACCTACGTGAAGTTTTTCAATAAATAAATACGATGGTTATTGTGAGGAAGCACGAGTTGGGAAAATATAAAATAATTACAGGGGATGGGATGTTCCTTTCCCGTACTACAAGGGTGAAGGTATGTATCTTGGTAGAGGATACTATAAACCTAAGAGACAAAGGGGTGTTGGACATCAATTTAGAGGAGATGGGATAATTGATACTCTCATGGGTATTGGTTCAACTATTCTTAAACATAAAGACCTAATTGGTTCAACTGCTTCTGCTGTGGGAAATGTAGCAGGTGCTGTAAAGAGTATAAAAGATGCTCAGAAAGAATCTCATAAATTACAAGCAATAAAAGAAATTAAGAAAGGTAAAACTCAGTTGTCCCCCCAAGAACGACAGAAAATAATTCAAATACTTGGATCAGGGTTTCAAAAGTTTTAACATCTTTTTTCCTAAATAAATACAAGTATGGAAGCAATTGATAGTATCTATGATTTGGATGATACTATTATTATCTCAAACTCCACTAAAAAAGAAGATTACTTCAAGGTAAATGCAATAACTGGAACAGACTGGAATACAAATGGTACAAAAAGTTTTGAAATAAATAATCAACAAACCTATTTGAATCTCTCCGAAAGTTTCTTGTTGTGTAAATTTAAATTCACTAAGGCTGGGAATAACACAAACGCTACACTTGTAAATGATTTCTTCTGGAAAATGTTTGATAGTGTGCGATTGTATATTGGAACACAAGAAGTTGAAGCGGTTGATTATGTCTCTGCTGTATCTGAAATGATGAAATTTACACTCTATACATTCAGTGATAGAATGGGAAAGGGGTCTGTCGAAGGTTTTATTCCTGATATGTCAACGGGAACAAACACAGACCCTGGATATATTCAAAGGAAAGGAATGTATAATGATGATACAAAAGCAGAAAATAGTTTTACTGTGGCAGTTCCTCTTAAAGGTATATTTGGATTTTGTGATTATGATAAAGTTCTGTATGGTCTTAAAATTAGATTTCAACTACAAAGGAATGATAATGAAAATAGATTGCTTTTTGGTGTTGGTAATGCTTTTAGTGATCAGAATAAATTTGTAATTGAGGAGATGAGTTGGTATATCAGTGAATATACTCCTAATCTTAAAACAGAAGAGATGTTGAATCGAAGACTTAACTCAAAAAAACCACTCAGTGTATCATACCTCAAAAGAAGATGTCAACACGTTAAACTCAATCAAACTACTTACACGTGGAATTTGGGTGTTCTGGAAGGAAAGCCACGATATCTGTGGATGATTTTTAAAAAGCCAGATGGTGATACTGCGACTGATAAGAATAATGCATTGAGTGATAATGCTAAGGTGAAACAACTTCGCGTTTCTCTAGACGGAACATTTTATCCACGAGATAGATTGGAAATTAATTGGGAAAAAAATGATTTTGCTGAAGCATACAAGTCTTACCAAAAGGTGTGTGAAAGTAATGGAAATAAAGAACCTATTTTAGATATGACAGCATTTAAAAGTTTGTATACAATCTATACGTTTGACCTGAGCGCTCAAAAAGAAACTATAAAGTCTAATCGAGTGGATACTTCCCTATACATTGAAAGAGGAGAGAGTGAAGAAGTTGATACATATTGTTTGCTTTTGGAAGAAACAGAATTGCAGATTAATACAGATAATGGTGTGATGATTAGTCTCACATAATTTTTTGTTAAATAAATGAGTGGCAAAGTACCAACTGGGGTATATGTTAATCAAATCAATCTTCATAAACTATCATCTTGTGTTCAAAATCAAAAGCCTTGTACGATTAACGTTAATACAATTCAGAGAAAAGGAGCAGTAAGAATTGATGTTTTGCTCACAAGAGAACAGGTTAAAATCTTGAATGACACTGGCTCACTTAAAATTAAAATGACAAAACCAATGTTGAAAAAATATTCAATAAGAGAGACGAGTGGAGGATTTCTCCCATTTCTAATTCCTTTATTTGCTGGTTTAAGTGCGGTTGGAGCATTGACGGGTGGTATTTCAACAGCGGTCAAAACTGCCAACGAAAGGAAGGCTCAACTCCAGGCTCAAAAAGAATTGGAAAGACATAACAAAGAGTTGGAGAAACAAATTAGTGGAAGTGGTGTAATTGTAGATTTTGCTGAAAAACTTGAAGGTCTGCCTGATAAAGCGAGATTGTTAGTTGGAGATATGCTTTCTTCTATAGCACAAGCAGGTGTAAAATTAACGAAAAGAGGTAATGGATTATATCTTTCTAATAAATAAATGAGCATTGATGAGTGGTTGAAAGAATTTGGAAAGAATACAACATCAAATTTACAACTTGTCAAATATTGTAAGAAATTAAAAATTCATAATGTGGTTATTTGTATGAGAGATGAATTAACAAATGTGTCGAAACATACAAAGAATATTATTATGAACTTAGAAGATAATGATGGGAACGGTTCTCATTGGGTTTGTATTTTTAATAGTCAAGACAAATATTATTTTGATAGTTTTGGTCTTCCACCACCTGTTGAAGTCATAAAATTCTTACAGAATGGTGTTTATCAAACATTTCAAGTCCAAGAATTAAATTCCAAGTGTTGTGGTCAATTATGTCTATATGTGTTATTTCAACTCAACAAAAATAAAAATTTTTATGATATTATTTTTAATCTAATATAAATGACTTATGTTGGTAAAGATGGTTCTATCTTTGGTGTATCTCAAGAACTGGATATTGATTTATCAAATTATTACACAAAGGCACAGGCTGAACGATATAAATATAATATAAACAAAAATATTAACATGAAAAATGCTTATAAATTAAAAAATTATCCAAGCCCGACTGACGCGAATGACTTGGTGAGATTAAGCGATTTATCACAATATATATACTTAAATAAAACGGCTGTGTATTCTAAAGATACAGAAGTGTTGATATTATCTCCAGGTCATACAGAATTCACAGTTCGAATTAAAATAAATTTTTATAAAGAAGGGCGTATCGTTTGTATGAGAATAGAACAATGGGGGTATGATATGAATGATTTAGGGTATAATTGGTCATTTAAAATTAACCTCGAAGACCTGGAACAATTAAATCAGTCTCGTAAGGAAGAATATTATCCACTTGGTATCGAGAATGAGTTTTGTGGAGCCACGATTAGTAAACAACAAATAAAAGAATTTAATAAGGGTAAATATAATAATGGTTTTGCCCTTGTTTATCTCATGAAAACAGAAAAAACAGGATTATATATAATAAGTAAGGAAATACAAAATGATTTAACTATGGGAAGATGGGGAGGTGTTTCGTGCCATAATATTATTCTAACATATATTTCTAATACATAAATGACAGCAAGAAGGCTTCAAGAAAATTATCATTTCTGTGTTCAAGCATACCTTCAAGAAAAGGGTATTCGGTATTTTAATAAATATGTTCTACAACATAAGAATGAGGTATTTTCAATAAAAGATTGGCATTATGCTGATGTTGATAAACCGACAACTTTAGATTTAATTAGAATGTTAAATAATGAAAAAATTATAAGGTTAAGAAAAGGTAAGGCTCTTTTAGAAATTCAAAAGAAATTTTATTGGTATCCTGTTGTAAAAAAATTATTTTGGATACAGGAATAACAAGAAATCCTGATGAATATATGTATAATATTCTATGGGGTGTAAACGATTCAAGTATAGTAAGGGATGAGGAAGGAGTTGAAGAAGAGAGGGAAGAGAGAGAGAAGGAGGAAAGAGAGAAGAGAGAGAGGGAGAAGAAAGAGAAGGAGGAAAAGGAGAAGAGAGAGAAGGAGGAAAAGGAGAAGGGAGAGAAGGAGGAAAGAGAGAATGGAGGGAGCGAGGAAAGAGAGAAGAGAGAGAGGGAGGAAAGAGAGAAGAGAGAGAGGGAGGAAAGAGAGAGAATGAATAAATATCAAAATATGGAAACCAGTGAGATTCAAAAAGATTGGTGGTATTACAGAAAATAACTCAACCCACCGAGGAGGAAAACAAAGAATTGACAAGTCTATTTGCAATACTTTCGACAAGACTATTAGCATCGACAAGATATGGATTTTAATTCAAGTTTTTTCTTAAATAAATGGAGGAGAGAGTGAAGGCATTTCTAAGGATTCTTTATGTTTTAAAAATTAAGATTCAAATGTGCATGTTGGAAACTAAAAAGGTTTTTGCACTCTGCAGGAATTTTTCTCATAAATAAATGAGTTATTGTCTCAAATGTAAAAAAGAAAACTAACACTAAAAATATTTCATATATTAAAAGTAAAAATAACAGGGTTATACAAAAAACGTATATGTTCGGTGTGTGGTTCAAAAAAAATCAATTTATCTCCAAACACAAACTCGGAGGAGATATACAAAAGTTTTTATCAGGAAGTAAATTTACAACTACTGGAATACCAGGGGAATTACATCTTCCAGGTTATTCTTTCTGTGGTCCAGGCACAAACTTAGATAAAAGATTAGATGAGGCAGACAATCCTAAATCCTGGAGTAAACCAATCAATAGAGTTGATGAAGTGTGCATGAGACACGATATTGATTATGGGAATACCACAACGTTGGAAGAAAAGCATGAAGCCGATAGAGAAATGTTGTATAATTTGTCTCTGATACAAAATCCAACCTTGAGAGAAAAAGTTGATAGGTTCATCGTGAAGAAGATGATTAGTGCTAAATTGAAACTTGGACTTGGAAATTCAAAAAACTTATAGGCTCTAATGATGCCATTAAGACTGAAGAGCAATTAGCTGATGAATTACATAAACCAATATTCACAAAGTTTCAGAGAAGGAAAGTTTATTCCAAGGAAGTTGATTATATCTGGTCTGCTGATTTGATTGAACTCAATAATGATAAGGGGTACAAGTATGCTTTAACCGTTATTGATTTGAGGAGTAGATATGCGTGGGTTGTCCCTTTAAAAAACAAAACAGGTAATACTCTTATGTTAGCTTTTCAACAGATATTTAATAAAAGTAAGAGAAAACCTAAGAAATTGTGGACTGATGAGGGTAGAGAGTTTTATAACAAGACATTTATGAATTTTCTAAAAATAACAGTATTACATTATACAGTACCTTTAATGAAGGGAAGGCAGTTGTTGTTGAACGTTTTAATCGTACCTTAAAAGAGAGACTATATAAAAAATTCACACAACTCGGTTCACAACAATGGTCATCTTTTATTCAGGATATTGTGGATAAGTATAATGACACGATTCACACGTCAACGAATATGAAGCCATCAGAAACATTTACAAAATTAAAATATGAAAAAGAGATTAATGTCAGAAAACCTAAGTTCAAAGTTGGTGATATCGTAAGAATATATAGGTGGAAATCTCATTTTGAAAAGGGTTTTACTGAACGATGGACGAAAGAACTTTTTAAAATTGTTGATGTAATAGATACAGTTCCTTGGACTTATAAAATATATGATTTGGAAGGGATAGAGATTTTAGGTTCATTTTATTCACAGGAATTACAAAAGACAAAACTAAGCAGATAATACACCTTTGTGGACACTAGAGGGACAAGTCCGAGGTGTATTACAGTATATAATGTTTGTCAAGGGGGACGTTCTTAGATCTGTGAACCCCAAACACAGAATCCTCAACTGAATAGTCAAGGCTTAACTTTTGTTTGTGTGTGTGTGTGCAATGGGAGCAATAGGTTGGCGCTTCACTCCCTCCTACTATACACCGTTGTGGACACTCGAGGGCCAAGTCCGAGGTGTATAACAGTATATAATGTGTGTCAAGGGGGACGTTCTTAGATCTGTGAACCCCAAACACAGAATCCTCAACTGAATAGTCAAGGTTTAACTTTTGTTTGTGTGTGTGTGTGTAATGGGAGCAATAGGTTGGCGCTTCACTCCCTCCTACTATACACCGTTGTGGACACTCGAGGGCCAAGTCCGAGGTGTATAACAGTATATAATGTGTGTCAAGGGGGACGTTCTTAGATCTGTGAACCCCAAACACAGAATCCTCAACTGAATAGTCAAGGCTTAACTTTTGTTTGTTGATGTGTATGTGTGTGTGTCCCAACCCTCACATTCAAAATCTCAACCCCAACCCTCACATTCAAAATCTCAACCCCAACTCAATCCTCGCCCAACACAATGTCTTTTTCAAAATGAGATTTCCACCTATATATATATATTTTTACGTTTTTTTTTCTTCTTCCAATTCTGTCTTTTAAGGCTTTCAGGTTTGATGACGTAGAAAGGGGGAGTAAGCCTGCACTTTCTTCCCAGAACTTTCTTGATCTTGCTCCCATCAAGCACCATCCGACAAAGAACTACATCGATAGGTTTAGATCCCAAAGAGTGATAGCAACTCCAAAAGTCTCCAAAATATAAATAAATAAAATAATAATAATAATAATAAATAAATAAATAAAAGCCCCCCAAAAAGTTTCAAGTGTCCAACATAAACCCAACTTTCCAAGTCTTCAAGGTATAACCACATTCCCGTTGAGTTTCCAAGATATGTATCACATTGTGAGTTATCAATCCAGAACCCACATTTCAAGTATTCAAAGTAAAACCAACTTACAAAGTCTCTTAAGGATAACTCATTTACTGATTTTTTTCAAAATTTGTGAGTCTCCAAGGTAGGCCCCATATTTAGAACCATCTTGGCAGAACCCTTTTCCTGAGTCTCCAAGGTAGTTATTTAAACCATCAAGGCAGAACTCATTTACTGATTTTTTCAAAATTTGTGAGTCTCCAAGGTAGGCCCCATATTTAGAACCATCTTGGCAGAACCCTTTTCCTGAGTCTCCAAGGTAGTTATTTAAACCATCAAGGCAGAACTCATTTACTGATTTTTTCAAAATTTGTGAGTCTCCAAGGTAGGCCCCATATTTAGAACCATCTTGGCAAAACCCTTTTCCTGAGTCTCCAAGGTAGTTATTTAAACCATCAAGGCAGAACTCATTTACTGATTTTTTCAAAATTTGTGAGTCTCCAAGGTAAAACTTGTATTCTGGCTCATCAAGGTATAACTTGTTCAGTGGGTATTGTCTTGATAACTCACAATGAGTACTATTGCTGTAAAACTCTTTTTCAGGATTTTGCTGGTCTCCAAGGTATAACTCTTTGGTTGGGTCATCAAGGACGAACTCGTTCTGTGGGTCTTGGTCGCTCATAAGGTCTTCAACCAAGCCAACAATTTCGCCCCAAGTTGTAGCAAAAGCAGTATTTTCATTTCGTATTTCAGACACAATTTCCTGTGAGAGAAAATAATAATGTATTAATTAAGTTATTTAATTATTAAATGAGTATGCTTCAATCAAAGTTTGAAAATAGGAAAATAAAAAATCTTACCTCAATAGATAAGAGGTTTGAATCCAGTTCATCAACTTGAAGGTTTAGTTCCATAGAAGACAGAGAGTTCCAAGGAACACCAAAGTCATCCCACTCAAGGTCTTCAACCAAGCCAACAATTTCCCCCAAGTTGTAGCAAAAGCAGTATTTTCAGATACAATTTCCTGTGAGAGAAAATAATAATGTATTAATTAAGTTATTTAATTATTAAATGAGTATGCTTCAATCAAAGTTTGAAAATAGGAAAATAAAAAATCTTACCTCAATAGATAAGAGGTTTGAATCCAGTTCATCAACTTGAAGGTTTAGTTCCATAGAAGACAGAGAGTTTGAGACAAGCACACAGAACACCATTGCCAGCAAGAACAAATGTTTAAAATGGAGCCTGGGTT
>NC_140974.1:64230679-64233179 GCF_056783735.1 Eptatretus burgeri
GAAACGGCTCACCCAAGCGCACCCGACATGACCCAGCTATACACCATGCTGGCAAAAATGTATGCGGAAACGACAGCGAAGATGATTGCGAACATGAACAAGCAAATGGACGAAGTGAAAACGACGATGGACGCGAATACACAACAAATAAACGAAAAGATGGATACAAAAATGAACGGAATGGAAACAAACATGAAGGAGGAAATGAAAAAGCTGCGGGGTGAGACGCAGAACATGGGCCGAAGCCTGCAGGCGGGCATGAAGGCCGTGACAAAGGAAATAATAGTTGAGACAAGGGAGGTAAAGGGTGAAGAGTTGGCAGAGACACGGGAGACAGAAAAAATAGAGGGAAGACTACACGATGAAGATGGGGTAAGTGACGCACACACACACACGGAGGTAGTGGAGGATAATGGGGGTGAGCTCGCGGAGCGTGTAGGGACCCGGTGCGAGCAGCTGGATGGCCTCCTCCAGGAACGAGGGGAGGGAGTATGCCCCCTTGAGGTGAGTCACGACCAGGTGAGTTCGGTCGTGCTTTGCGAGGTTGAGGGGAGGAGTGCTGTGAACGGGTGCACGGAAAGCTTGGGGGGTATAGAGGCCCCGGAGACCCTTGTGGGGACACGAATCCCCAGTGTGGTTGTCCCTGTGTGTGTGGTGCAAGGTGTGAGTGCGTCCCTGTGTGTGGAAGAGGCCGTGTGTGTGAGTGAAACGGCCAGTGTGGATGAGGTACCGCGGGTGAGTGCCCCCGCGTGTGTGAGTGAGGCACGGAGTGTGGATGAGGCACCGCGGGTTAGTGCCCCCGCGTGTGTGGATGAAACGGCCAGTGTGAGTGAGGAACCGCGGGTTAGTGCCCCCGCGTGTGTGGGTGAGGCACCGTGTGTGGAAGAGACCGCGTCTGTGAGTGTCGCCGTGTGTATGAGTGAGGTACCACGGGTGAGTGCCCCCGCGTGTGTGGATGAGGCACGGAGTGCGAGTGAGGCACCGCGGGTGAGTGCCCCCGCACGCGTGAGTGAACGGCCGTGTGCAAGGTCGCTGTGTGCAAGGGAGACCGTGTGTGTGAGAGAGCGGTATGTGAGGGAGATGTCGGTTGGCATGCGGGAGCACGCAGCCGCGTCTCCCGGTGTGAATGTGATGGTGTGGACTGTGTGCGTCGTAACACGCAGGTATGCGTGTGTGGAATGGAGACGGAGACGGCGACAGAGGAGAGAAAGCCGAGTAGCGGCTGTAGCTATTTCGTGGACCGTGCCGGGTTCACCCAGCAGTGAGCACGCGGTTCGTGCTGTGCAACGCACGAGACCACCACGTGCTCGCTTGCGAGAGTGAAGTCCCGGTCCGGAAACGCACGCGGTGGATTTGCCGATCCCGCGGACGGACAAAGTTTAGGCAGGTAAATGGATTTGGACCGGACGGGTTCTCCACGCGATCGTGTGTGTTAAGCTCCAACGGGCAAAGCACATGTGTTCGCGTGGGGAACCCCTCGAGACGTGGGGCTTGTGTTTTTTTTTATGCGCACGGTGATGTCATGGCTGCACGTGTGGTTGGAATCCGGCAGGAGGGGTATCCCGGCCGGATGGTACCGTCCAAGGAGGGACGAGGTACACGTGCAGCTGCATGACGTCACGGACAGGTGCAAAGTGCGCGAGCTCTGAGTTGCCGCGCAGGTGCTGCGCATGTAAAGAGAAAAAAAAAAAGGGAAACAGCAAGCCTCACTTTCGGGTGCACAGGATTCCTGGGCAAGGAGGGAAGACCCCCTTACCCTGGGCACAGGATGAAAACTAGTTAGGGGGAAGGGTTAGCTTAGTTAGACCGACTTCATGGGGCAGGGGTAAGTCCTCATGGAGTCCGTGGAATGGATTAGTTAGAGGGATTGTAGCCAGATTTAGGTTGGGAAATAAAATGAATTATTTGGAGACAGAGACAGACTTTGGATGTGTAGTGGGGACGTAGTTTAGCTACGTCGAGTTAAAAGGAACGTGCTGTAGTTTAAGGGACGACGTGGGAGCACGAGTTAGTTAGGGGAAGTAGTTAGAAGGATGGCAGAGTTCAGTGGTGTGTGTGTTGAAGAGTTGTTGGTGAGTGAATTGGAAGCATGTGCTTGTTGAGTGAGTGAGGCCAGCGGGTCTGTGTGTATGGAGCGAATGGGGAATGCATGGTGCGATGAGTGATTGGGGGGAGGAGTGACTCCCGCCCAAGGGACCCCGGGGTCAGAGTAAAGTGAGTTAGGGGGTTAGTCAAATTGAAAAATGGAGGTCGTTTTGCTGTTGGTGGGAATGTAGGCTCGAAACCCATTTGGAGGGGTGCAGGAGCCCTGTTGACGGGCTTGGGAGCGTGGCTGCGAAAGGTGAGTATCGCTGAGTGGGTACCCCGGGCACCAGGCTAGTCGGCCGCGGTAGGCCATGGGCCCATGGGGGGCCGGGATAGAGTAGTGGGCACGGGTGCGCCTGCTTGGTGCGGGGGCCCGGAGCGCCATTAGCCGCGTGGGCAGTGTTGTGGGCACGGG
>NC_140974.1:64245679-64278179 GCF_056783735.1 Eptatretus burgeri
GACGACGCGCCATCCCATAAGCTCCCCTTAACTACATCACAGGTGAGCTAACCAGAGAGTTGGTGTCAAAGCCACCCAATGCTCACCTGTTTATACATTTATCGTTTTTAAAAGACTAGTCTTGTACTATTTTTTATAAAGCATTGCAGTGAAGTCTGATCCAAATAATTTTAAAGCAATATATGTATTTGTATATTGTAATCAGTAAAAAAAATAGTGTGGTAGATAAAAACTTTAGAAAGGAAAAAAACTTTAACGTTGATGTGCTACAAAAAAAGTGAAGTTCAAAACAGGTCAAAAATTTTAAAAATTTGAAATTATTGTTTTATTTCAACTTCACTACATCAATAATATACCCCCAAAGGAACCTCCATGCCAAATATCAGCATCCCAGTACACATATTAAATGAATGGCAAGCTTCGAAATAACTTGCACCAAAAACTTTAACATTTTCATGCTGACGCTGACGCTGACACTCACGCCGGGGGTATCGCAATAGCTCTCTGTTCTTCGAACAGGCGAGCTAAAAATGAAGAGGTACATGTCTGTAGTTGCTCTTTTAGCTCTTGTGCATCTCCAGCAGCCGAGACAGTACATTGGGGAGACAGAACGTGTGAGGTGATTGGTTAAAATGGCGTGTGAGAAAGTCTGTACGTGTAACCACGAAGTCTATTGTCGGTCTGGCGTTTCACCTGCTCAGCACTCTGCTTCACCTTTCCCCTTGCGCCGCTGTTCAGGTCTGCATCCTCCTCCTCCTCTTCCAGCCCTCCACACTCAGAAGCAGCCACCTCACACCCAGGAGAGGACTGTGTGACCTCTGCAGAAGACCGTGGCAAAGAGACTGCAGCGAAGAAGACTGACTGACTGTGTCGATACTGGTGAAAGCTGACTCAAGACTGACTGACTGACTGACTGACTGATCGTTTCGCAGCTATTTTATCGAGGCTGGCCGAAGGGGGAGGCAAAATCGGATCAAAATGATCTGTAGGCGTTCCCCAGCAGCCTCATTGGTGCGCAGACGTTTCTCACAACAAGGAGCCTCGCCCCGCGAGGCTCCGAAACCGAAAATGGCCTCATTGGCCCACGCACTGGATCACGTGATGGAGCCCAGATTAACATGGGGTGCGGGTTTTTGGGAGCGCTTTCCGGCCATGAATGTGCGCGGGACACAAAATGAGGGTCGCTATTTAACGGAGCCTCAGGGCCGTTCAGACGATGCTGAATGGACCCCGGCGCAAACTTGCGCTTCGAGCTTCGTGCCAATGTGTTCCGACCTCAAGCATCCGTCATGGTGGGTAATATCCATTGCTCCTGGACATCCCTAAAGGACAGTGGTAAGCATCCGGGGTGCCGACCGCGGTCGCGGTGCTTCGACGTGGCCATGGCGAGGTGGGTGAAGTGCTGTGATGTTTGTGGTGAGAAGGTTGAAGCACTTGGAGAGGTTGTGATGAGGTTGAGCATAGGTTATTGTGGGGATTTTTAATAGAGGTGTTGTGGTGGTCGTATGAAATTTGCAGCATTGGGGTTCGAGTATGGAAGAGGTTGAAATTAATTTGGTGCGCGGTTTGAACGGGGTTTTGGCGGCATATGCTAATGAGGCTGTCGCTGTTGCTGTGGCATGCATGCATGAAGAAGAGGTGGTGAAGTAAAGAAATAAAATAGATAAAGGAATAGAGAATGGAACTGAAGACCGAAATGAAAGCCCTCACAATGCATTTTGTCCCATATACCCACCAGAAATGAGGGCGAAATAGAACGAATCCTCATGAAATAACTGCCCGGGGACCACTATATGTTGATTGCATTTGCCTTGAGGAGTGACGGTTTTGCAGAACCGCAACAATATTGTTACGGTTGTGGGGGCAGATGGAGGAATTTAATAGAAAAGTTAGGATTGAATAGAGTTGTTTGGTCCGTGGACGTGTAGGAGACATGTCGATGTAATTAAGTAGGGAGACTGTGAGCTTAAGTGTTGTGTCACCACACGGGGGGTGGGTGCCGTGTTAATTCGGTAGGGATTAAGAACAAGTTCCCCCAGTATGTGATTGCACTCCTGTAACCTATTCCTCCGTTTTTGCATTTACAAGCGAGCCAAACGTGCCGAGCAGGCAGACAGACAGACAGACAGACACCCAATTGTGTATTTTAGTTTGATTGTGACTTTCATTCAACATCATTGACGCTTATATCCGATCTCTTGGAATGTAAAACGAATTCATAACATTATTTTTGGCAATAAGTGTGCGGATGGGATGACTAAAATTAACGCTGGGTTGTTCGCAGTAAACGTAAACTTTGGGGAGCGTGCAAGGCAGCGCTTTGTTGCCCATACACCGCCCAAATAGAGGAAGGGGTTTCTGCAGAACTCATGTTCCCATCCATGGTCTACAATGTTTAAAATATATAATTCAATTGAAATAGAGTAGTTCCTCAATCGTAGACTGACGTCTCGACATATTAGACCAATTGCTTAACCCCCTTTTGCTCTTTGTGCGTGCGGGGTAAAAACGAGGGCATTTCAGTCAGTGTAACCTTTTCGACTGTGAAACCATGAAAAGATTTCATGTCGTTACTTGAACGATTTTCACACGAGATTTCACAACTTATTTATTTTTTTACCTCAAAAGAAAAAGGGTGCAAAACTTGAGCGAATGAATGAGTGGTGAACGATCTATGGACCGATGATCGCTCTGCCATCAACTGAGGAGCGGATAATTTTATTTACTTCTTTGTTTGGTCGTTTCTCGGTGCGCTGCATGTCTTATCTTACCAGCGGTGTGACCGGTTCAACCAGAATCTGTGGAGTAATAGTTGAAGTTTCATACGTGATCATTTATACCACTCTCCAAAGGCACGGACTCGCATTTGAGCTGCTCAGCCAAGGTTTGAGTCCAGACTCAGCTATAAACTACCACTCTGGGGTTTCGCAGGCAGGGCAACCTATCAATGTGTGAGCCGTCCTACAGGTGGACGTTAAACTGGGCGCCCCGTCTCATCTGCCAGCTTTAGTTGATGAACGTTTAAAAAAATGCTTATCAAACATCAATGTCATCACCCCCTTCCCCTCCAAAAATATGATTGATGGGTAACAGTTGTTTTTTTTCCCCATAATTTTCTACTATGGCTGCAGATGGAGAATCCCAAATCCGTCAAAATTACCACACCGATTGCGAGACTGCAGTGAACAGACAAATAAACATGTACATGCACGCCTCGTACATCTATATTTCCATGGTGAGGATCTTAGATGTACATTCCCCTCGTGAATTGTGATGTCCTTCAGACCCCTATCACGTGCTTGCTTCCCCTTCAATGTGAATCTCCTTTCTGCCCAACATTCCCTTCTCTTCTAATCGTTCCTTCCCAGAGTTACTACTTCTCCCGGGACGACGTGGCTTTGGAGAACTTCTCGAGGTTTTTTCATAAAAGGAGTCTCGAGGAGTGGGAGAATGCAGAGAAACTCATGAGCTATCAGAACCAGCATGGAGGTCGCATTTTGCTGAAGGACATCAAGGTTCGTGTGGATGGACCCGGTCTGTACCATTATTGGTGGCTGTAGATGTTGGTTTTTAACCACAAACTGCCTACGCTTGGGATAGAGTCGCTGACACTGACACTGACACTGGCAGTTACTCCCTGTTGTGTTTCAAAGTAAACCGAGTGACTAATCTTTCAATTGTTAAATTGAGTTTTCAGTTTCATTCTGACTCAGATTATTAAAGCAACCATTGTGGTTTTGAGCATCTTTGACATTTGGTTTTCAATGAAACGTAAGCCTATTGTTTAAGCCATCGTGCTTTTGGAACCAACTGTGATCAGAGCATACGGTCGTGTCCACCGATTTGCAGAGACCAGAGAAGGACGACTGGACTAATGGATTGGTGGTCTTGGAGTTGGCTTTGCAACTGGAGAAGAATGTGAACCAATCACTGCTGGATCTCCTTAATATTGCTGCGAATAAAAAATATCCTCAAGTAATTTATCCACTTCATGTCCTATTGTCCAGTGTTGTTCCTTTAAAGAGTTTTATGTTATTTTTAAGTCGAGCAAGTTTCATATCGCTCCTCCTGTCATTCCAGATGTGTGACTTCTTGGAGCGAGAGTTCCTGGATGAGCAAGTTCAAGCTATCAAGAAACTCGGAGACTTCGTGACCAATTTGAAGCGCCTTGGTGTGCCGGGCAATGGTGTCGGTGAATACCTCTTCGACAAGCTCACCCTCAAAGACTAAGGGGAGGTTAAGTTGAGTCTTCCTCCAAATTTGTCGTGTAAGGAAATAAAGCTCCGACTTTCTCCTCTTTGATACATCAGTTTATGTTTATGTCGTAACTGGTTTACCTTTTCCGATTACAATTTCCTTTCTCCTGTTTATACGCGGTCTTAGGGAGACGAAAAAAATCAGTTTTTTTTTCTTGAGGAGGGGGGTTCAAGCTCAATTTGTCATTGTTTTGCTATCTTTTGATGGACAGTAAACTTTTTTCCCCCCTGTATTTAATTATGGACACATCAGTTCATAATTACTGAGTGAATAAATTCTTTTTTTTTAATTGCAAAGGTGTTCACAAAATATTTTTGGTTCTAAACCAAAATTTGAGAATGATTCCAAACACAGGGTGGAGGAGGTCTCATCAAGTTGAGATTTTAAAAGGTTTTAATTTTTCATTCAAAAAAAAGGATTAATATACTGTACCTCCCCTGCAACAAGTACAAAGTTAATTTTTTTATTCCTCAGAATAACGTTTTAAAACAGTCAACAGCAGCAACACAAATCCAAAACAAAAAAGGTCTACAGGATGAGTTTGGATTTGTGATGGACATGCATTGGGAATTTGAGAGACGTGTGTATTTGTAAGGTTGGAGAGATCAGATAGTTGGGACAGGATACAAAAATGAGAGCAGCATTTCAACTTTGAAGAGGTTGAAACAGATTTAAACATTCACAAATACTCTGTATCCCAACTCTAAAACTTCATCTGATATATTGTTGCGAATCTGGAAGCCATTTGCACACACACAGACAGACAGCAGTCCCAAAGCTTAGTTATTTCGATAAGTATGTGTATAGTTAGAATCCATCCCCTATGTCTAATGGGAATTTCCTGTGTGAGCCTTGGTGGTGGTGGTGGTGGTGGTGCTTTGGGTGAAATGGCATCCTCGAGCAGCGCGAGATGGTGGCTGCAGTAATGAGGTACAGGCAGGTGGTTGTGGTGTTGAGGCGCTGTCGTTGGAACGGCGTAGTGCTTGAATCGATCTTGTGGTTAAAAGTGAGATGATGGCTGTTGGTCTTGAGGTGCAGGAAGGCAGTTGAAGTGTTGTGGTGTGGAGGTAGATGTAGTCTTGTGGTTGTGGAACTGTGGTTGAGGCGGCGTGATGAGAAAAATGTGAATCTGGATGGCGAGCGTTGGAATGATGAGCTTGAATGATGCATTATAAAAGTGCTTTGCAATAAAGTTCGTGCATCTGAGTTGATGATTGGCAAGGTGGTTATCTCAGATGGTGGTGAGAGTGCTACTGCGGATGAACAAAAGTTTGGTTGTGGGGCAGATTCAAACGGACGTTTGGTGCGCATATACAAATGAGGTAGCGGTGCTCAAATTCCAATGGAGTGCAAGAGGGAGAGTGTTTGATTTTAAAAGTGAAAGGTAGAGAATGGGACAAAAGTGTGGAAAAGCCTAACTAGTCCCTCACAAGGCGTTTTCCTTTTGTAACCCACTAGACTCAAGGGAGGACCCAACCTGGAATATGTAATAGTGAAATAGCTGATTCAGAAACTGCTATATGTTGTGTGCCATTGCCTTGGGGGCGTGGTTCTCAGAACCCAAGCAATATATAATGTTCTCGTTTATGTCAAATTTTAATCTGAACAATCGTGCTTATTCAGATAACCTCGGACAATATTTTGAACAATCCTCTATCACCTTGGTGATACAGGCCATCAGTGTGTGACCTTCATAAGTGAACAGGTGCTGTGTACGAATATAAAATCCCTCCCAACATCACCTCCTCCCCCCCCCAATGATGCACGACTGACTCGTGGAGAAATCTTCCATTTCCTCGGTTTGTTGTGAAATATTGGAACATCCAATGGAATGTCAAGAAAAGCAGACACGACATGAGCAACGGGCTATTTTGCTCGGGCACTCCCTGACGTCACATTTTGATGTGGGAGGGGGGGTCATCATCATCGTGAAGGTGTAAAGGGTCTATTGGGGGTTAACGAGCACATTCAATCGTAGTTGGGGTCGAAAGGAGTCAAAGGTGTATTTGGTTTATGGAGGGTCTATGGTGAATAAGAGGACCAAAGTATGTCTCAGTACAAAGGGTACGTTTAAATCCATCATCATCATCGATGGTTTATTTCAAACATTCAACACGTGATGATCATCACCATCATCGATGGTTTATTTCAAACATTCAACACGGGATGATCATCACCATCATCATCATCATCGATGGTTTATTTCAAACATTCAACACGGGATGATCATCACCATCATCTCCATCATTGATGGTTTATTTCAAACATTCAACACGTGATTATCACCATCATCATCGATGGTTGATTTCAAACATTCAACACGGGATGATCATCATCATCATCGATGGTTTATTTCAAACATTCAACACGGGATGATCATCACCATCATCTCCATCATTGATGGTTTATTTCAAACATTCAACACGTGATTATCACCATCATCATCGATGGTTGATTTCAAACATTCAACACGTGATGATCATCACCATCATCATCATCGATGGTTTATTTCAAACATTCAACACGGGATGATCATCTCCATCATTGATGGTTTATTTCAAACATTCAACACGTGATGATCATCACCATCATCATCATCGATGGTTTATTTCAAAGTTTCAACATGTGATAATCATCATCGATGGTTTATTTCAAACATTCAACACGTGATCATCATTGATGGTTTATTTCAAACATTCAACATGTGATGATCATCACCATCATTGATGGTTTATTTCAAACATTCAACACGTGATCATCATCATCATCATCGATGGTTTATTTCAAACATTCAACACGAGATGATCATCACCATCATCATCGATGGTTTATTTCAAACATTCAACACGTGATCATCACCATCATTGATGGTTTATTTCAAACATTCAACACGTGATGATCATGACCATCATCATCATCATCATCGATGGTTTATTTCAAACATTCAACACGTGATCATCGCCATCATCATCATCATCGATGGTTTATTTCAAACATTCAACACGTGATCATCACCATCATCATCATCATCGATGGTTTATTTCAAACTTTCAACACGGGATGATCATCACCATCATCGATGGTTTATTTCAAACATTCAACATGTGATCATCATCATCATCGATGGTTTATTTCAAACATTCAACACGTGATCATCATCACTGATGGTTTATTTCAAACATTCAACACGTGAAACAAGTTCACATCGAACTAAGAACACGATGTTTCTGCCAATCCATAACAAAGTCGTTAAAAAGTAAATTTGGTACATTTTTTACAATCAGTGTCTCAAGATCAAAACAACAAACATTTCATATCGGTTTGGGTGGAACTGAATTGATTTCATTCAAAATCCCAACACAGCGAGGGATTGCGCTCTTCTTGTACAAAAGATGTGCGAGATCTCGAGGGTATTTCGAGGAGAGTCACACGTCTGATCACACCTGGAATTGGGGAACCACCGTGTGAACTCGAATTTTGTCCATTTGTTTCGCAAATTTCTGCAAAACTTCCAGTCTTCGTTGTTTCAGAGTTTGTACCCTGCACCTGCAGACATGCTGGACACGACGAGCGTGCTAAGATGGACCCAAGATGGTTCTTGGGGATCTTTTGGAACCCGGACTCGAGAAGGTGGTCCCCCGAAGGGAAGATGGCGGCGTCGAGTGGTCCACCCAAAACAAGGGACACATCAGGACCACAAGGACATTGAAACATCCGGTAGTTTCCACACGTGACGGTGTTTGTAAACACAATCTTAAGAGGACAGAGAAAAGCAGAAGCTGCGGTTTTGTGTGAACTTGGTTAAAATGAGCGCGAAATCCTCACCCTTGTGTGTGTGTGTGTGTGAGTGTATGTGTGTGTGAGTGTATGTGTGTGAGAGTGTTTGTGAGTGTGGGTGTGTGAGTGTGTGTGTGTGTGTGTGAGTGTGTGTGTGTGTGTGCGCGTGTGAGTGCGTGTGTGTGCTAACATTGCGGGATTGTTACAAAACCTTCAGATAAAAAATGTTCTCAAACCGCAATATGTGGAAGTGGAAAAAGAACATCTTCGGGTTGTTATTCAAACATCCAGTTGGGAATGAATCTTCTTCTTCTTCTTCTTTTCCAGCTTGCACCTCAAGGCACCGAGGGGCGAGCTGCCCGTTGGGGGCGTGTCCGGCCCGCTGATGACGTCACGCGATATTACGTTCGGGACGATATTCGGTCAAGAGTCCGTGGTGTTCGAGTCGACTTGGTGGCGGTTGGGTTTCCGAGCAGGGATCACCTGGTCAGAATTGGACAGGTACATTCAACTTTCTTTGAAAGAATTCCCAGGATGAGTTGATGTTTGAGAAAGTAGTGATAGGAGACCAGTCTGTAAGTTTGATGGCTGCTCGGAGACCCTGCCAGTCGGCTTTAGTGAAATGCCAGACTCGACGGCGGTGAGGTGGTTCTCTGATAACAGCCAGAGAGATGTCCACTTTGACAAGGACGTGGTCAGAAGAACCGATTGGAGCGAAGGAAGAGCAGCAGATATTGTCAGGGAAATTTGTCAAAATCAGATCCAGAAGAGATGGAGTACCATTGGTTGAGATCCGGGTCGGGAAGTTGACCGATTGAGTCAGTCCCAATGAGTCGCAGAAAGCTTTTGCTGAAGTGCCATGACAGGTGAGAGAGGTACCCACACCTAGCCAACTGGCGTGATGACAATGGAAATCGCCACATAAGAGGAAGAGAGAGTTTGGATGAGAAGATAGAAGATGGTCCATGTTTTCGGATAGTGAGGTGCAAATGGAGTCATCACTGTTCGGTGGACAGTACAGTACACATATAAACATGAGGTGGGAGTGGAGGGGAAGCCGTAGCCAGAGGTATTCCTGGGGGTGTGGGGGAGTGAGAGCAGTGCATGGAGAGAAAGGAATAGAGTCTTTGATGAAGAGAGCAACTCCTCCACCAGGACGAGGCTCAGGTCTGTCATACCGGAGGAGGGAGTAACCAGGGAGAGATACTTGGGAGTCACACACGTCTTGGGGGAGGAAAGTTTCTATTCGGCAGATTATGTCTGGTTTGTCAGTGGCAACCTGTATGGAAAGATCTGAAAGGTTTGAGCGAAGGCCCCGGATATTTGAGGTCCACACTTTTAATGAAGAGGTTGGGGAGGAGGCTTTGGGTGCAGGGGGTGGGGGGAGGGGGGAGGGTAGGACAAGGGATGAGAAAGGGAGATAAGGAGGGTTGTTGAAAGAGTGTGGGGGATTGCAGAATAGCTTGGGGAGGGGCCAGATGAGGAGGAGAAAAGGCTCTGTGGTGCTGGGGGAGAGGGGGAAGAAGGCAGTTGAGGATTTGAGGAGGTGGAGTGAAGAGATGGAGGTGAGAGGGCAGTGGAAGGAGGCAGCTTTGTGGATGAGAGGGGGGGCAACTTTGAGAAGGATGAATGAGGGGGATGAAAGGTGGGACAAAGGTGAGAGGGGGAATTTTTGAGAGAGGTGAGAGGGAGGCTTGGAGGGAGAAGAGTGGGATGGTTACTTTGAGAGTGAGAGTAAGGGGTGAGAGGGGTGAGTTGGCATTGAAGTTGGAAAAAAAGAATGGTTGATGGAAAGCAAACATTCATAGCAAACTGGGGTTTTTTTAAGTTTTTGGTCAGAGATGCGATTAAACACATTTCTTGAGGGATGCAATAAAAAAGGCGAATTCAAAGCATGGAGAGAAGAAATGCTGTAATAGTTGGATTTTTTAGGCAAGGAATGAAGGAGAGGTCGAAATGAGAGCAGTCTGCTAAAATAGCAGAAGAGTCGTGCATTATGAAACAGTAAAGAGTACCACATGTGTGAGAGAGGAAGATGAAGCATTATAAGATATCGTTTTTGTTATTATTATGAATGTTTGAGAGAGTTTTCAACAGATTAGGTCATGGAAGTGTTGTAGAAAAAAATCGAGGAAGAAGAAGAGGAAGAGGAGGAGAAGAATAAGAGGAAGAAGAAGATGCGATGAAGAAGAAGAAGCAGAATCAGGAGAAAGGTGGCGGTTTTTATTTTTATTTTTTAAGATAAGAAATAGAGAGATTAGTTGGGAGAAATGGGGGACGTTAGGAAAGTGTGGAAGATAGAAATTGAAGGTAATGGGGAGAAAAAACAAATAAAACTATCGTACACCGACGGGAACCGGTAGGCCTCAAGCCTAGGCCTCAAACACCAGGTAAGACAACGTCGCCAAAAACTCACAAAATAGCACAAATTTTGAAACAAAACCGAACTAGGAACACAGTAACATGAAGGTGAGAAAAATAAACAGTTGAAACGGGACAAATAACGACTGGAAACTTATCTTTGAGATTGTCAGCAGAGAGATCCTCAGGAGACCTCTCGACGCTCCAAACCGGGAACCGGAAGTTCGAATACGCCCGTGTGCGAATTTGTCTCTCATCTCGTTTTTGTCATCTATTGAAAAGTTAGTTTTGTGCTGTTGTTGTCATCTGTTCAACATGTACAAACTCCTCTGGAGGCATCAAAATCATAAGGGGGAAGTAAAACCACTGCAATGCGGACATAATGACTGAATTTTATGGAAAAATACTCAAAGTGGTTGATACAAAAACAGGAGGAAAAAAAAATGAAGAACATGACAAATTATGGTCCTGTCATTGTTTGATTGGTCTTCTTCTGATAGTGATGGCAGTCTTTGATGCTGAAATGTACAGAGCCTATAGAACGTCTACACCCCCTTTCAAAATTTTCACATTTTGCTTCCTTATAGCCTGGAATTAAATGCTATTAAATCAGACTTTCTCCACATTTATTTACACATCATAACACACAACTTCCAAGTGAAAAGCAAATTCTACAAATTTCAGAAAATAAATTAAATATACAAAACGAGAATATCTTGGTTGGATAAGTGTCCACCCCCCTGAGTTAATACTTGGTGGAAGCACATTTGACAGCAACTACACCTGTGAGTCTGTTGGGATAGGCCTCTACCCACTTTGCACACCTTGATTACGTAATATTTGCCCATTCTTCTGTGCAAAACTATTCAAGTTGCGTGGGGAGCGTTAATGGACAGCAATCTTCAAGTCATGCCACAGATTTTCGATTGGATTTAAGTCGTGGCTCTGACTGGACCACTCAAGGACATTTATCTTTTTCTTCCCTAGCCACTCCAGTGTAGCTTTGGCTGTGTGGTTTGGGTCGTTGTCATGCTGAAAGGTGAACTTCCATCACAATTTCAGCTTTCTTGCAGAGGACAGCAGGATTTCCTCTCGGATTTTTCTGTATTTTTCTCCCTCCATTTCCCTTCCATCCAAACAAGTGCCTCAGTCCCTGCTGATGAGAAACATCCCCATAACATGATGCTGCTACCACTATGCTTCACAGGAGGGATGGTGTTCCTTGGGTGATGTGCTGTGTTGGGTTTGTGCCAAACGTAACGTTTTGCATTTAGGCCAAAAAGTTCCATCTTGGTTTCATCAGACCACAAAACGTTTTGCCACAAGGCTTCAGAATCTTCGGAGTTGTTTTTTGCATACCTCAAACGGGACTCAAGGTGGACTTTTTTGAGTAATGGCTTCCTTCTTGCCACCCTACCGTACAGGCAAGACTTGTGAAGTGCTTGGGATATTGCTGTCACATGCATACATTGACCAGTCTTTGCCATAAAGGCCTGTAGCTCTTTCAAAGTTGCCATTGGCCTCTTGGTGACCTCTCTGATCAGTCTCCTCCTTGCTTGGTCATCTAGTTTGGAGGGACGGCCTGATCTAGGCAGGGCTTTGGTGGTACCATACGCCTTCCACTTCTTAACGATTGTCTTGACTGTGCTCCAAGGGATATTCAAGGCCTTCAAAATATTTTTTATCCATCCACTGATCTGTGCATTTTCACAACTTTATCGCAGAGGTCTTTTGAAAGCTCCTTGGTGCTCATGGTTGAGTCTTTCCTGTGAAATAGACTACCAAGCAGAGGAAACTTACAGGAACAGCTGATTTTATTCTGAAATAATCAGAATCACTACAATTTAACACAGGTGGAGGCCAATTAACTTGGTGTGTAAGTTTGAAGGTGATTGGTTACACCTGAGCTAATTTACAATTGCTATTATAAGGAGGGGTGGACATTTAGGCCAAAAAAAAAATGTTGCATTGGCGTAACGGGTCACTGAAAAATAGGGTAGGTCGGTCGGGATCTTTTTTATTTTTATTTTTATTTTTTTCCTAATAAATCCCTCCCAAAATCTCCCCCGGCTCGAGTACCACCCTTTTTGTCGGCGGGTTCTGTCCGAAACACTTCCGGGTTTTTGCGATCGCGATCGCAATCAACAAGATACTTGAAAACGATAGCAAAACAACAAAAATAGCAATAAAATAGGGTCGGCAAAATTTTTCGATAGCAAAAAAACAAACAAAAAAAAAAAACGTAGGGTCGGCGGAATTTTTAGGGTCGGGCGGGTTACGCCAATGCAACATTTTTTTTTTTTGGCCTTACCAACCAAGATACTTCTTCTTCTTCTTCTTTTGGCTGCTCCCGTTCGGGGTCGCCACAGCGGATCATCCGTATGATCCGCATAGTGATTTGGCACATGTTTTACGCCGGATGCCCTTCCTGATGCAACCCTGGTCGTCTCTTACAACACAGGGATATGGTACACCTATTTTAACCGGGGTATACACCGGCCCAGTACACTGGTACTCATTTTGCCGACCTCGGAAGGATGACAGGCTGAGTCAACCCCCTGGTGTATTAATTCAGTGGCCCAACGGGGCTTGAACTCAGGACCTTTTGGATCCCAAGCCGCTGCCCTAACCACTGCCCCAACACCAGGCTCCCAACCAAGATACTCTAGTTTTGTATTTTTAATTAATTTTCTGATATTTGTAGAATTTGTTTTTCACTTGGAAGTTTTGGGTTATGATGTGTAAATAAATGTGGGAAAAGTCTGATTTAATGTAATTTAATTCCAGGCTATAAGGCAACAAAATGTGAAAATTTTAAAAGGGGGGTGTAGACTTTCTGTAGGCTCTGTATATAAGGCATCTATTTCGGTAAATTACAAGAATGGCTTGTGCCGGTGCTTTGTGTTCTTACAGCATTCCGATCGCAAACCCAAATCCATAATCACAATTTGTAATGGTTGTATAGGCATGTTCTCCCAAAGTAAAACAAATAAAAGTCAGAAATGAGGAATCTGAACCTCAATTTTGAAGGAATCTGCAAATTACCGCTCAGTTGATATCGTTCCACAAGTCACGAAAGCCAAGTTCACGACACCGTGCCATGCCAAAGTGTGTAACCTTTTCCCCCTGCAGTGAGGCTTGTTTTGTTATCAACTCCACCATCACAACCTGGGCAGGCTATGCTCTCCATGATTACATCGTTGTTTGTATGCATGACAAAAGCAAAACGTTATTAAAAAGACAACTCGATAATATCAACATGACTTCAAAGGGATCGAGACTCTTCAGGTTTGCCCACCATTTTCCCAGTACCACAGTGGGTGATAATGGCACGAGGTCGGCTGACATAGTGGGAAATGTGACGACGCATGGTGTTAAAGAGAACAGGTGGATGAGCATTTTGTGTGGTTAACCGTCCTGGTTTGAGGAGTCTCTCCATCCACGTTAAAGGCGTGGTTTCGGGGAATAAGGTGGAGGTGGGGAAGGTACATGGTCTGGTGGAGTTAGGGAAGGCAGTGGGGTTCAGGGAAAGAGGTGGGGTTAATGGGGAGAATGGAGGGTCAGGGGTGGGGGGTGAGGGGAGGAGGTGTTTATGGGGGGGGGGATGTGGATCTCGGGGGAGGAGGCGTGGTCTAGTTTCAATGGCAGTCATTGAGAATGGTTCCAAACACAGAGCGAATGAGGTCTCATCATATCGAGATTTTTAAAGGTTTTAATTTTTCATACAAAAAAAAAAGGATCAATGCACTGTAAATTGATGTACTGTACCTCCCCTGCAACAAGTACAAAGTTGATTTTTTTATTCTTCAGAATAACCTTTTAAAACAGTCCACAGCAGCAACACAAATCCAAAATGAAAAAGGAACGATAAAAAAGATCTACAGGATGAATTTGGATTTGTGATGGTCAGGCATTGCGAATTTGAGAGAAGTGTGTATTTGTCAGGTTGGAGAGGTCGGATGGTTGGGACAGGATACAAAAATGAGAGCAGCATTTCAACTTTAAAGAGGTTGAAACAGATTTAAACATTCACAAATACTCTTTGTATCCCAACTCCAAAACTTAATCTGATATATCTCTGAATGTGTGTTCGTTTTTTTTGTTTTTGTTTTAATGTATATTGCCAGGTGACACCTTGGTTGCCGTCTTTTTCTCATTCACACAACTTCCCATCCCCCTTCCCCACCGAACATGTCTAAACCCCTGCCTGTCTGTCTATCTGGCCTTCTTCTGTTGTCTGACTCTGTAGATGTCTGCAGATGGTGGGAGAACCCCTCCCCTGTCCTCGTCCTCAGACTCTACCCGAAACCCCCTTTTTCCAAGCCTTGGTCCTAACTCCCCAATGTCTGCTCTTGGCCTCCCATCCTCTCCACGTTCAATGGCGGCAGCCAGCTCCGCTTCATGAGAGGCCGTGATGAGTTCCACGGCCCTCTCTACTGCTGTGGTAGTGGGGACAGACATGTAAAGGCACACTCACCTTTTTGGCATTTGTGTTAAAACACAGCATAAGCAATGCAACAAAGACCAATTAAAAAAGCTTTTTCTATGGCCAAAAAACGCCATTTCTACCATTGTAGCTCGTCGCAGAACACGTTTTGCAGGTCACTGTTTCCGCGACAAAGACCAAATGATATCTGACGTGATCTGCTTGAGATTGCCTTGCCCAACTAGAGGAAGAAGGCCACTGAACTATATCGACTGCGTAGCAAGGGATATCCAGCATGACATAGCGGACATGCAGACACTGTTGATGGACAAAGACTCATGGCGCAGCATTGTGAACTCTATCTCGGATGCGTCCGCTGAGTAGTAGTAGTAGTACTATGGCCAAATGATAACAGTATGTGCGGTAGGGGGAAAAAAAAAAAAACATCATGATTATTTCTCGTCTGCAAATAAATTATTTGTAGATGATTCGAAACCCAACAATTGGAAATTACAGTTCAAGCTTGATGTCATTGTTAAAAAGGATAGTTAAAAGATCAGTAAAAAAAAAGCAGAAGTTTAGCAACATTTAATCAGTCTTGTACATCACCCTGTTTAACATGTCCAAGTACTGCTAAACGGAAGGGTTTTGGAAGTGACAAGAAGGCAAATTGTGTCCTACAGTGTTCACGTATACAATTCAATTTCACCAAAATAAACTTACGGAAGTTTACAGCCGTTGACGCAATGCCGATTACACCACTCAATCTAACACATCACATTAGTTATTCGTGCCTGTTGTTTGTGTCCTTTACGACATCCGTCAAAACAGTAAGTTTCCTGTTTGGAATGATTTTAAATCTTGCTTGACTGCCAGACAGGCAGACAGAGTAAAAAATATTATCTCGCTCCTCTCTGAGCATGTGCGATCAGGACAAATTCAGAGACAAATTACTGTTAAATGGCAAACTCGTCTTCCTATTCATGTTCCGATTTGTGTTCAAAATATAACATTCAATTTAAACACGTTGTCCCTCGATCATAAAATGACGTTTACATACGGACGGACGGACAGACATGAACCAAATGCTTTACCCCGCTTTGCGCTTTGTGTGCGGGGTAACAATTTCAAATAGCACGTCTTAAGTTTCTTTATGCTTTTGTCAACTGCACAATTATTCATGTTGACTATCCTTCTGTAAACCCCAGCCTGGATCAGTACAGGAAGCTACCTACAATGGTGCGTGTCCCTGGGTAAGTTACAAAACCCCAATTGTGCTAAGAGAGCTTATGCTCACCATCGAGCATACGTTCATGAACCTTTTGGTCGCAGGTGTACCAGTAAATACATAATTTGAATAGCAACAGATCACCGAGGGTAACAAGTCAAAACTTCAAATAAATGTCGTAAAGCTGAAGTCGAGCGATCAAAAGAGCTCATCACCATGTGAAGGAAATGAACGATGTCTATTTAAATCAAAGTCAACTCAAAAAGGAGATTTGGCTGAAAGCTTCCTGTCTCAAAGATTCAAACTCGAGTCCAAACACGACATGTGTAATCCTGCAAGTTGATTTTACAAAAATGCAATATCGGATATGTACAGAAAACATCGCACAACTTACTGTGAGGCAGCTTGCAGTCACGAAATAACTCCAGCAACTTGTCAACGTGAACAAAGGGTCCCTAAAAAGGCAACAAATTGGTGGGGGGTGAAGTGTACAAAAAGGAGATGCAAAGATGAACATATTGTTACACACTTCCAGGTGGCAGTTCACAATTCCTCCGAGAGCAGAGCTCTTTTAAACACGAGCTCAGGGTATTCTCTCCGATCCGAACTGAGTTGAGTGGACACCTTGTCTTTCCTGACCTCCCAAATGGTACAGTTTAGAGACCAATTGTACAACAGAAGCGAATGAGTAATACCTTGATTATAAGCAAATTATTTATTAAAAGCATACCGATACAAAAACAGAAATGAAATGACAATAATAAATAACATTAATTATTAAGGTACGGTCAAACAGGGGAACTAAAGGATAAGCAGGAACGGAAGGAAATGAAATGAAGAGGTGGATGGAAGGATTGAAAACGAGATGAGTCAGGCCTGTTGGGGGTACCGGAAATGAGAGGACATGGGGAGCAACAGTACTTCAGAGGAGATTCCGGTTTAAACCTCAGCAACTTGCAAGGCCGTGGAATTGTGAATCTGCAGTGCTTGTGGAAGCGCCCTCAGGACCATCTTCCATTCCTACCAATGATCGCCCTGGAGGCAGCGATAGCATGCAGAGTGATGCAGTGGTTTCAGGTGAAGCAGCTGCAAAGGCGTTCCAGGCACACAAACCACAACTGTGGCGGGAGTTTCATAGAAACGGTGAAAAGGCCCAAGACGCAACTGCTCTTCCCTCGACGACTCAGCCTCAAATGTACTGCCGTGACACCCTCACTGCTCGATCTCGTCTGAATCCTGTTAACTCAATGTCCAGCAGCTTTCCCCGTATCTCTCAAATTCCAACTCCGTGTCCCTCATCTCTCTAGCTCCAAATGCGAAACGTCACCGGCACGTCCCTCAAATTATCTGCTCCCCTACGCTCCACCCACGGTTTCAGTTCAAGCCCACACACTAATCAGTGGGTCGACTGAAGCGAAGGCGAGTTAGAAGCAGCCGTATGGAGATATGTAAATGCACGTTCAGACGTTCCTCCCCTCCCCCACCCACAGGCTCACACTTGGTGCAGGTTCAGGGGAAAAATTTGAGAATTAATTAATAACGAACAACAAAATAAAATACTACCTGCTGGCCATCTAACCCTGGCCCTGTATGGCCCAATAATGTAATACAGCACCGTACTTACATTCTTAATGGAATTATCTTAACAAAAATAATGCACATCATGTAATTATCTCTACACATGAAGATCATTTCAATTGCATTTTCACAACTCTTTCATCCAACATCCGTTCGTTCACTCATTCCTCAAGGAAGAAGATGACCATGACAACCATCATTGATTGGTGTGAGTCCTTTAATGCCTGGCAAAGCCAATTCTTGATTTGAACGGTCTGTAACACACTGGAAAGTCGACTTCATTTGTGGCTTCTTCATCGAGAAAGGATGCGTTGCCATTTCAAAACTTTAGACATCCACACCTACGTACACAACCATCCAAATCCAATTCTTTGTCTGCCGACTCACACTTTACCTACTGTTTGTAAAACCACAAACCTGTTTCATTTCAACCTCTTTCTTCCTTCCAATCCTTTTAAGTGGGGACCATCTTTCATCCCTACCCATTATCTTTTCTACCCCCATAAATTCTCCCCCAACTCACCCCATTCACTTGCAAGTTACAATGTTTCATTCCCTTTCCTCTCTTCTGCTACTCCTCCTGTTCATTCATCCCTTTGCTTGTTGTGTTCACCTGTTACCCCACTGATCCACTGAAAAGCCCTCTGTCACCTCGCTCTTCCACGCGTTTGAATCTCGGCCGTGCTATAAACTGTCATCCCGGGGTTTCACAGGAAGGATGATCAATCAATGCTTGTGCCTTCCCTCGGATGGGCATTAAACTGAGGGGTGTTCCGTCTGCCAGCATTCGTTGCTGGACGTTAAAGATCCCACGGTGTCCTGCAAGAAGAGTAGGCAAGCTATCGCCGGCACCATGAACAAGTTACAAATTCCTGCCCTAACCTACAGAGGGCACTGCATCAGCGGCCAACCACGATCTCAGCCATATGAAAGAAGAAGAAGAATGCACAAATCATAATTAGTATTGGACTTGAGATTTACAATCAGAATCCAGGAAAGGAAAACTTCACCAACTTCAATTTGATCCACGTCCGACTCATTTCTGATGGTTCAAAATTCTTTCTGAAAACTTCGTTCGTGTTCGTTTTCGTTTTCGTTTTCGTTTTCGTTCTCTCTCTGTCTCTGTCTCTGTCTCTGTCTGTCTGTCTGTCTCTGTGTCTCTCTCTCTCTGTCTCTGTCTGTCTGTGTCTCTCTCTCTGTCTGTCTGTCTCTCTCTGTCTGTCTGTCTGTCTGCCTCTCTGTCTCTGTCTGTCTGTCTGTCTGTCTCTCTCTGTCTGTCTCTCTGTCTCTCTCTCTGTCTGTCTGTCTGTCTCTTTGTCTGTCTCTCTCTGTCTGTCTGTCTCTGTCTCTCTCTCTCTCTCGGTCTCTCTCTCTGTCTCTCTCTCTCTGTCTCTCTCTCTGTCTCTCTCTCTGTCTCTCTCTCTGTCTCTCTCTGTGTCTCTCTCTGTGTCTCTCTCTGTGTCTCTCTCTCTGTCTCTCTCTCTCTCTCTGTCTCTCTCTCTGTCTCTCTCTCTGTCTCTCTCTCTGTCTCTCTCTCTGTCTCTCTCTCTCTTGTGCTGTGTCACGTGATTGGGTTTTCGTATATCATGCCTCGCCCGCTAGGGGTGGCAGGAATGTACTTCTGGTCGTGCAATAAAGCGGAGTTGATGCTGGCACGCTTGCTTCTCGTGTTCCACTGCACCTCGTACACTCTAGTTGGCTGACGAGGATGGTTGAAAACAGACTTGTGCCCGTTTTCGTTGGAGACGACTTCGGATTGTTTTCAGAACAATTGGAATGCTATTTCCACGCGAATGATGTGGTCGACGAGAGCAAACGGAGGTCGATCTTGCTCGCTTCGCTTTCGGCGGAGCATTATCGACTACTGCGTGATTTGGTGGCGCCGAACAAGCCCCGGGATGACGGGCTGTCGTTTCGGGACATTGGGCAGAAGATGAAAGCACACATGGCGCCGGAGAAGTCATTCCAGCTCGCTCGATACCAGTTCGATCGCCTCTCGAAAGGGGCAGAGGAACGCGTCGCTGATTTCGTGGCGCGGATTAAGCATTCTTCCGTGGCATGCAAGTTCACGGCAGAGGAGTGTCCAGCTCGGCTCAGAGATCGTTTTATTGCTGGTTTACAAGATGCGAAGATGGTTTCAGCGGTTCACCGGCGGTTTCAGGTCATCACCGGCCACGCGGGGTCGCGAGCACCCCGAGACGCGCGCACGACCTTCAATGCGGGTCGGACGTCGCCGTGCGGCCGCACGTGCGGCGAGGTGACCCCGCGGACGCGTTTGGGATGCGGAGGTCGACACCTGCGCCGTGCGTGCCCGTATAAAGGCACCGTGTGTTTGAATTGTCACAAGGTGGGTCATCTGACGCGTGTGTGCCGTGGGGCGCCGGCCACCGTTAAGGTCATGGACGGCGATTTGCGAGGCGACCCGGGGCGGAACCGGCGGCCGTTGATGGGCCTGTTTTCAATTGGCCCGGCGGCAGCGCGCCCTATGACGGTGGAAGTCGAAGTGAACAAAATGCCGATCACGTTCCAGGTCGATACGGGAGCGGCTGTGTCGATCATTGGCGAACAGACCGCGCGTAGACTCAACAGCCTGAAGCTTATCAGGTCAAACCTCACACTGTTCACGTACACCCGCGAGAAGTTAACGCCAGTCGGGATGGCAGACGTGTCTGTGTGGTACCAAAGCCAGGTCGCCACGCTTCGGGTGTACGTCGTGCGGGGGAGGGGACCGTCTCTCCTCGGCCGAGATTGGCTGGCCCGCATCAGGCAAGACTGGGCCGCAGTTCACCTTGTGTAACCCGTGCCAAGCCGATGGGAGGATCAGTTGGAGAAGATTCTTCAAAGACATCAAGGGTTGTTTGGCGACGACCTTGGGAAACTCAAGGGCATGGAGGCAAAACTCTTCCTGAAGGAGGGGGTGGTTCCTCGGTTTTGTAAACCACGTCCGGTGCCGTATGCCCTGCGGGACAAGGTCAAGGGTGAACTGGATAGGCTGGAGGCCTGTGGGGTGATCGAACGGGTGTCGTGCTCAGATTGGGCCACCCCGGTTGTCACGGTGCTGAAACGGAATGGAGGCGTCCGATTGTGCGGGTACTTCAAATCCACGGTTAACCCGGGGCTCAGTGTGGAGCAATATCCACTGCCGTCAATCGATGAAATATATGCACGATTGGCGGCGAGTCAATACTTCACGAAGCTGGACCTGCGTGATGCATATTTTCACCTGCCGATGGATCCCGGGAGTAGCGAGCTTTTGACAATCAACACGTGTCAAGGACTCTATCGATATACCCGACTCTGTTTTGGGATTGCTTTGGCCCCAGCTTTATGGCAGAAAGCCATGGATCAGGTTTGCGTTGGCCTGCCCGCTCAGACCTACCTGGACGATGTGCTCATTGCGGGGAAAACGGCGGACGAGCATCTTGCGAACATTGCCCAAGTGCTGACAAAGCTAGAAGCGTGCGGCCTGCGCTTGAACAGGGACAAGTGCGCGTTCTTCAAGCAGCGCTTGGAATACCTCGGGCACATCATCACGCCGGAGGGGCTGTTGAAAGGTCCTCGGAAGGTGGAAGCGATTCAACACATGCCACCGCCTCGCGACAAGACTCAGCTGCGCTCGTTCATTGGTATGGCCCAGTATTACCAAAGGTTCGTGCGAGGGCTCAGCTCGCAACTTGCGCCGTTAACACGGTTGCTCAGGAAGGACGAGCGCTGGGCTTGGGGGCCTGCACACCAGGCGTCGTTCGACCGCATCAAGCGGCTGCTCACAGAGGATATGGTCCTCGTGCACTACGAGCCTGCACGTCCGCTCCTATTGGCATGCGACAGCTCTGCATATGGCATCGGGGCAGTGCTCTCCCACAGGATGGACGATGGTTCCGAGCGGCCTGTTTGTTTTGCATCCCGGACCCTGTCCGCAGTAGAGCGGGGATATGCCCAGATCGAGCGCGAGGCTCTCAGCCTCGTCTGGGGTGTGCGGAGGTTTCATCAATACCTGCTGGGGTGGCATTTCACTTTGCAGACGGATCACAAACCGCTTCAATTCATCCTGAGACCTGAACGCGGGGTGCCGGTGGTAGCGGCCGCGCGAATACAGCGATGGTGTCTGTTTCTGGGTGCTTATGATTATGATATTCAGTTCCGAAGCACTGAGAAGCATGCTAACTGCGACGGGCTCTCACGCTTGCCGTGTGCGGAGGGTCCAGCTGCGTCTGAGTTGGCCGACCGGGTCGATGTGTTCGTGCTGGGCCAGGTCCAAAGCGGGCCGGTCACGGCCAGACAGGTCGCGGCGGAATCGGCTCGTGATCCGGTGCTTGCCCGTGTCGTCCAGGCGATTTCTACGGGGAATTGGAGCGATCTGCCTTCGACACCGGCATTTCAACCTTTCAGGTCACGCGCATCGGAGCTGTCGTTGGTCCAACGGTGCGTTATGTGGGGAATGAGGACCGTGATTCCACCGAAGTTCAGGCAGCGGTGTTTGGAAGAACTGCATGTCAGTCACCTTGGCATCGTGAAGACCAAGAGTCTTGCTCGTAGCCTGTTGTGGTGGCCGGGGTTGGACAAAGACATCGAGCAGTTGGTTAAGCGTTGTGCCACGTACCAAACAGATGCTGATAACCCGCGTCGAGCTTCAGGACTATGGCCTGCGCCAGACAGAGCCTAGCAGAGGGTCCATGTAGATTTTGCGGGGGCGGTTAATGGCAAAATGTTTTTGATTGTGATCGATGCATTCTCTAAATGGCCGGAGGTTGTAGTAATGCAGCATACATCAGCAAACATTACAGTAGAGAAACTGCGGACGATCTTTGCTAATAGAGGGTTACCGTAGATCCTGGTCTCTGATACTGGTCCGCAGTTCATCGCGGGTGTATTTGATGAGTTTATGCGCCAAAATGGTATTCGACATCTAAGGTCCGCACCGTATCATCCTGAGACGAATGGCCAAGCTGAGTCGTTTGTTAAGATGTTGAAACGGGCTTTGCGCGGGGGGGGGGGGGGAGGGGTTGCACCTGTGCAGACGGTGGTCGATGTCTTTTTGCTCCATTACAGGAACGCAGTTCATCCTGTCACGGGTGATTCGCCTGCCATTCGTCTCTATGGACGGGCATTGCGGTCCAGACTGGATTTGCTGCGACCTGGTGGGTCGGAGAGTGGGGCGGTGTCGCGTCCAACGCGGCTGCGATGTGGGACAGCGGGTAATGGTGCGCGATTATTTCCACGGTTCCAAGTGGGTGCCGGCGGTGGTCTCTGTGGTACTGGGGCCGGCGAATTGCATGGTGCGGACTGATGGTGGGGATATGTGGAAGTGGCACGTGGACCAAATGCATGATCGCTGTTCAGCGTCACCCCCCCCCCCACACCTCCCCGGGCCGAACAATGTGGGACCCCCACCTGTAATGTCGCCGGCACCTGACGTTGTATCGCCAGGGCCGGATGTGCCGACGCCCAGGGGGTCTTCGCCTGATGCTGTCCTACCCGGGGACGTCGGGCAGGCTGGCCGGCCGGGGGCGGTTGGTATTGCGGATGGCGCGAGTCCGGCGAGGGTGTCACCTAGACCGAGCCGGGAGGCGTCTGAGCCTGGACTGTGTGGCGGCGCTGCCCGTCCGAGGCGGGTCAGGGTGCGGCCGCGGTACTTGGAGGATTACGAGTGTTGATGGGTTTCAGGTGGTCATGTTATGATTGTCTTTTCATCATTTGACTTGTCATTTTACGAGGGGAGGAGTGTGCTGTGTCACGTGATTGGGTTTTCGTATATCATGCCTCGCCCGCTTGGGGTGGCAGGAATGTGCTTCTGGTCGCGCAATAAAGCGGAGTTGATGCTGGCACGCTTGCTTCTCGTGTTCCACTGCACCTCATACACTCTATCTCTGTCTCTCTCTGTCTCTCTCTCTCTCCTTCCACAGAACTAGAATTGCTTCTCATCTGAACAAATGCTGCTTCTTCTTCTTCTTCTTCATCAGCAAATACCTTAATCTGTCATGGACTCATGATATACCCATCAACCCTTGCCATGCTGTGCCCTCCCCCCAGCCCCAGTATCCACCCCATAATGCTCTCACGTGGAAACAGATAGGAGGAGGCAGCAATTTGAGTAGGTTGATGGCTGCTGCAGGAACTGGAAACACTCCACCAGGTATAGGATGCAGCCCAGGAGCTGGGAGAAGAAGGGGGTACAAATGAAGATGCATGCATGAAGGGAGATGTAAACAAGATTAATCAGAGTTAGAAGGGATGGAATTGAGTAAGGTTATCGAAGAAAAGTGGTCACTGTGGTTGTGGAAAGGTGGAGATTGATCAAGGTGAAAAAGTAGGCTACAGTGTAGAGTGAAAGGAAAGGGAGAATGTATGTGGTTAGGAAGGATATGAGAACTATAACATGGGGAAGGGAGAATGGAAAGGGAGGGTGCAGTTCAAAGGATGTCAATAATAGATATACAAATATAATGGTGGGGGATGCAGAGAATAAACATACGTGTCATATGCCTTGGCTGGAAGGGAACCATTTGCCGTGTGTTGGGTTTTGGATACTCTGGCTTTTTCCCCTCGTCTCGGGATGGATGTACATGTGCATGTGCAGGTGAGATTGTGACAGGATCAGGTACAAGTCTGCCTTTGGTCCGGCCAACCTCCTGTAAAAAGAGGGAACCACTCTTAAAAATTACAGCAATAGGTTGTGATTTCTTTTTCGCCTTTTATTTACTATCATTACCCCTGGGATAATTCGATATTCACTTATAATGAGTTAGAATATACTTTCACACTTTAGGTTACATATGGACTTCAGAATTCCATTGCTTTGGCCTTTTTCAATCCTTTTTTTCCTCCAGTTCTTTGAATCTGATATCATATCTCAAAATTGTAATCTTGTTCAATGGATGAAATCAACAAGATGTTCATTGAGGTACACTAACTGCCTTGGGAAGCAAGGAGAGGATGACATTTTGGGCGTTAACCCTTCAATTGGAGCAAAAGACAATCTTTTTCACCTTTTCCCTTTCCCTGTTCTTTTTTTTTTTTTAACCCTTGACCCATTCCCCACAATTACATTGTCAGCATGTCGGCTCAATATTCAGACATTGAGTACCATATTTTTTGACCTACAAGTCGATGTGGAGTACAAGTCAAATTGGATAATTTCCCATTTTCTTTCCTTCATTCATAATTAAGTGGATTTAGAGTTGAAGACCAAGCTAGATCAACTACGGTAGTTAGCAAAACTGTCAGTCAGAACAATAGTGGCGTTACTTCCTCAATGACACTGTCACAAGATGCCTGCAGTACTTCCCGGGTCATGAATATTAATAAGCTATTTTGTGCATATTATTTAAATTAGCAGATCGCCCAAAAGGCGATCTTGTTGCAAGCATGCAACACGTTCTTCTGACGCAAACCATAATTTGGGCGGTGTATAGGCAAGTGACAGCTCCGCATAAGAAAAAATAAATAACCCGGGTTATGGGCATGAAGCAAAAACATATCTACTAATAATTCAAAACACCTCACTGCACGGGAAACCGTGGGGACAGGAACACTGTACTGTAAATGGTGGAGACTTGTCATACCCTGCCACACCTGGAAGCGGCACTACACGAGACACATTTGCACAGAAAATTTGCGTCCCTTCATCCCCCAAGACCACTGGCAAAGATAAAAACACCCCTATACATTAATTGGGGTTATGCTGATCATCTGGAGCAAGCCTGGATGTAATTGGGCCAGAACTGTAGGAGGAGCAGCCTGACAAACAAACCCACAAAGACCGGTCCGTGAATTATAGTAAAGACTAGCAAATACCACCTGTCACTTCGCTGACGGGAATACTGAGAGGGGGAAAAAAGAGGGGGGAGAGGGGTGGGCGAGAGAAAGAGGGAGGGGGTGAGGAGGTGGAGGGGGAGAGAGTAGGGAGGGGAAAAGAGAGGAAGGTGGGGGAAGAGAGGAGGGTGGGTGAAAGAGAGGCGGGAAGGAGAGTGAGGAGGGGTGGGGGAAGGGAAAGCAGCGAGAGGTGAGAGGAAGGGAAGGCAGATGTGTGGTGGAGCGTTAATTATGATTCATACTGTTTCATCAAAATGCTTCTGCATAGAATAGCAGTGAAGATGGAAACAAAATGTCTGAAATTAATTTTTTACCAGTCACACTATAAATACCGCCTGGAGACAAACACCACCCGGGCATGTTCGGAGATAAACACAGTCCGGAAACAAACACTGCCCAGAGACAAATACCACCCGGAGACAAACTCCCTTCCGGACTGAACACCACCCGGACACATTTGGAGACAAACACCGGCCAGATGCGTCAGGCGACAAACACTGCCCGGACACGTCTGGAGCTAAGCTGTCCAGAGACAAACACTGCTCAGACATGTCCAGAAACAAACACTGCGCAGAGAGAAATACCGCCCGGATACAAACTCCCGTCCAGACTGAACACCACCCGGGCACATTTGGAGACAAACACCGGCCAGATGCGTCAGGAGACAAACACCACCCAGACACGTCTGGAGCTAAGCTGTCCAGAGACAAACACTGCTCAGACATGTCCGGAGACAAACTCCCGTGCGGACACATTCGGAGACAAACAAATATATTTTGCTTTGAAACTCACAAAGAGAAACCATATAACCTTTATAAATCACGTACCTCTACCTTGTAGCAACTGCCAACTATACATCGCGATCGGCTCATGAACTGTACCGCTAATCGACTGAAGAGTGCTTGGCAAACAGTTTAAGCACTCAAGCAAGCACTCCAATCAAATGGTTGATAAGGAATGGCTGGCCCAGCTGTGGCTGCAATAACATATAGGATCCCATGAACTTTAAAGCCGGTCTTCACCGTGCTCGCAGCAGTTAAGGAAATTAAATACATTCGTTCAAATAATGACTTTATCCACAAAAGAGTCGCTGTTTAACGTTGAACAACGCTGGAGACATCGCAAAGTTTAATCACCTGTGAAATAAACATTGCAGATAATCCACCACGTTGCCTGCTCATATGTGCACGTCACGTGGTACATCGGTTCACGGTCCATGCAAACGTTACAACCTTATATTAAAACATTCATTTTTTTTCCCAGATTTTCTTCGATTACCTGTTAAACACCTCGCGAAACCTCTGAAAATATAGACAGATCTGGCAGACGCTGTGGATAAGCAGTCCCACTGGGGGACAGAGCAGATTCTGAAATCTTTTGTTCACTCAATATAATTCTCTTAACAGTATAAAAACCAAGCTGTGACACATTTTCACATTTTCTTGTGTATGTATGGAGAAGGATGGGAACATAGCCTTGCTTGCTTAAACTAAAAAGGTATATCAGCTTCGTTATAAGACTCGTTATTTCTTTAAATTATCAGATTTCACTCCAGGTTTCGACACTTATTTAGTCCGGACGATATCCGATCCTCAAAGCCGAAATCATATTTCGATGATATACTTTAATTAGTCCATGAGAGGAGATCAAGGAAAATTGCATCAGATAATGCATGAAATCGTTCCAAGCTCCTAATTTGAAAACTATAGTACTTACAAAAGTGATGTATACAACGATTTGTAGCTATAATGAACAGGCATTCCATAATACGAGTGAGGAAAGTGGAAAAAAAAAAACTTTGTTGTTAAGAAATCGTTGCGGCCTGCTCCAAGTCTAGGCATGGTTGAGCAGGCCATAAAACAGCGGCTTCAGACCCCAGCAAGGTTACCTAAGATACACCTCAAGACCCCATAAACAGCGATGACCGAGGATGCACCTGATAAAGGATATTAAATAGGTCATTAATTATCTTCAGAAGGGGTGTTTTAACCCAAACACCCAAATTTTACTCTTGCACTTCCTTGGAGTCTTCTAAGTATGCATGCAAAGTTTTAGGCTGCGAGGTTTCATGGTTTTGGAGTTATGGAGGAGACACACACACACGCACACACACACACACACACACACACGCACACACACACACCTATACCAATAAGTATCTATAAACGCCATTCTCATTCTCTCTCTCATTCTCTCTCTCTCTCTCTCTCCCGTCTCTCTCTCTCTCTCTCTCTCCTCTCTCTCTCTCCTCTCTCTCTCTCTCTCTCTCTCTCTCTCTCTCTCTCTCTCTCTCTCTCTCTCTCTCTCCTCCCTCCCTCCCTCCCTCTCTCTCCCTCCCCCTCCCTTATGCACGACCACGTCTTTTAAGTTACATATATATATATATATATATATATATATATATATAAATATATATCCACAAAGGACAATATGGCACAGAGCTTTGCCCATGAGCTTTTTGGTCTGGGTTTGATTATCAACCCAACTACAAACTATCACATTTGTGTTTCTCAGGCAGGACATTGCATCATAAAGTGCACCATCCCATGGATGGATGTTAAGCCAGCTGTCACATGTTCTCGCATTAATCAGCGGGCCTCAAATATCCCATGGTGTCTTTCGCGAAGAGTAAACGTGTGAGCAGCGGCACACAAAACAAATTACAATTTCGTGCAATGAATCTCTTGTCAACCCGCAATTGGCCAGCATGGTGTATGTTCCGCCTTTGAGGGAGACCAATGTCCTGCAGACTTAAAATAAGCTGTTGTGATCATCACGATAATATATACATATATTTACATGTATAAATATATACGTATATTTAAGCACCCTGTATCCCAGTGCAGCGAGCTCAGCAGGCGAGCAGGGTAAAAGGTCCATGAAGATGTAGCGGTCTACGAGAAGAGCAGTCTCGCAGCCGCCAAACTCTGAACGAAAAGCAGCAAACCTGCGACGCTCAACCTTGAGGACACTGGCAAGGTCACCAACAGCACTCTCGAAGGCCAAGAATCGTGCCCAGATCTCTCTGTGGTTTTGTGGTTGAATCACAATTATGTCAGGTGAGAACAAGACAGCAAAAAAATGTGTCAGTAGATAATATTATCAGAAGGAAGGTGTGAAAGGGTGGAGTAAAGCGTGAGGAAGTGGATGAAGAAGACTATCCTACCCAGACTTCTCAGGCGGTAGGTTACCAGAAGTGAGAACCCGCTCAAAGAGAACCCGAGTGTTGTTATCCTCTGATTTGGAAGAGAAAGAGAGGGAAGGAAACCAGTTAATAATTTACCTTTTTAACCTCAGCATTCATAATAACTCAAGGTAATCACAGTAAAAAAAAAGTGAGGCACATATGAGAAGATCTGCAAGTAGAGATGGAGTAAGAAAAAGTGAAAGAAAATGAGAGATCTACACAGGTCAGCATGATGAATCAGCAAGTGGAAGGGAAGTATGTAATTGTCATATAGGACAATAAAAGCTTTCAAAAGAAACCAATAAAGGTTAGAAAATGTGATGGCATGAGAGTATACACAAAATAAAAAAGATAAAGTGATAACAACTACCTATTGCCCTTTTCTGTTGAAAAAAATCCATGCAATTGAGGAGGTAAATACCATTGAGGTGAGACAAGTAGTCAATGTATGCCAGGATGTATTCTGGAGTGTCACTGTATTTCTTGAGACCAAGCTCAAAAATCTTGAAGGCCACAGCTTTATCCTGCAGGTAACAAACATCCGGAGAAAACACCAAGAGTTCACGACACTGAGAAGTTATACTTCTGACCAAGTCCTTTGATAATATCCAAATCCTTCCCATCTTCATTGGTCATTTACAGATCATCCATACATTTCCCTCCAGGTCCTCACGGATTTCCCTAACACTCTCCCAACATTCCTGGCCATCCTCAGGTCGTTACAAACGTCCCTAATTAACTCAAGTGCTGGCTCCCCTCGGTCTCAAGGCACCTCTAGATCCTGTTAATTCTCACTTTACTGCAGTAATACTCCATCAAAGCTGCTGCTACGTAGACATGGTGCCTGGTTCGTGGATCTTCCCTCGCCTTCTTAAACACGCTACGGCCAGTCTTGATTCCTTCAGCCCGACGTGCAAACTTCATATACTGAATGTACACCTGAGAAAGAAATTAAAAAGGCTACATGTGCCACTTTCCAATCACAAGAAAAAGAAGCAAAACAACAGATATATATATATATATATATATATATATATATATATATATATATATATATATATATATATATATATATATATATATATATATAATAAATGGGAAAATGTACCAGTGTCGGATCAATATCTTGCACTGCGAGCAAGCGATTATAGATACTGTGGACTTTCTCATACTTCATCCGACTCTGTAAACAAACATGGGAAGGTCACAAAATGCAATATTATGGAGTTAACACCAAAACAGTAGTTGCCCTCCAACTGGCACTCAATTCCTTTTTCACTCACATACTGATTCTGGGCAATTTTTGTTTTGATGAATCAATCCGCTGCTACTTTGTATAAAATCATTCCACAATCACACCTTACTGTGCCCCCCTGCATCCCATCCCTCCCCTACACTGTCTCACCTCTTCGTAATCAGCGAAGGCAAAATACAGTAACATGTTTTGTTTGAGAACCGTACCCACAGCTCTCTCGTACATTGCCCCTGCCTCGTCACTAAATACCTTTGCATTGTTTACATCCTGGGAGGGTAAACAGAAGAAAGGGAAGAGCACAGACCAAAAAAAAAAATATCCGTAAGACATAAATTCAGAAAAAATAATGAATAAATAAATAAATAAAAGTAAAACATTTCCTTAAAAACACACAATTCCTTCAAAATCATTCCTTGAGGAATGGAATTCTTGAGGCAACTATCAGAGAAACAATCAAAATCCATGAACATTTTGAGCTTATATGGAAATGGAATTTAAGAGAAGGTATTGTCATCATACATCTTCTGTCCGTCCGTCTCCTATTTCGAGTTCTCCGGCCAAACCGCTGAGCCGATCTGGTTGAAATTTGGCAGCAAGGTCCCACTCCCGACTGGTAATGGGGATTGCAAAGCTTGTTCCAGTCATGTGGCTTTAAGTATGTCAAAATGGCGGATTTAATGACTTCCTTCAAAAATCTTCTTCTCCAGACCCATCAGTCAGAATGCCACCAAATTTGGGTTTCAACATTAAGCCAGGGTCCAGACAAGCTACAGGTCCATTTGTCCTATTTTGGGGTCTAAAAACCGAAGCCAGGACTGGTCCACACTCCGTCATAGGGTGCTGTGGGCAAGGGCAGGAATCTGGAAAACAAGATAGTGGTAAACAATGGCCTCCTCTTTTCAAAAAAAGCCGAGGATCTTTAAAATCCATCAGCAAATGCTAGTAGATGCCTTAACATCCACCTGAAAGCACGGCGTAATCATCAATGCAACACCCTGTCCGTGAAGCATGAGACCGACAGTTTATAGTCGGGTTGAGAATCAAACTCGGATGAGACAGATTGAAGGTGAGTGCAATACCTCCGAGTCATACATGTTACCTACAGACCTGAGGAAATCCAGTTCGTGTTAAGAGTGCCTGAAAAATTATCGGAATTCCGTTTGAATCATGCGTACATTGCTCCTCCACGTGCATTTTGCATTTTTAACCCATGCGTTCAATCCCTCCTGAATCATTTTAAACGAGAAAAGCACTCGGTCTTGCGCATACCTCCGCCCCGCAATGCCTGATCTATGAGAACATATCGGGTCCAATACATTTTTGAACAAGAAAAAGAGCAATCAGAGATTGCAAACCCTCGCCAGGACTTCTTTTGAGTGGTGTACTTCTATGGGTTTTAGGGTAAATCAAATATGGCTGCCAAACCATGTGACCTATGATGTCATATGTGTGATCCTTTTGTTCCTCATGGATAGGCGGTCATGTGTAAAGTTTCGCCTCGATCTTTTCAGCCATTTCAGAGAAGATTTTTTAATGTTTTTTTTTTAATTTTTTTAAAATATGACAGCCGAATCACGTGACCGATGTAAAGATTTTTTTTCTGTGGACCATTTTATCTCAAGATGACCCTCAAAATTTTTCATACTGATCAGATGGGCGTTCTACATATGCAATTATGACGTCATAATGAGGGCAACTATGATGTCATAAAAAAAATCACCCTCATTCGACATGAGGAGTACTTGCTATGTGCCAAGTTTCAGTTTTTTCCTTGATACGGTTTCAGAGATAGAGGTCCAAAGTTTTAACGATTTTCCAATATGGCTGCCACACCACGTGATCTATGACGTCATAATTATCATTAAAACATTCTACATGAGTAGTCGCACCAATGGTGAAAATTTCGTCTCAATCCGACAAGCGTTTGTGGAGAAAAACACGAAAGTTAAACAAACAGACAGACAAACAGACAAACGAACCCAAATGCAATACACTCTCCGAATTTTTCGGCGCGGGTAAATATCATGCTATATATCGTTCTTGGCCACATCTCTCAATGGCGAAATATCACTTGGAAAATTTAACAATTCTCGGATCCGGATCTGGATCTTCACCAAACTTAAATCAATTAATTCCTGTCACACACCCAAACACCTGTCCATCAAGTTTCGTCCGAATCCGTCCATAACTTTTTGATATATCATGCTCACAGACAGAGAAACAAACAACCAAGGGAGAAAACATAAACTCTTCCACCTTTGGTGGTGGAGGTAATAAATCCTGCAATAATTTGTTTCTGCAATTGAGTAGTTTTATACAGTTTCTGACAAAATGTCTGGTAGTTGAACACACTGGCCAATCCAGTACAAGCCTGCTGGGTTCACGATCTTTACATTGCTTTGTTCAATTGTTCAAACAATTCCAACACATTAATCAAAAGAAAATCCTCAATTGACACCTGGCAAATGTTTACAGGAAGTCAGGAAATGTTGCTTTATTATTAGGACAAATGGTCGTTGAAATGACTTTCTCTCAAATAGTATCGAAGCAAACCCCCCCCCCCCCAAGTAAGCTAGAAAGAGCAATCAGGAATTGCAGACCCTCACCAGGACTTGTTTT
>NC_140974.1:64285679-64550679 GCF_056783735.1 Eptatretus burgeri
GTCGCCTGGTCTGATGAGTCCCGTTTTTCTTTTAGATCACGTGGATGGCCGTGTAAGTGTGCGCCGTTTACCTGGGGAAGTGATGGCACCAGGATGCACTGTGGGAAGACGACAAGCCGGTGGAGGGAGTGTGATGCTCTGGGCAATGTTCTGCTGGGAAACCCTGGGTCCGGCCATTCATGTGGACGTCAATTTGACACGTCACCGACATAAACATCGTTGCAGACCAGGTACATCCCTTCGTGGCAATGGTATTCCCTGATGGCAGTGGCCTCTTTCAGCAGGATAATGCGCCCTGCCACACTGCACACATTGTTCGGGAATGGTTTGAGGAACATGATGAAGTGTTCACAGTGTTTCCCTGGCCTCCAAATTCTCCAGATCTCAATCCGATTGAGCATCTGTGGGATGTGCTGGAGTGACAAGTCCGATCCACGGCGGCTCCACCTCACAACTTACAGGACTTGAAGGATCTGCTGCTGTTTTGGTACCAGATACCACAGGACACCTTCAGGGGTCTTGTAGAGTCCATGCCTCGGCGGGTCGGCGCTGTTTTGGCGGCACACGGAGGACCAACAGCATATTAAGCAGATGGTCATAATGTTTTCGCTCATCAATGTATATTGTGAGAAAAACCATGTTCTCACCAAATTTAGTGTCCCACCCACCACATCACGTGACCCTTTTCAGGCTCCCAGGGATTGGTTGGTGAGTCGGACTTGGTGGACGGACCGCGTGAGAGCTGGGGCGCCATTGCTGGCAACAGACGTGGCTCTAAGATCGCGAGTGGAAAAATATATCGAGCGCTCCAAATCGCATGTTTTAAAAGCGATTTTTCAAGTGATTTTCAAGACTCGACAGCACAGTCGCGCTGATCGTTGAGAGCTCCGTTTAAAAGGATCGAGTTAAATCGGGACGAGTGTGATCGTTATTCCCGGCTATCGTCGAGCGGAGCTGTGAGTTGTCGACCTGTTTTTAGAACTCTTGTTGCTAAGAGTTCTGGCAGGTTTTTTGTGCTGTGTAATCCATTCTGTTACCAGCCATTTTTGAGATCGAGCCAAGAAAATATCGAGCCTACCCCTCGAGGCCGATTTTGAAACACAGTGGTGTGTTTAGTTGTTCTCTTTGTCCACACGTGGACTGCTTGAAGCTCGGACATAACGTCAGTATTCCGTGCTGGAAGATATTAACAGCCGGGATCTCGACAATATATATATATATATATATATATATATATATATATATATATATATATATATATATATATATATATATATAAAATTACATGCCCAGAGCAGGAATCAAACCCAGGTCCTCTGGAAAACCATAGCAGTGCTTCCCATTCTGGTCGATATTGGCCCTCAGAAAGGTGTCTTCGAGCTGTCAAGCGGTCCATTGAGAAAACTCCCCTTTGCAAGGCAGCAGATGTTGCAGAGGAGATCCAACTCGGCTCAACAACTGCCGTGCAGTCCCTTCATCAGCTGGGCTACTATGGGAGAGCAACTCAGAGAAAACCTCTTCTTAGACCAACCAACATTCAAAGGAGAAAGAAGTGGGCTGATGAGATGGCCAACACACCCTTGGAGTTTTGGCAAACTGTAATTTTTTCAGATGAGTTCCAGTTTGCTCAATTTTGTGACGGTGGACGTATATGGGTCTGGAGACTGCACAGTCAAGAGTTTTCTTTTAACCGATTGCAGCCAACTGTCAAACACGGTGGTTTTTCAGTGATGGTGTGGGGAGCAATCTGGAGCACTGGTCGGTCAAAGCTTGTGGAATGTGTTGGCAACATCAACACTACGACACACATTGCTATCCTTGAGGATGGACGTCTCCCTGTCTTCAACACTGGTCATATGGTAAAAAGCAACACTGTTGATGGAAGATGGAGCTCCATGCCACACTGCATGGGATCAAGTGACTTCCATGGCAAAGCCAGTCTCTTGACTGACTGCATTTGGCTTCATTCGTTGTTCCCTCGATCCTTACAAGTCTCCCAGTCCCTGCCACTGAAAAGCATCCCCATAGCATGATGATGCCACCACCATGCTTCACAGTAGGGAGGATGGTGTTTGATGGGTGATGACTGATGAACTGTGCTCGTTTTCCACCAGACGTAGCGTTTTACATTCAGGCCAAAGAGTTCAATTTTCGTCTCATCAGACCACAGAATCTTTTGCTTCATGCTCTTAGAGTCTTTCACATGCCTTTTCGCAAACTCTAGGTGTGCTGTCATGTGCCTTTTTCTCAGGAGTGGCTTCCATCTGGCCACTCCCCCATAAAGCCCAGATTTATGAAGTGCTACAGAGATTGTTGTCCTTCCGGCAGGTTCTCCCATCTCAGCCAAGGAACTCTAGTTCTGTGAGTGGTCATTGGATTTTTGGTCACCTCTCTGACCAAAGTTCTTTTTCTTTTTTTTTGGTATACCTTGTCAAGGCTCGTATGAGAGCCAACACACAACGCACAGCAAGGGGAGCATGAGACAAGAAGGGCGGGAGTAGGAAGGACAAAACAGTGGGGAACAGAGACATTAGATCTGTGGAAGGGAGAGGGATGGGACGGGAACATGGGGAATACAAGATGGACACTACAGGGACTTTCAGGAAGGAAAGCAGGGAATTTGAAGGAGGTGGGTTTGGGGTGGATTAACAGGGGTAGAAAAGATCGAGGATTTGGATGGGGGATGATAAGAGTTGGTTGTGAACAGCTTTTTTGAAGGCCTGGAGGGAAGAATGGGATTGAACAGAGTGAAGGAGTTTATTCCAAAGGCGGGAAAAAAGAGGAATGAAAGAGTGAAGGTGAGCAGTGAATCGTGATTTTGGTAGTTTTACCAGAAGGGGGTTGTTGGCGGACCTTGAGCGCCCTGCAGAAATGTGGTGGGGACAAATCGCAGAAAGAGCAGGGGGGTGAGGCTGGAGAGGAGACAGTAGAAGACAGAAAGACCACCGACCAGCCTGCGGTGAGAAAGTGAGAGGCCCAAAGACTCAGCCTCATCGCGGGAGATTTTTTTTGCGCGGTTGCTCAGTTTGGTCAGACGGCCAGCTCTCGGAAATGTCTGTCTGGGTAGTTTCATATTCTTTCCATTCCCTCATGATGGAGCTCACTGTACTCTTGGGAATTTTCAACACTCCAGAAATTGTTTTATACCCTTCCCCAGATCTATGCCTCTTCACAATTTTATCTCGAAATTCTATGGACAGTTCCTTGGAGTTCATGGTGGAGTTTCTGCTCTGACATGCACTGTAAACTGTATGATCTTTTGCAGAAAGGTGTGTTTCTTTCTAAATCATGTACAATCCATTGAATTGGCCACAGGTGGACTCTAATCAAGTTGTTGAGACATCTCAAGGATGATCAAAGAAAAATGTATGCACCTGAGCTCAATTTGGAGTGTCATAGCAAAGAGGTTGAATACTTATTGATACAAGATATTTCAGCTTTTCATTTTTAATTCATTTGTAAAAATTTGTTTTTATTCCACTGACATGAGGTATAATGTAGATCAGTGACAAAAAAAATCTCAATTTAATCCATTTTAAATTCAGGGTGTAACAAGAAAAATTGTGAAAAAGTCAAGAGTTGTGACTACTTTCTGAATGCACCGTAGGTCAAGTTACACTACTTTTCACCCTGAATCACCTTTGCCACGCGTCGCGCATTGATGTAATCTCGGCTTCGATCTTCAATCATCTTTTTTGCGAGGTGTATATTGATCCCCTGAAAGACACCGCATAAAGCAAGTGATACAGGACAACTGACAGCAAGGCAACTGGGTAGGATTAATCATGAGTGTGCAAGCAGTGTGAAGTACCTCTTCATATTTGCTATAATCTCTCCATAACTGTTCAATGTTAATCATGGGGTTAACACAACCACGCTGATACACTCTCCGCACTGCTGTTATCCTCTGGTTCTCAGCATATGAACCCACCGCCTCCCTGCACCCACACAGAAGCACAGTACTCACACCAAACTGTAGCAAAGCCAGCCTAGCACTTTGGTCTGGACAAAGTGGGATGGACTGGAGCAAAAGAGAATGGAGAAAGAAGAGAATAGCTGTCACATGGATTAACTCACACGCCCTTGAGGAAGTTGATATAATCGACCCAAATCTGAGGAGAAAAACAGAACAAAACTTAATGCTTTGTAACATAAAGTTTTCTGGTTCCAATGTATTTGCCACACAAGATCCATATTGTATAATCCAGTGCCTGAAAAAGAAAACTTGGAAACTGTCAGTGGGAATGAGACACTTACAGGGTAAGACATGATGTCCATTCCAATTTTGTCCAAAGCAAAGTCATAAGCTTGAGCCATCTTCTCTCTGCGGGTGAAAAAACACAACAACATTTAATGGAATGCATGATGGATAAATAAGAACATTATTGCAAAGATAGAAATATACAGTGTGTGACACACACACACACACACACACACACACACACACACACACACACACACACACACACACACACACACACACACACACACACACACACACACACACACACACACACAAACACACACACACACACACACACACACACACACACACACACACACACACACACACACACACACACAGGAAAATTATTAAATTAAATCAATCAATCACCTTCTTATGTCACGCTTTTCATTGAGAAGCGGAATGCAAAGTGTTTATATGGACACGCTTCCAAAGTTCAGGCTATCATTCAAAAGCACACATATTGGATAAAAGAACAATAAAGACCCAATATTTTAAATGTTGAAGCAAAAGTAACATCAAAAATAAAATAAAAAACAACACGCAGACATTGAAACCAAGCGAGAGATAGACACAAGTAGAGCAGCTAGTTGGACATACTTGAAGCTGGAGAGCTTGCCCTTTGTGTCTCTTACATATGAAAGGTAGCATTTCCACAGGTCAATATGAAGAACTTTCATGAGGCATCGTTGAAATAGCTGCAAACATTTTAAAACGAGTTCTGGAAACAATCTTATTTTGATTCATCGCAAAAATTATGACTACCCAATCTCCTCCACCTCTATTGCTCATTTCCCTCGGCACTATTATGCTTGGACTCAATGTACCTCTTCACAGGTATTAGGTCTCTTTGCAATATCCTCGAACATTCAACCCAACCCACAACCAAGTCATGCCTTTTATCTGAAACATAAACCACTTTTCACATTTCAAAGCTTCCTCATCCTTCACTCCAAAATCCTTCAAATTTATTGCACGTCAACAATCTCGACTTGCATTTCTTCTGCTTCCCATAATATATTTCAATCACTTTGAGTTGTTCTTATGTTCACCTCCTCAACACATTCTCTAAAATCCTTTATATCTGTTTACAACATATTACTGCAAGCTAACTTCCCCAGAATTTTGCACATCTCTCTCATCCCCACTCCTTCAACTTCATCCCTCACCTTTCCTCATTTAAGAAACTTTTGCATGCAATGTGATCCACAAATGTAAGGCACAGAATATCTTACCTTTTCCACCTTATCATAGTTCTTGTGCTTGATCTAGAAGGAAGAGCAGGGACACGAAGACTTGAATTCATTCGTTAATGATCGAGTATTGCGTAATTATAGAGTTTTATCGCATTAGATATTAGCGTCAAATGAGATTGAAAAACGACGTGTTTAACACCTTTTCTCATTTTCATTCTCCATCCAGATGTTTTTGTTTTCTCTCTCTCTCTCTCTCTCTCTCTCTCTCTCTCTCTCTCTCTCTCTCTCTCTCTCCCTCCCTCTCTATGTTTCAACTTGTTTACTTCAACCCTTCCCCTTGAAAACTCCCAAACTCTTTTATTCTAATTATATTATCCCAGGCAGGATTTCACGGGCTCGATTAATTTGCATCGCTATCAAACTTTCAGTGTTGTGCCTATGGCATCCCACAGAAAAGGTGTTCAGTTTCGTCAAACTGGTTTGTTTTGAATGCCACATGGATTTCCCCATTTATAATATGGTACCAGACTCAGGATAGCATACAGCAGGCTCACTGGGTTAGTTAATCGAGACAGCCTGTTCCAGACATCCATGTGTTAATCGAATGGCAATCAGAATTAAAACTCCATCCTATGTAATTACATTTGCTCACATCAAATGAAGGAAGTAGCAAAGAAAAGCAGATTTCTAAACGACTGTGTATTAAAGTGGTGTGGGTGGGAGAGTAGAGTGGGGAAACTTATTGATTTCAGCAAGTATGAGTAAGAGTTTGTACTTTGCATACGGATTGCCAAAAATTTAACAGACCTATGGTGGGAATTCGGTATGGTCCTGACATACATGGGGGTGGAGGGAGGAAGGATTACGAAATGCGAAACCCGTTAACTCAAAAGAATGCTTCAAAATCAATGGGCATTGTTTTAACTGGCAACAGGAAGCAAATGTCTACAGGAAATAGCAACAATATGTGAAAATGGTTGGTGATGAGAGACTGCAGGTAAAAAAACAAAATAGAAAAAAATGGAAGCCTTGGTTACAAAACTCATTTGAGATTTCCTGCACACCTGTCTCTTCCAGACACACAAACAGCAAGTCATTGGTGATGGCATCATTTCCTCTCATCCCTGTAATGGCTTTGTGGCCTCCAGGTCGTTTTTTTGTTTTGGACTAATGTAGCCAAAGTTATGGCCCTCAAGTATCCAACTCTATGCGAGGCAGGAAGAAGCTTCATTCTTTTCAAAGGTACAAAAGACCATTTCGTAATCCTTCCTCCATTGCTCTGTATGGTTGGCTGGCACCTCCAACTCCTAGATAATCTGGAGTCCAAAGCTGTGAGAATCAGTGGCATCAGTCATCAAAAAGCAGAGGCACAGGGTCGACTGATCTCTCAATGCAGACAGATTGTTGGCCTTTGTATCATCTACGACCTCTTACCTGGTTTTACGTCCTCGCCAGCTCAACCATGATAAACATTCTCATCCAACAACTTCTCCAAAATTGACGCTTTGTCCTTTATCTCTCAATTTGCGGTGGAATCATTCTTCTGTGCCCATCTGCAATGCTCTTCCCTCCAGTTTTAAGATTGCAGCTCACTCAAATTAATTAAATGTCGTCCAACATTCCTACACAAGAACTCGATTTTTCCAACACTCTGTCCCATGTACTCACCTTGTCCTCTCGCGTTTGCATGTTCATGCATTGTCCTCTTGTTCCTCTCTTCCATGAGCCATGACACAAGTAAACTTTTGAGTATGATTCAAAAGATGATCAATTTATTAAGGATACAATAATAGCCGAATTAAAGTCTACCCTTATTGTGCACTAGCTCCTCAATCAATGATCACGTTTACACTTATTTTATAACAAATAAAGAAACAACAAATTGTTTTGTACTGCACTGCTCAAAAGTTACAGGCCTCAATTTCTTTCCCAGAGTACTGGCAGGCAGCACACAATGAATGGCCAAGGCATTTGGTTCTGCTTATCATGCCTCCATACATTTTGCCAAAACACTAGGTGATCCTGTTGTAGTAGCCTGTCCAAATAACTTCAAGCTTAATGAAAGGGGTCAGAGCATCAGCGGTACAACTGATCCTCAGAAATGATGGAAACAGCCGACCAAATTCCCAATTTAATCCCAAGAAAATATGCATTCAATGGAGAGATCCAATGTCACCAGACGTGCCTGTGCGGAGCGAAGAGGAAAAATGCAATAAATAAATAAACAAATAAACAAACAACCAAACAAATCTGCACAAAAAACATTAAATGGCCTTCACGTGACCTGCAAAGATGGAGAGCTCAAATTAGAGTAGAATGGAGGTGGGAGTGGACCTTGCAAGTGGGGAATTGAGAAAAACAAAATATCAAACAAGATGTCTGTGATCACAAAGCAATCATCATGGATATGTCCCTCCCCCCCCCCCAAAAAAAATCAGGATATCAAAATTATGGCAGGTGGTGTGCAACCCTTAACGACTGCCCGCAACTCACGATCCAATGACTGCCATTTTTTTTCAGACCACCATATGACCTTGATTATCAACATTTATGGAGAAAGTGTTAATTAAGAAAACTAGCAGAGTACCTGCCCTAAAGGCGATCTTGTTGCAAACATGCAACACATTCTTCTGACACATACCTTTATTTGGGCGGCGTGTCGGCAAGTGATAGCTCTGTATAGGAAAAATTAAATAACCAGGGTTATGTGGATGAAGCAAAAACGTACCTACTGCTGATCATTCAAAACGCCTCACAGCACTGGAAAGCATGGGGAAAGAACTACTGTAATATATTCTGTGGTCTGATGAGATGAAATATGAACTCTTTGGCCTGAATGCAAAGCACTACGTCTGGCAGAAACCAAGCACACCTCATCACCCATCCAACAGAATTATTCCTACCATGAATCATGGTGGTGGCAGCATCATGCTATGGGGATGCTTTTCAGTGGCAGGGACTGGAAGACTTGTAAGGATAGAGGGAACAATAAATAGAGCCAAATGCAGGAAAATCCTTGAGGAGAACCTGCTTAAGAGTACAAAAGACCTGAGACTGTGGCGAAGATTTACATTCCAACAGCACAATGACCCCAAGCATACAGCCCAAACCAAGAATTGAATCCCAATGAGAATCTGCGGAAAGACTTGGAAGGCAGCTCACCTCTGCAGGGCATCTTACAGGATGACGGGATTATGGCAAAGCCTTCGCGACCCCCAATCTTTGATGATAGGAGGAAAACCACGGGGTAGCCTTCCCGGGTTAGATTGCGGTCGTCTGTGTTGGGATGGTGCTGAGGTGTCGTCCACCAGACGGCGGTCTCCTTGGGTTAACCTGAGGCGGTCCCTTCGGGTGGGTGCCTGGAATGTCCTATCCCAAAGAGAGGATGATCACCTGTCTCCGTTATCATCTGAGCTCAAGTGTTTGAACATCGGTATTGTAGCACTCTCTGAGGTTTGGAGACCGGATTGCGGCGAGATCATGGCGGGTGGTTACAGCTTCTATTGGTCTGGTCAATCTGATGGTTACCATGCCCAAGGAGTTGCTGTAGCTGTGTCCAATAAGCTGACTCCAATGATAACAGAGGTAACACCGGTCAACGAGCATATTATGAGACTCAGGATTCGTCACTCCTTGGGTGTTGTTTCCCTGGTCTCTGTATATGCTCCGACTGAGGCGAGTGATCTCACCGTGAAGGATGCATTTGATGCCAAGGACGCCGATGAGACGTGTGTTTGTCCCCATGGGTCTGGAACTGTGAATTAGAATAGCACGAAGTTCCTTGACTTTGCAAGAAGTCATGGACTTAGGGTGGCTGGTTCATGGTTTCAGCACCCACAGCCTCATCGCTGGACTTGATATTCTAACACTGGTGGTGTGGCAAAGGAGATTGACCACGTGCTCGTTGATGATTGCTGGAGGATGATCCAGAACTGCAGGATCTGCCAGAGTGCGCAGTTCCTCAATAACGAACACAGGCTTGTTGTAGCATCTCTGAAGTTGTAGCATAAAACCATGACAATGGCACCTTGGTTGGATGCTGACAATCTCAGGGAGAAGAGGGTAGCTAACAGCTTGTCCAGGTCTGAAAAAAGGGTTTCAGCAGCAGCCAACCATTCACAAGCGATATGTATTGTTTTGTACAGGGTGGATTCATTGGAAAAATAGGAAAGTTGGTTTTTAAGCGAATCAGACAGATCACCGATAGTGATTAAACATAATGTCGGTTCTAAGATGCTGCTTTGAGGGACCCGTCTGAAGGGAAACATCGCAGGAAAGAAGACCATGAAGGGCCACCCTCTGTTTCTGCTCGTAGAAGAAATAAGGCAACCACTTGAGCAGGGGTCCTGAATATCAAATGAAGAGGTTCGAGAGATACGCTGAAGATGGTGTCAAAGGCTCGAGAGATATCCAGAGACAGCTCTAACCTCTTGTTTGTGGTTCAATGAATCCATTCACTGCTGTCAGGGGGTCCACAGAAAGCCATGATGTTGAGCCCTGGCTCTTCATAAGACAGAGACACAATCATTCTGAGCTGTGCAGAGACGGCTGATTGACCTCAGCAATGTTTGCCTTCCAGGAGAATATTACTTGTTTTTTTGCGATTGTCTCAATAGGTTGAGATGATAGACCAAAAAAAGTTGAATGCGATATGGGATGAACTTGTGAAAAAGAAAAATTTGTTGTAGAATAAATTACATGATCAGTCAATGTCAGGATCTGATGGACTGATGGACCAGTCTTGAGTGGAGAGAGCAGATTTTAGGCCGGACCAATCAGCTTTACCAAAATAGACAGGTTTGCCAGACAGTCCTTCCAGAGAGAAAGGGTGTGTGGGAGATAAGTCAGGATTGAAAGACAGTCATCAAACTTCGAGACTGGTCTCCCATAGCTACTTTCTCCAACATCAACTCGTCCTGGGAACTCTTTCAAAGAAATTTGTGCTCTCTCATGCACAGATTTATCCCCTCTCATCTTCAGTTGTCCTACCCTTCCTCCCGCCCATGGTTCACTGAAGCTTGTGCCGAGGCTATTGTCCTGAAACAACTTTCCTTTGACTCATGGAAAGCAAATCCAACTGAGGGTAACCTCGGTTCCTTCCAGAAAACTCGTAACAAGTGTGTGTCTTCCCTCAGGAGAGCCAGAAAACAACATCTTTCTAAGCTCAAGTCTGAATTTTCAAACCTCTCTTCCTCCTCAAAATCCTGGTGGCATCTAATTAAATCTGTTTCTGGTGTATGTTCACCCTCCATGCCCCCTTACCTCAAATGGCCGCATTGCTGACACCGCACGTGAAAAGGCTGAATGCCTAAACTCCGTGTTTGCATCTAAACTTGTGTTGGAAACCCATCGCTTTCTGTAACCCACCTTACCCAGTCGCACCCAGCTATTCCTGGACTCTGTGTCCTTTTCTCCTGACAAGGTGGAGAGCTTGTTGTCAAACCTCGACTCAGATTCTGCAACCGGTCCAGACGGCATCAGCCCACGTATCCGAAAAACATGCTTCTCTGCTCTTGCTCACCCTCTCTCTGTTCCATTCACCCTCTCATTTGCTCAAGGTCATCTGCCATCTGCTTGGAAATCAGCAAACATTGCTGCTATGCATAAAAAGGTGTAAAACCAGATCCCTGCAACTCCAGACCAATCAGCCTTCTCCCAATCATCAGCAACGTTATGGAATCTATTATCACTTCAGACAGTAAATCCTTCCTCTTCAACAATGGCTTGATTTCCCATCATCAATTTGGTTTCAGACCAGGTCACTCTACCCTGGAGATGCTACTTCTGCTGTCCCAACAATGGATGGAGGTTGTCAATGCCAGACATGAAAAATCAGAGCCATATCGTGTGCTTCTGACATGGTCTGGCATCCTGAGCAGCTCACCAAACTGTCTTCCAATGGTATCCAAGGCCATCTCCACTCATGGCTCACAGACTTTCTCTCCTGTCGCAGCCAACGTGTGGCCCTAAGTGGAGTTCTCTCATCCCCTCTTCCTATCCAGGCTGGAGATCCTCAAGGCAGCGTTCTGGGCCCTGTTCATTTTGTTGTTTTCATCAATGATCCCTCCGACTTTCCGGAAAATCCTCTTTATCTCTTTGCTGATGACTCCACCCTCTGCCATTCCATCTGCCATCCCTCAGACCGGCAAGAAGCAGCTTCTTCACTCTCTACAGATCTAGACAAAATCACAAACTGGTCCAACACGTGGAACATGCCTTTCAATCCTGACAAATCTCACACTCTCTCTCTGTCTCTCCGAAAGGACCGTTTGGACCCCCCCCCCAATCGACTTTCTCAACAATCCTCTTGAAGAAGTCCTTTCATTCAAGCTTCTGGGTCTCACTATCTGCCGTGATCTTTCCTGGGAAAGCCACATTTCTAACCTGGCCTCCAAAGCCAGTCGCCGACTGGGCATCCTCCGTTCTGCAAAGTCCTTCCTCGGCCCACCTGAGCTCCTGACCACATACAAAGCTTTCGTCCACAGCCTGATGGAGTACTGCTCTCCACTCTGGCTGGTGCGCCTGCCTCTCACCTTTCTCGGCTTCACACTGTGGAAACCAAGGCATCTAGGATCATTGGTATCTCCCGCGGTGAGGCTGAGCCTTTGGGCCTCTCACTCTCTCACCGCAGGCAGGTCGGTAGTCTTTCTGTCTTCTACCGTCTCCTCTCCAGTCTCCCCCCCCCCTTGCTCTGTCTGCGATATGTCCCCCCATATTTCCGCAGAGTGCTCAAGGTGCGCCAGCAACCCCCTTCTGGTAAAACTACCAAAATCACGAATCACTGCTCACCTTCACTCTTTCATTCCTCTTTTTCCCCGCCTTTGGAATAAACTCCCACACTCTCTTCAACCCCATTCTTCCCTCGAGGTCTTCAAAACAGCTGTTCACCACCACCTCTTATCTTCCCCCATACAAAACCACGATCTTTTCACCCCCGTTAATCCACCCCAAACCCACCTCCTTCAAATTCCCTATCCTCCTTCCCTAAAGTTCCCTGTCGTGCAAGGTCCTGAAGGTCTCTGTGGTGTCCATTTTGTATACCTCGTGTTCCCCGCCCCGTCCCTCTCCCTTCCACAGATCTCCTAATGTTTCTGTTCCCCACTGTTTTGTCCTTCCCTCTCCTGCCCCCTCCCCTCTTTGTTGTGCAGTGTGTGTTTGCTCTCATACGAGCCTCGACAATGTATACAAGTAAAGAATCTCCCCCCCCCCCCCCAAAAAAAGACATCTTCAAAGTGTTGGACCAGCTCCTGATTATATCAAGATCTGCAGAGAGGGAAGAGGCTGCTGCCTGCTTGTCAGAAAGATGAGAAATGATATCGCAGAGGGTAGGATCATCAACAAAGAGATAGACAAGATTGTCCAGGGAATCAGAAAGATCATTGATGAAGATTAGGAACAAGGCTAGGTTGAAGACTGCCTTGTGGCACCCCAGCCTTGACAGGGGGAGATGAGAGGATCCCATTAAGAACTTCCCACTGAATATGGGAGTGGAGGAAGACAGTGGTGCATGAGAGATGGTGGCCTTGAATAACATAAGCAGAAAGTTTGGAGATCAAGGTGTGGATCCAGCTTATAATCAGAACTACCAAAAATGTCCCTCTCAAATTCCTGGTGGAGACCGACCACACACCCCTGATCAAAACCCAGAATGCTTCTTCCTTCAAGTAATCAACACACAACGAGAAAGGCACTCGGTAGAGCGTATACCTCCGTCACGTAATGGCTGATCCACGAGAACATTTTGGGCCCAACACATTTTTGAAAAATATCAAGCTATATATCGTTTTTGGCCCTATCTCTCAATGGTGAAGAATCACTTAAAAAAAATTCTTGTTTGTCAGATCCAGATCTGGATCTTGACCAGAATCTAATCAGTTGGTCCTTGTCACACACCCAACTTGCCCACCAAATTCGATCTGGATCTGTCCACAACTATTTGAGATTTCCTGCACAGAGACAGACAAACAGACAGACAGAGTGGTGAAAACAACCTCCTTCACCTTCAGTGGTGGAGGTATAAGCAAACTGTGATGCAGCCTCCATGAAAGAACGATTGTTCATCGTCACTTGGAAATGCATCAATGTTCAACTAACAAAACTGCATAGCAGTCCACATGCTTCAAATACAAGGAGATTATGGGGGAGGAGTTATTTATAATCACCGAAACGAGATTGTAAACAGGTGATGCGTGGTGAAAAAAAATAGATTAAAAAAGAAAAATTTATGGAATCATCTTTTCCATGCTATCCAATCCAAAGGGTGAGAAGGATAATTTGATCGCACTCTCAACATTAAAGGTAAGAATGAGACTAAACTTTACATGTGGTTTTGATTTGAGACCTTGTCCCTTTAAATACAAATGTTGTGCGCTGGACGTTCCTCTGGTCGATGTCTTGATCTATTATTCTCTTTTTCCAACCTTCCCCTCTTCCACTCATTTCCTCAATTTAGCTCCCACCCCATGTGTATGTAATAAATAGGCAGCCCTCCAAGATCACTAACAGCATGGTATATGTACTTAAATTGATCACTTTTTAAGGCAAAATGTGAAAACAATATTACTCCTCCTGTCTATAATCTATTAAAAAGCACATCAGCATTGCTTAAGCAATTTTGTTGCAAGGGTTATGATGGGTGGTTTGCCATTGCCTTCCAAGCGGTCAGTCAGGCATGGGTTTGGAGTTTGTTCAGGGTGCTGGCGATAACTAGCAGACTGTTTTAACATCCACCAAATGCAGGCAGATGAAAACATCAGCCTAATGTCCATCTAAGGGACAGCACCTTGCCCCATCTGTGAAGCACCAGTTCAATAGTTTATATTCGGGTCGAAAATTATACACAGACAAGGCAGCCCAGAGACAAGTGCACCACCTCTGCACCATCCTGTTGGGTCTCTATCGGATGGCATAAAATGTTATTTTTAATACAATCCAGTTTAGCGCAAACAATGCTGAAAATAACCTCCGTTGAGTGGTGCAAGAAAATTTCATCCAAGCAGCCATCAATTTCCCTTTTCTCTCCAGTAACTCACAACGGCGGTTAATGCAACACAATTCAGCTGAAGGAGCAAGTCAGCACATTTTGGTGCCTTTCCATCCCACCCTCACGACAGGCACTTCCTTCTTTCCTAATACTCGATTCCCAGTTGTAACGAATAGGAAGTGTACAACATTGGCTACTCATGGAAGATTCGCTAAAAGGAAGTTGCTTCTGGCAACTTTCATGTACATGCATATTTAAAATAAACAAATAAATGGTACTCACCGTAACGTTGAGTGAAAATATAAAAATAAAGGTCGAGGTGCAAGATGCGGAAAAGTTTTGATACATTTGAGATTTTGCGTTCCTTCGATTCAATGGCACTGCGAGACATTTCTGTTATAATTTCACACAACGTGTGAAAACAAAAAAAAAACTTTTACATTGAAACAACCGAAGCACCATCATTTTCCATTATGCCCATGCGGCCGCGATTTTTATTTCTCCCTTCGGACTCCAGATCAACGACACAGAAGCAAACTGGAGAGTTCATAGAAAATATGACCCTGCCCGGTCTTGAGAAAAAAATGACATGGGCGAGGTCTGCGAGAGGCAAATTTGATTTGGTCAAGATGACATAAAATGCCGTAAAATTTTGTCCGAGTACTGCAAAACGCAAGGTTTTTGAAAGTGTCAACAATGCGATTTTGTTCTGCAGTGTTCAAGTATATAATTCAATAGAAATAAAACGAGCATTTTTAAAGGTTGTCGAAAAAGGATTTTCAGAAGTTTACCACCGTTGATGCAATGGTTGGTTTTTACACCACTTTATTGAACACGTTACATTAGTTATTCGTGCCTGTTGTTTGTGTTTGTTTGTGATGTCTCTAAAAACGACAAGTTTCCTGTTTAGAATGATTTTCAATTTTGTTTTGACTGCCAGAGGCAGACGGACTAAAATTTTTTTTTAGCTTTACTCCTCTCTGTGGATACACAATCGGGACGACATTCTGTACAATTTCCCAAATTCTGAGCCAAAGTACTGCTAAACTGCAAATTCGTGTTCTGATTCAGATTCCAATTGGTGTTCAAAATATAACATTCAATTTAAAACAGATCGTTCCTCGATTATAGGCTGACATTTGTCAACAGACAGACAAGGTGAAGCAATTGCTTAACCTTGCTTTTCGCTTTGCGTGTATGGAGTAAAAAAAATGGGATGAGATGGTACCTTCTTTTTTGAAACTTTTGGATGGATGGATAACATGTCCGAGCCAGAATATACGAATATTTGTTGCTCGGGAGGTTGTGATTGCTTTGTATAAAAATAAAATATGAGGGGCAGTCAATAAGAAACCTTAAAAAGGGATATAAATTCGAGAATGTAATGTGTGCAGTTGTCGACGACATATGTTACATCTTTGGGTAAGAGTCATGTTTTTCTTGTTTTAGATCTGGCAACATTGAGCGTATGACATCAGTAGAGCAGTTCCAAGATGGCGGCTCCCTGAGAAGCATGGACCAGGGAGGAGCAACGCTCTGTCATCCGTTTCTTGGGAAGTGAGGATGTGAATCCTAGTGAACTCCATCCCAGAATGAAAATGCAATATGGTGATGCATGTTTATCGCTGCAGCAGGTGTACGACTGGGACAGGAAGTTTACAAGTGGAGTGTCCAGTGTGGCAGACGCTGCTCGCTCGGGCCGGCCTCACACAGCCGACACACCAGAAATGGTTGCAGGAGTCAAGCGCGTGCTAAGGGAAAACCATTGCATTAAGCTGGATGAAGCTCCAAATTGAACATCAGCCATGGTTCAACACACCATATCATACACAACGTGCTGGGGTTCCACAAAGTGGCCGCAAGGAGGGTGCCAAGACAACTCATACCCAAACTGAAAAAACTCCACTTTTAAACTTCCTGTCCCAGTTGTACACCTGCTGCAGTGATAAACATGCGTCACCATATTGCATTTTCATTCTGCGATGGAGTTCACTGGGATTCACACCCTCAAGTCCCAAGAAACGGATGACAGAACGTTGCTCCTCCCTGGTATATGCTTCTAAGGGAGCCACCATCTTGGAACTGCTCTACTGACGTCATACGCTCAATGTTGCCAGATCTAAAAAGGCAAACATGACTCTTACCCATAGATATAACATATATCGTCTACAACTATATACATTACATTCTCAAATGTATATCGCCATTTTATTGACTGTCCCTCGTATTATCATCAGCATTTCAGCGAAGCACAATGCACACTCCAGCATTCACCTCCCAAACACTCATTCATAGCACACCGAGTACCTTATTTTCCAGGCCGGTCTGGATGTAAATATATGGGGTTATTGTACAATAAGAAAGTGTATTGCAGGGGTCAAAGCTACGGATGGCAAAGGGAGGCATGTGAGCAGCAACTTCAAGATCAGGATCAAAATCCATATTTCGCCACGGAAATGTCCATGTATAATATTTTTAAAAAGGACACAAGCGGTTGTTATGCCAAGCTGTGAAGCAGGCATGCATCAAGTAGAGGCAATGGCTGTGATTGTTAAGTGACCGGTTCAACTGACATTATCGTCTGAAAAACACGGCATGTATCGAACAGGAGTTAAACGTATCTGATGAAAACAAACAAGGAGGTCCGCAAGAACAATCAGCCGGTGAAAACTAGCTTTATAACTCAACAACGGTTTGGTATTGCTGTAAAAAGGTTGGAAAGAAAATGCGGTGAAAGAGATTGATAAAATAATAATGTCTTTGCAGCAGCTTTCATAGATTATGGCGAAACACCACCATTCTGTCTCATGGTATTACGCATCAATTATGGATATATGTAATCCCTTGGGAGGAAGAATCCCCAAAGGAAAACTTTTTATTTGATGCCCTCTTTTGCCTGGAGGTCCAATTTTGTCTACCTCCTGAACAGCAAATTCACTGGACAAGGTCCTATCTTCAACAGGAACTTATTGCGGGTTTTGTATGAAAAACAAGCTCTATTCTGGGTGTATTTGGCTGTATTCTGGTGTCATAGAGTATGTTATGTGCACAATCCATGAGGCCAATATAATCAACACGTGATATTTTGTGGGACTTTAGCAAACATGCCAAGGTACTCTGAAAGTCATGTGACAGCAAGGATTTCCAGCCAAACTATTTAAAAGTGAAAGAATTCTGATTTCGGTTCCACAGTCTCCATATACTTTGTATATTCACTTACAGATACAGTAGTACCCTTAAAGTCTCCCTTTATTAAGTCGTTTCACAAATACATCGTCATGTTATTAATACCATTATCATATTTGCGTCAAATCAAGTCACACTTACATCGTTTTAAAAGCCATACCTTTTATTCTCGAACGTTTTCAGAACTTACAAGATTGATAAAGACACGAGACTATATCGCTAAAGTATCAAATTAGGAGATCGCAAAAAATCGCTGAAAGAACTACTGTATTTTGCTTCACACATAAAGAAATGTACTGTGCTGTAGATTGGATAAGAGACATGGTAAAAGTGTAAACTCAGAAGTGAAATTAGATGTTATTCGTTGAATGGATTCTGGTGAACGTGCCATTGATTTTGCCGGGTTATGAAGTTTGCCTCAGACTACATTGCATGCCATCGATAAAAATTCCGACGTTCGTTTAACAAGGAGGAAGAAGGAGAGGTACCGCCAACTTCGACCACTTCCGGAAGAGGTTTGTTTTTATTTAAATGTCTGGTAATTGTTTTTTATTTTAGTTATACTTGAATATAATTGTCATTACTCAAAAAAAGGGTAATGTCAGATGAAAAGAAAAATGAGGAAAAAAGAAACGTGAGGAATGCATCCCCAATTTATTCCATGAATACTGAAATGAGAACAATTGCTTTGATTTACGCCATTTCAATATTCGTTGCACTTTTCAGGAACGCATCCCCGACATAAACTGGGATATTACTGTAATTCATTTTGGCTTTTTCGGTTCAGGTTCACTTTTAAAAAATATGCGAAACTTCACGATACTTTCCATTTTGAAACATATTCAGAAACCGAATGGAATTCATTGGGATTTTGCATGAAGCTTATGGGAAGGAGGTCCATTTAAGTAATATATGGAAGCAAACATAAAAAAATAGAGGAAAGATGCTGGGAGAGGGTTGATGGCAGGTTTGTGGGGAGGATGGAAGGTTTAAAATGAATTACAGAATATTGGCATACCTATACACAAGAAAGCCTAAAACCACTGAAGTTCACGAATGGTAATGTCAAGTAATGTGTATAATGGTAAATCAAGGTGCTGTGTTAACCTGGTGAGCAGGGCTCATACTCAGGGTAACTCAGGAAATATTAATTAATGCATAGAGGATGCGAAAGAGGACACAGACTCAGAAATTGAGATCAATGCACACATAAATCTCAGTCACACACAGGAGATTAACCGTTTTCATGGTTTAATATGTTAACCTTTAACGTTTCTATTAGGAGAAACATTTCAATCCATACCTGTTGTTTGAATTATTCTCAAACTGATATGTGTATGTTCATCATGAACCACAGATCGTTATTCATTACTAGCATCATCATTGTACGTGTGAATACATTATTCACGATCTTCAGAATACATGTACTGAATACTCCCAGCTAAATTCCACTTTCACCACCATCCCCAGATAACGTCTTTGCTCTCTCCTCTACCCCTTGCCACTTCTTCCTCAGCTATTTTTTTAATCTAAAGAGCATATATAATATATATATATATATATATATATATATATATATATATATATATATATATATATATATATATATATACACATGAATAAAAAAATACAATTCAGAGTCAAGGAAATGTCAATGCCCTCCAGTGAAACTCTGTATAACAAATAAAGCAGGGGTGGGAAAAGACATCAAGTGCAAGGGTGAAGAACATGAACAAAAGAGAAAGGCAGGGGAGTGAGAGGAGAAAAGGAGAAAGATAATGAATGATAAGTCTATGGGAGGGAGTAAGAAAAAAAAAATTTAAAGGGTGAGTGATGAGGGAGAGCAGGAAGAACTTTTGAAGACAAAATGAATGAAGAGAGCAAATAACCTCGGCTTCGATGTATGTCTTCCAATAGCGACCGGAGTTGGGGAATTGCGTGACAAGACGTTCGAAAGTTCGCCGTGCTCTGTCTATTGGCTGGTTCTGCGGGCGACACATGCGAGGTTCGGTCGATAAGCTGCTCAGCGAGATGTGATCGTCTCAATCACCCATTGAGATGAGTAATGAGAGGCCATATCAATATGTTTTATGAGATGAGTAACGAGAGATAATTTCTTTCATTTCTAACCAAGCCCAGTGTGAAAAAAAACATTTGTATCCTGAGCCATTAATCGAGTTGACAGAAATGGCAACAAGAGCACTAGAGCATGCAAAAACCAACTGCTCTGATCAGTTAGTAAAATATTTAGCTATAAAAGTCAATCCTCCAACAAAAGCTTCTGATTTAATGAACATTTGGCAGTTAAGAAAAGCATCAAAAAATTTTTCATCATCTCTGGATGTAAGAATCTTCCACTATCATACATTAACAACAATAACAAAAGAAACCTGCGCCTCTCTGATGAGGATACTCCAGGCGTCGATATCAAAGTCATTGTCTTCCAACTTCTTCTCTGCCTTCTTCACCTTCTCCGGCACATATTCAGCCTAATGGTGAGACACAAGGGCAGGACAGTTAAGTTGGTATGCTCATTTCATGACCCATTGGGTCAGATTTGACCGAGAAAAACACACACACACACACACACACACACACACACACACACACACACACACACACACACACACACACACACACACACACACACACACACACACACACACACACACACACAAAACACACACACACACACACACCTCATCGCTTCGGGGTTGCGTAAAGGTACTGCAAAAATTATTCATGTTTAGGAATGGATATTCAATGATTTGCGTGATTATTTAGACATGATCTGATTTAAGTGGTATTATAATTGGTAATTTTACCTTTTATAAACTGTGTACTCTTTCATTTGTTTGGTGAACAAATTTGGATGCAGTGAAACATATTCAGAACAAATGTGCCAAAATGCAAACAGATTTTTCAACCAAGCTTACCCTGAATATGATGATTCATCAAAACATGGACAAACCTCCATTAAGGAGATGCCAACACAGCCATCAAGGCACAATCCAGGCACTAAGGCAGAATCACAATGGTTGCGTTGAATGCTAATATCCTTGACACATATTCTGGAACATGGGAAAAGCTGTTGTAAATTGTAAAATGAAAAAAGGGATCTGTCTCGTGTAATCGAATGAAGGTGTGGATGTGGTCTGGTGGTTATTTACATGTGCATTTCAATATAAATGGAGAATTTCTATATTTCTTATTAAACCACGTGAATAATCTAGATAGTGAAAGAATTCGAAATCCTTTGTTTTTAATATGCAGTCAAGCCTTGTGGAAGAGCTAGAACCAAGAAGAGAACACAACCAGAACAGAGAAAAAGTGGAACGACACCAATAGTCGGGTAGAGGGACATGACAGGAGGCTCCTTGGAGGAAGAATGAGCGTAAAATAGGGGGGGAGGAAGGAGAGGGGAAGAAGAGACAGGGGATGAATGAGCTGGAGAGAAGCTCAAACACCAGTGAGGGCTGATAGAACAGGAAGAGAAAGATGGGAATGAAAGAGCAATGGAAGAAGTAATGGAAAGGAGGGTAGAGGAAGAGAGGAGAAAACAAAGCAACCTGGAAAAGAAATGGTAGGTTAGGAGGGGGTTAATGAAGGCAGAAAATATCATACGTTTGGATGGGGGATGACCTGAGGATGAGGTACACAACGAGCGTGAAGTCCTGGAGGGAAGAATGAGATTGAACAGACTGAGGACGCTGGTTCCACAGGTGAGAAAAAAGTGGAACGAATGAGTGGAGGTGAGCAGTGGAGTCTTGATTTTAGGATTTTCACCAGAAGATTGTTACTGGCAGAAAGCACGCGCTCTGCATAAAAATGGATAGCGCTTGGGGAGGGAGTGAGGTGGATCGCAGAAAGAGCAGAGGGTGCAAGGCCAGAAAGGAGCCGGTAGAAGACAGACAAGTCACCATCTTGCCTGCGATGTGGGAGCAACAGGCTCAGATTTCAACTTCATCGTGGGGGATTCAAACGATTTTGAGGGCCTTGCACTCAATGGCATCAAGATATGAAAGACGTACGATCATCAAAAAATACCAAAAAAAGTCATTACTAAAATAGTTATCGTGATTCTACAATAACTTTGTTGCATGGGTAACAAACAGCTGGATTTAGAATACTTGTTTGATGTAATGAATGTTAATTTGAAATCCAATCCATTCCTTTAAGTAAATTTGAGGTTTATATTTCAGTTAAATAAAGCAGGAAGGACACGTGGATGCTGAGTCCCACACACATTGGCCCAATGAGATAAGGCTGTATCCGAGGGATTACATATCTCTACCATGTCTGGAAATTTAATCTACTCATCTATGGCATCATTAAAGCTTTCAACTGTTTAAGATTGAAATAAAGTGGTATATAGGAGAACTTTAGGAGATACTACAGGCTCTAATACCCCTTTAATGTGTCACCATTGAGGTTTGGAAGGGTTTGGCCTGACTGACGTTGAAAATCCTGGAAAAATAGTGTTCATATCTTAAAGGTTTGTTATGTATACAAAGCTGTCGAGCAGCACAGCACTTTTTGTGAGTACTCTCAAATACTTTTGAAGCAACAGATACTTCAAAATGAGATTATTTTATTGGCCTTGCGATGCGACTACCTCGAGACTCTAGAGCTACAAAATTCCAAACTCGGAGGCATTTGGTGCTAAAACGTTTAGCTTTTCCATGAAACGTGACCAGGGGACACATACTAAAACTAAAACAACACTCAGTAGATAGCATACCTCCATCAGGCTGAACAGTTTACGTTTTAGATCCCACTTATAGGCCAGATCTGCATCCAGACCTTAACCAAAATCAAATTGACTTGTAATCATCACCGACCCAACTCATCCACCAAGTTTTGTCCGAATCTGTCCACAACTTTTTCAAATATCATGCTCGATGTTGTTTTGAGCACTATCTCTCGATAGAGAAGAATCACTTAAAAAATAAAAATTCTTGTATCCGGATCCAGATCGTCACTAAAATCGAATGAATTCGTCCTTGTCACACACCCAACCTGTCTACCAAGTTTCGTCTGAATCTGTCCATAACTTTTTGAGTTATCCTGCTCACAGACAGCCAAACAGATAGGGGTGAAAACATAACCTCCATCTACTTTCAGTGGCAGAGGTGGTAAGACTGAGCATTTAACAATGTGTAGCCTCACAGGTCAGCGTAGATCTGAGAAGGTACGATCTATATTAAAGTAGATCTACGTGCAGACTCTCACTCACCGACACAGATCGATAAAATTTCCTTTCCTGCCCCTTCGGAAACGGGTGCGGATAACTTATTTTTATTTTTAAATCTCATATGGACCTTTTCCTGAGCTACAAGCTTTTTGACATTTTAATTTTAAATCATGCATAAGCACTTAGAACATGCCAGGACATATGCCAGATTTTGCTGTATTGAAGCTGCTTACCAGAAAAACAAAATGGGATATGGCCAGACTGTGTTCCCACACCATGGCACAGAAAGCTAGTGAATACTGTTTTTGGGGATCGATCAATCATCTTTTTATTGTGCTTCTTCAGCAAATAGTAATAACTTCCGTGATGAATTTGTATTGAAAGTAATCTCATGTCGTAGCGTTCATTAAGCGGTGTGACAAAGTGAATGAAGTTGGTGCTGTTCTCCATTTTATCTAAATGTCACTTGCTTGGTACAGACAAGCAATCTGCTCGAAAAGAACAATGAAAAGTGACGTATAAAGAAAGAGAATCTTCGGTGTACTGGCCCTTTTATTTCTACAGGGAATTCGTACAAAGTAGATAGCTAAGATAGTGCATAGGATACTTAATCACAGTCACCACAAGGCACCTTCTGAGATGAAAACACTGATGATGCAACCCCAAGTGCTCATTTCACCTCTTACACAGCTACGCTGCACTTCCTAGAATAAAGTAAAGAAGACCTGTAATTGGATACACAGTGGCTTGCAAAAGTATTCATCCCCCCCCCCAAAGTTTTCACATTTTTATGCCCATCTGAGTGTTTTTCATGATGCTTTCAAATCAAACAACATATAGTCTTCACAAGCTACTCCAAAGTGATGAAGCTAAAAAATTTAGATTATATGTGAATAAGTTTGATTAACAGAGAAAATCAGATGACTCTCAGTTACATAAGTATTCAAACCCTTTTCCTAATGAACCCTAAATCATTCCAGGAGCTAATTATTTGTTTGAAAGGTTACAAAATAAATGTAGTCGGTTTCACCTGAATGTAATCAGTGGTTTAACTTAAAATTAATCTCCCCACTTAAGCTTATCTAAGGAGTTTTAAGATACAACTTGGTCAACCAACAGGGCAAACACGAAGACCAAGGAGCTTTCCAAAGAAGTCAGACATAAAGTGGTGGAGAAGCACCGTTCGGGAGGGGGATATAAGAAGATTTCAGTCACTCATTATCACTTTGAGTACAGCGAAATCCATCATTTGGAAGTGGAGGACGCATTGTTGTGGGCCAGGGTTCGGTGGCGATAAACGACCACTGGGTGGAGCAGTAGAGCCATCTCCCACCGAACACCCGGAATTTATAGGTCGTCACCCCGGATAACTCCGGAGTCGACGGGTCACTTAAGGACCGTGGCCGCCAATATTTCAACCGCGTGGCATAGGGTTAATTGTCTCGATCTCCAATATACCTAAATAATCACGCAGTCCAGCTACCGGGGAAACCACACCCGCGGCCGACTCTGTCCAAATCGAGTCGCAAGTACCGACTCGGATCCGGCATAACTGAATGGAGTTACCAGAGCCGCGCTGGTCCCAATGACAACTTACGGCACCAACGGCCTTACTATTTCTCAAGCCCGAACCATGCTAGGCCAATGAAAGAAAACACGGAAAACGAGCTGGAACATTTAACACGGGGGTTTACTTTACATTAATCGGGAGAGAGACACAGAGCAGAGTTATCCGAATATGCAATTTACAATGAGCGAGAAGCACTTAACAATTCCACTTAAAGACGGGGCCCACGGACACACACACACACACACACACACACACACACACACACACACACACACACACACACACACACACACACACACACACACATACACACACACAGAAATGGTGGCCGCGGCCATTATTTGCACCTGCCTGCCTCGTGCGGCCTGCTCGAGCTTGTCTGGTGGCGGGAGTCGAACCCGCCGCCAACAACGCAGCACCAAGCACCAGGGACCAGGAATGGCGCCACGGACGCCAGCCAGCACGGGAATGGACCAGACGAGACGCCAGCAGGCAAGACGAGGCTTCCTCTCTTTCTCCTTTACGACGGGGCGAACCTTCTTTCTCGACCGCTCGCCACCTCCTCTTATCCTCTCCCTCCCCCGCGGGTCGAGGGAACCGCTCTGAGGGACTCGCCTCCGGATTGGACAAGGAGTTGTCGGGCGACTCGTGGTCAGTCCTCATTGGTCGGGCCGAACACTACATCTGGCTGGGAGGGACCGCCCCTGAGGTGGTCAACCCCCCTGATTGGCTGGGGCGCGCGTGCGATGCTCGCCCTTCGCTCATTGGCTGGAGGAAACGCTCTCTGCCCCTCCTCGGAGTGGAGTCTCGATCCGAAGCGACGGAGGCTCTGCCCACGCCCTCAGCCAAAAACACGTGGGCAATGGCAACCGGGTTGAATGAGGGACGGTGCCGTTGTTGTTGTAGATGTAATATGGAATAGGCAAAGCCTAGAAGCGAACTTAGAATTCTTCTTACATTCGATGCTGCAATTTCCGGTTGCTTCGGCCTGGATTCAGGATCAGCGATCAAATAATGTAAATCACGATTAAAAAATTTTTTTTGATGATGCGGGAGATATCTTTATTAAAATCAGTGGAGGAAATATACACCATGTCTGATATTTGGGTCTTTCATGTCTCCGACGATGCCTTTATCTCCCGGCATGCATCATTCCCCATGACAAAAGCCGGAAGCAAAAAAAAAAAAAAACCGGAAGCAAAAGGGTCATAGCCGTCGACAGGGATTCCAAATTGCCAGGGTATTGTGTTGTTGTTTCCTATTCTCTCATGTGCAAGCGTTGAGTATGAAGCTCACTACGTTCGCAATAATTAGACCATTCCTGAAGAGAATGCATCTTCTATCCCTAAATACGGGAACTGTTTTGAGGAAAAACAACGTACATTTTGATTGTAACTCAAACAAGGCAATGCATGTTTTATTTTCAATGATCGTGGCAGCAGTCGAAAATAGACCGCCCAATGAAGGTACATGCTTGCTTGAGTGCTTAAGCCACTTGGCAAGCTCTCTGCAAGAAATGTGAAACAACACAAGCAATTACACTTGGTAACAAACTGAGGAAGGAGAAGGGGTGGGGTGGGTGTCCAGAGGGACTCGGGTGGGGTAGGAGGAGGCAGGTGATGACGATTAATTGATTGGTCACAGGACTTGGTGGCGATATTGGATTGAAGGAAAACAAGCTCAAATGAGCTAAGTTCCTCGTCCTCTTCATGATGACATCATAAAAACGAATATGACATCATTGTGATGTATCAGGATTGCGATAAATTATCTGTGCTAATGCCCGCCGGCTTGATTCCCACAAACAAAATTAAACAGCTTGCCTAGTTTCGGAGATAATGGTATGAGCGATTTCCATTAGCGGTGATAATATGGAATAGGCAAAGCCAAGAAGTGAATGTAGAATTCTTCTTACATTCGCTTCTGACTTTACCTATAACTTGTTCACAACTGTATACTTGCCAACAATACCGTGGTACATGTAAGCGCCGCACATTTGATAATTTTGACAGATCTGAGGTCAGTCAGGTGCATAGCAGACGATGCTGCAATTTCCAGTTAATTCGGCCTGGATTCGGGATCAGCGATCAAATAATGTAAATCACAATTAAAAATAATTTTTGATGATGCGGGAGATATCTTTATTAAAATCAGTGGAGGAAATATACACCATGTCTGATATTTGGGTCTTTCATGTCTCGGACGATGCCTTTATCTCCCGGGACGCATCATTCCCCATGACAAAAACCGGAAGCAAAAGGATCATAGCCGATGACACGCATTCCAAATTGCCAGGGTATTGTGTTGTTGTTGTTGTTGTTGTTGTTGTTGTTGTTTCCTATTCTCTCATGTGCACGCATTGAGTATGAAGCTCACTACGTTCGCTATTAAAATTAACTTTGGGGGGAAAAAAATTGAATAAATAAATAAATAAACAATCACTTCTGGTCAAGAATAAAAGAAATTAAAAGTTCCGGAAAGAGTTTCAAAATCACTCCCGGTAATGTTAAATACTAAATAAACACTTCCTGTAATGAAAAAAAATCACTTTCGGAAGAATAAAATTAACTTTGGGGAAAAAATAATTGAATGAATGAATAAATAAACACTTCCGGTCATGAATAAAATAAATTAAAAGTTCCGGAAAGAGTTTCAAAATCACTCCCGGTAATGTTAAATACTAAATAAACACTTCCTGCAATGAAAAAAAAATCACTTTCGGAAGTATAAAATTCACTTTGGGAAAAAAATAATTGAATAAATAAATAAATACTTCCGGTCATGATCTCCCGGTACGCATCATTCCCCATGACAAAAACCGGAAACAAAAGGGTCATAGCCGACGACACAAATTCCAAATTGCCAGGGTATTGTGTTGTTTCCTATTCTCTCATGTGCACGCGTTGAGTATGAAGCTCACTACGTTCACCATAAAACCTGACTATAAAATAACTCACAGCACACACACAAAATTCCCATTAGACATTGGGGATGGATTCTAACTATACACATACTTATCGAAATAACTTAACTATGGGGACTCTGGCTGTTTGTGTGCAAAAGGTTTCCAAATCCATAACACTATCCCCTCCTGTTTTTACAAACTCGTCCCGAGTTGTCAAATTTTCGTGTGGCATGCATGTGTAAGTTTTCGCCTTGTACGATTTACCTATGGATCCCTGAGTGGGTCATTTTTATACGTGTCCAAAAAATAAATAACCTAGTGCGCTGCGTAACTAAACTATCAGACTCACTCGGACAACTTAACTAAGATTGCCGGCGCTAAGACAGACACACAGGTGGGTTGCAAAATATTTACAATTCTAACTTATCTATTTACACTAACCATGGCCCAGGACCTGTGATCTATGGAAGGAAAAAAAAGTCATTGGTGCAAAACACAGAGAGATGGGCGCACAGGCTGCACAATTGCAGTCCCCATGGTGTAGCTGCTTGCAGGGCAGTCCTTGCAAAACACACTGAAGGAGATGGTCCTCGCACACATGGTGAAATGGTGGACACAGGGGAAATGCAACATGGGGTCAAGGCAAAGGCAGGCAACAAGGCATGGCGAGGCAAGGCTTGGCTAATGCGGACCATGAGGTGCAGCACAAACAGGCCGGCATATGTAGCTGGCCGGCCTCTGGTCTGGTCCGTGAGGTACTGGAGGGAGTGCGGTGGTGCCGGCCACTCCGAAAACAGACTCGGACCTAACGTACTGTCTCCCCACAACCTATCGCCTTTGCCTGTCTTTGTCCATACCCACTCCCATAGTACAACAAGAAAACAACAAAATTTAGCCCCTTTTTAGTCCTTTTTTATAATTGATTGTCCCGAACCCCCTTGCACTGTCTTTGTCTTGTAAACCTATCCTGTCAACCTAACCTACTCCCAACCCCTAAAATCCTTTCTGAGGGGACTAAGGAAGAGACTAACGTGTCCTGCCTCGAGGCCCAAAGAAGCCTCAGAATAGCCTCCACAGAGTTCAGCAATCTTCCCAAAGTGAGTCCAGCGGCCTACAGAGAGCGAAGGGATGGATGGTATGAAGGGGTACATTTTTTTTCTAACGACCCCAGCATTTATTACACTTTAAACTATAACTGGGGCTTTTCAACACGCCTGTCTCTTTAAACTATCGGTTCAAGAAACCATGATTCCCGTCGCCTGTGTCGGTGTCCATTATTAATTTGGGCCTTGCCCACAAATTTTCTCTCCTGCCCTTGCACGATTTCGTGGCTGGGCAGCTTGGCTCACTTGGCAGGGATTTCCGTCTGCCGAACTCAAACTACAAACTACTACTCAAACCCTGAAGCTGTCTCCGAAGTTAACTGCTCCCTATGAACATGGGGGGGGGGGGGTGCCCTTCCTGGCATTGCCCTCTTTTCATGCCCACATGGCATTTTGGTGCTTCAGGTCCCTTTCCGAGGGTCACCCGTGCCGGCCGATCTTGGCCGGGCTATCGTGTGCTCGAAGTAAGGCTCTACAAGCCTTGAGTTTCTGCAGGAGCAGTGGTCCTAGCTCCTGCTACTCCGGTCCAATCCATCCATGAGGGCGTGAGGTCGCCCTTATAGGGTCTCAGGCAGTCCGCGTGGACGATACGGGGAAGGGCCCGTAGTCCCATCTTAATTTTTATGACCACGTCACGAATTTGCGCCAGGACGAGCCCTGGGCCATGCCAGGGCGAGGTGAGTTTCGGGCATCTGCCCCTCCTCCTCCGGAGATTGAAGAACCAAATCTTCGTCCCCGGGGAGTACTCACTCGCCTGGCTCCGGTGGTCGTACCTGCGCTTCATTTTCACACCTGCGTATTGGAGTTGGCGGCAAGCGAAGGCATGGATTTTTCCCATGCTTTCCTCCAACTGACATGCGTAGCCCTTCCCTGGAGGTCCGTCGGGTCGCTCAGGCGTCGGGCCGCACAGCAAATCGACGGGGGATCGCAGCTCCCGCCTGTACATGAGCAGCGCCAGGCTACAGGCGGTGGCTCCATGCTGACTCGTACGATAGGCCATCAACAAATATGGGAGATGTTCGTCCCAATCACCTGACAGGAGGTGGTGAAGAGGGCCAATTGTTGAATCAGGGTTCTATTGAACCTTTCCACCATCCCGTCACATTGTGGCCTTAAGGGCATTGTCCGGGTTTTTCGAATTGACAGGAGACTGTACACTTCTTTTAGCAATTCGCTTTCAAAATTTCACCCCTGGTCGGTGTGCAGCTCCTCCGGAATTCCCTGCCGACATACAAAACCTTCTACGAAGGCCTGTGCCACAACCCCGGCTTCTTGGTTGGGAAGGGCATAGGCCTCCGGCCATTTAGTGAAGTAGTCCATAATTATGAGGATGTATCGGTTACCTTGGCGAGTGGGGGGCAGTGGTCCCAAAATGTCCATGGCCACTCGTTCAAGGGGGGCCCCAACCTGATGTAGTTGAAGCGGGGCCCTCATCCTCTTTCCCTTTTGAGCAGTACAGGCGTCGCATGCTCGACACTAGTCCTGAACATCATGCCCCATGTTGACCCAATAAAACCGCCGGCGGACCCGAGATGTTGTTTTGGTCCTGTCCAAATGGCCGCCGGGGTGGGAACCGTGCACTTGTTCCAAAATTTTGGTTTTAAATTGGTCAGGGACTACTAGGAGCCAAGATGTTCTCTCTGAGGGAATCTCCACCCAATTGCGACATAAGATGTTGTCCCTCATTTCTAGAGTTTTCCACTGAGCCCAGTACGCCTTTGTTCGCGCTCCGAATGGGGTGACCTCCTCCCCACTGGGTCTCTTATTTACCCAGACCAACTCGTACATGGTCCCTATCACAGGGTCTTCCCGCTGGGCCGTGCTCCACGCCAAATCGCCAAATTCCTTATCCGCGGTTAGTGGCAAAATTGGGCCGACCACCCGGGCCGCACAGGCTAGGAGCTTTTGGGAAGTGTCTGACAATTGGTCCCTCTCCTCGTGCATTATTTACAGTTTCCCCCCAGACAGGGGCGTCGAGAGAGCGCATCGACATTCCCATGAGCCTTACTGGCTCTATGGGCCTCATTAAAATCGTACTGCTGCAACTTTTCAAACCACCTTGCAATCTGGCCCTCCTGTTCCTTGAACCGTAAGAGCCAATGCAAGAAGGAATGGTCAATTCGAACCAAAAATTTCCTCCCGTACAAGTACGGGTGGAAATGGCTCACGGCAGGCAGCATGGCCAATAGTTCCTTGCGAGTGACGCAATAATTTTGTTCGGGCCGACTCATGGCCCGACTATAATACGCGATCACTCTTTACACGCCCCCCTGTGTCCGGGACAAGACTGCACCTAATCCTTCCTGGCTTGCATCCGTGTCCAGGGTATACATCCCGTCATCGGTGGGATATGCTAAAACGGGTGCGGATGTCAAACACCCCTGTAATTTGAGGAAGGCCTGATGGCATTCCCCTGTCCAATTAAACCTCGACCCCTTCTCTGTAAGCCGGTGAAGGGGTCTGGCTATGTCCGCAAATTTTGCCACAAAGCGCCGGTAGTAGGAGCAGAGGCCCAAAAAAACCCGTACCTGTTTGACGTTACGAGGTACGGGCCACTCCTCCACCGCTGTAATTTTACCTGGGTCAGTTTTCACCCCATCACGTGTCTGAGATAGGCCACTTCCTCCGCGAACAAAGTACATTTCTCCAGGCTCAGCTTCAACCCTGCCTGGGGCGCCCAAACAACTGGTCCAAATTAGCTATGGCCTGGGAAAATGTTTTAGCGTGTACCAGGACGTCATCCAGGTACACCAGGCATGATTGCCATGGCATGCCGCCCAGCACACGCAGCACATCAATCGCTCAAAGGTGGCGGGGGCGTTGCACAAACCGAATGGCATCACAGTGAACTGATACCGTCCCTTCCTTGTAGAAAATGCCGTTTTCTCTTTCCCCGTATTATCCATCTCCACCTACCAATACCCACTCTTGAGGTCCAAAGTTGAAAACCATTTAGAGCCTGAAACAGCGTCGAGGGTATCGTCAATTCTAGGCGGGGATAGGAGTCTTTGAGTGTCACGTTGTTAAGCTGGCGATAGTCCATGCAGAAACGCGTGGTCCCATCCTTCTTTTTGACCAACACAACCGGTGACATCCAAGGACTTCGCAAGGGTTCAATGACACCTGCATTGAGTATCTTTCCGACCTGTTCATCAGCCTCCTCTCTCTCTTGCTCCAAGGGACAGGCTGACGGACAGGCCGGGACCCATCGGTGTGGATCTGATGTTTCACCAGGCCCGTACGTCCAGTATCCTCGGGTAACAAGGAGAAGATTTCTACATGTCGGTTGACCAGTTTGTGTAAGGCCTCCCGCTGGGCGTCCTCCAAATCTACACTACTCCGATTTACCATCTCGCAAATGTGATCAGGCCAATTCTTAACAGGCTCTGTGGACCACCTCTGGACCCGGTCCAACTCGATGTTATCGTCCCTCAGCTCTGCGACTCATACCACTGGAGTGCAATCTGCCACCTTCGTGCCCAGTCTAATAGTGCCTGGTTCCGTGCTTACATTTATTACCCTGACGGGCACGATAGGCCCGTCGGTATTTACCCGGGTGTGGCCCACGACTAAACCCGGGGTCGATTGCCCCGCCAGTAGTTCGGCCAGGCCGCAGGAGCCCTGCCAGGTTGGGTGTGCCCGCCACCGTGCCGGAATTACTGCCTTGGCACCCGGGGGGGGGGGGGGGGGAGGGATGACCACGGAGTTGGGAGCCTCCAGCTCTACCTTCTCATCCGTGCTCATGCCCCCCAATGGCAATTCCTCACCACCCAACTGCATGACTCATTGGCCCAAGTCGATTTTACAACCACCGGCGGTCAGCACATCTTACCCTATTTAGCATGGGTCGCACACTTCCGCCACCCAAACCTCGATTCTCCTTTTAACCGTGCCCAATTTAAGGGTCACAAAACCACGCCCTATGATGGGGTCCGTTGCTCCGGTAGCTAGCTGCAAACTATGATTTTGCAGACGGTGGATCTCATCCCACCCGTCCACACTCGAATTAAGGACCACAGGGCTAATGATCGTGGCGCTTGCTCCTGTGTCCACAATGGCGTCTACCCTTACGCCGGAAATTTTGCACCTAATTGTTCAACTACCAGTGCCAATTTAGCCACAATAAATGACCTGTCGCAGCTCTGAGGGCTCTTCCCCATCTGGGTCTGCCGAACACGGCCCTATATGCTCGGCACTCGTTAGTTTCCCTAGGACTGGCGGGGGGGGGGGCGGCTATTCTGGTTTGCACGGGGCAGAGTTGGTGGTCTGGGGGGGCCGGGGCCTTTCCCAAGCACGGAGCCCTACACTGCCGCTGCAGGTGGCCCAACTGACCACAATTAAAACACCTCACCGGGTACGGTGCATGCCTCCGATGTTCCACATTGTACACCCCGCCATTTTGACTTTCACCTCCTCCAATTCCGCCTTCATTGCCTCTTGGCCCGCCTGGAGGTTCAACCCCATGCTCTGCATTTCCCCTTTCATTTCTTCCTTCAAGTTTTGCATATTTGCATACATCCTGTTATTTTTTGCTTGTAAATCACCCCTCATTGCTTGTATATCACCCATCAGTGTTGGAACATTCTCGTCCATCATGCCGGCCCATGTCAAATGACCCTGACGAAGCCGATTCGCTTCAGTCGGGCGCAGATCCGCCAAGGGTCGGGAGGGACATTTGAGTGTGGGGTGGGGGGGGGGTTATTCGCCACCGCCCCCATTACTACCTCTGAGTTTGTTTGCCGGGGCGCATTACTTTACTTTACTACCTCTGAGTTTTCTTGAATCGGGGTGTCCTGGGCCACTGGTTATTTTACCATTATCTCTACACCCACCTGCTCCAGCTCATCTTGGCCCGCCATGGTGCGTCCTGAGAACAATTTAGAATGGTCTTAATTTGGAGGGAATGGGGGGGGGGATGCTCCGTACACCCGATCCGAATCCCGTTAATTTCTCTGGGGGCGGAGGGGCTCGAACCCGCTCTTGACACCAATTTGTTGTGGGCCAGGGTTCGGTGGTGATCAACGACCACAAGGTGGAGCAGGAGAGCCGTCTCCCACCGAACACCTGGAATTTATAGGTCGTCACCCCGGATAGCTCCAGAGTCGACGGGTCACTTAAGGACCGTGGATGCCAATATTTCTACTGCGTGGCGTAGTTAATTGTCTCGATCTACAATATACCTAAATAACCACGCAGTCTAGCTACCGGGGAAACCACACCGTCGGCCGACTGTGTCCGAACCGAGTCGCAGGTACCGACTCGGATCCGGCGTAACCGAGCGGAGTTACCAGAGCCGCGCCGGTCCCAATGACAACTTACGGCACCAACGGCCTTACTATTTCTCAAGCCCGAACCATGCTAGGCCAATGAAAGAAAACACGGAAAACAAGCTGGAACATTTAACACGGGGGTTTATTTTACATTAAATCGGGAGGGAGACACACAGAAGAGTTATCCGAATATGCAGGCAATTTACAATGAGCAAGAAGCACTTCACAATTCCACGTAAAGACGGGGCCCACAGACACACACCCAAAAAGAAATGGTGGCCGCGGCCATTATTTGCACCTGCCCGCCTCGTGCGGTCTGCTCGAGCTTGTCCAGTGGCGGGACTCGAACCCACCGCCAACAACGCAGCACCAATCACCAGGGACCAGGAACGACGCCACGGACGCCAGCCAGCACGGGAACGGACCAGACGAGACGCCAGCAGGCAAGACGAGGCTTCCTCTCTTTCTCCTTTACGACGGGGTGAACCTTCTTTCTCGACCGCTCACCACCTCCTCTTATCCCCCCCTCCCCCACGGGTCGAGGGAACCGCTCTGAGGGACTCGCCTTCGGATTGGACGAGGGGTTGTCGGGCGACTCGTGGTCAGCCCTCATTAGTCAGGCCGAACACTCCATCTGGCTGGGCCGGGCCGCCCCTGAGGTGGTCAACCCCCCTGATTGGCTGGGTCGTGCGTGCGATGCTCGCCCTTCGCTCATTGGCTGGAGGAAACGCTCTATGCCGCTCCTCGGAGCGGAGCCTCGATCCAAAGCGACGGAGGCTCTGCACACGCCCTCAGCCAAAAACATGTGGGCAATGGCGACCGGGTTGAATGAGGGACGGTGCTGTTGTTGTAGATGTATAAAACCTGACTATAAAAGAACTCACAGCACACACACAAAATTCCCATTAGACATAGGGGATGGATTCTAACTATACACATACTTATCGAAATAACTGAACTATGGGGACTCTGGCTGTTTGTGTGCAAAAGGTTTCCAAATCCGTAACAGTATCACACCACCCAGACTCCACCCTGATCAGGTCACCCATCCAAACTCAGCAGCCAGACAAGCAGGAAGCTGGTTTGGAATCTCACTGTAAATCCAACAATGACATTTAAACATCTGCAAAGCTCTATGTGTGTCAATCAGTCATGTATGTGTGTTGTTCAGTCAGTGAGATGGGGGTCAGTATTCATCACTCAACAATATCCTGCTCCCTTCACAAAACTGGCCTCTATGGACAGGTGGCAAGAAAGAAGCCATTACTGAAAAAGACGTATCTAAAAGCTCGTATGGAGCTTGTGAATAAGCATCTTAAGGATACTGCAGGCATGTGGAGAAAAGTTTTGTGATCAAACGAGACGAAAATTGAACTTTTTGGTCTAAATTCAAAGCTTTATATCTGGCACAAGCCTAACACTGCACTTCACCCAGTCAACACCATCCCTACTGTCAAGCATGGTGGTGGTAGAGTCATGATGGTGAAAAGTACAGGAGAATCCTTGATGAAAACCTGCTTGAGTCAGCCATGAATCTGAAACTGGGTAGGAGATTCACATTTCAGCAGGACAATGATCCGTAGCACAAAGCTAAAGCCACACTAGAGTGCCTGAATAAGAAGAAAATAAATGTTCTTGACTGGCCCAGTCAAAGTCCTGACTTCAACCCAATTGAAGACCGATGGCGAGACTTGAAGATTGCAGTCCATCGAGGATCCCCATCAAACTTGGCAGAACTAGAGCAATTTTCACATGAATAATGGGCAAAGATTTCACCACCTCACTGTGCAAAGCCGGTGGAGACCTACCCAGAAACACTCATGGCAGTCATTGCTGAAAAAGGTGTTTCCACCAAGTACTGACCAAAGGGGCTGAATACTTTTACAAGTGAATTTTGATTTGTACGTTTTTTGCAGGTATTCGTGACATGCAACCTCCTTCAACTATAACAGTGTCTATTTTGATCTCTTCAGTTACGAATAAAAAGGTTCATTTGGCAAAATTGTTTCTACATCATTCGTGAATCATCTAAATGTGGAGGCCACTGTAGTACACTTCCAAGAATAAAGAAGTATTCACATATAGTATTTCCAAATTATTTGGTATTATTCACAAATGGAATTCACCAAAAATATTAAAAAGCAAAAGTATTCACCCACTCCTAAATTATTGGAAGGGGGTGAATATTTTTGCAGGCCACTGTAGCTACTGACCAACGACCCCCTGTCCTCACTGCCATTTTATGCAATTTTCCTTTCATCGTCTCCTTTATTTCACTCTCAATTGAATGTTTCTGCTGATATTTCAGGAGGCATTAAACGTTATAACTGCTTGTAAACATTTACATATACAGTACTATCTGGTGTTGGACCTACCTGTCTGCAGCCAAACATGGTACAAAGCATCATGGCTTGTACATGAGCAGAGGGTTTGGAAGGACCACGTAAGTGAACCGGAAAGATGAAGCCAATATCAATATCAGGTTCAGAGATCTTTCGAGGTGTGTTCAAAAGGAAGGATATACTCACAAGAGTCGAGGCTTGTGTACAATTATTACATAATACATATAAGTACATTTATATTGAAAATAAAAATATATTTGGCACGTCTTGGAATATTGTATCTACTTTGGTGGAACCTTTTGAACGCCCCTCATACATACGCGTTGCTAAATTAGCATGGATTTCAATGAGGAAGTTGAATGAATAAGGTGGAAGCCAATTTCAAAGTTCTCAAGCTCCTCATTCACACTTGTCCCATTGATGTGGTAGCACCTTGACGTTGTCCGCATATAAATCTTTGGGACAGGTAAACAGCGGTCAGCACACATGCTCTGACAATCTTCATCATTCGTAAGTCAATGCCACCCCGATGATTTCCGAGTGGTTCAGAGACGAAAAAAAATCACAAGCTGACTAAGTCGGGACTCGAAAGGGAATGACTTTGAACTTCAAACCCATCTCCACGAGAGTCTAGCGGTTGAATTTTACCACCTGAGACAGCACCTGAATCATGACCTGAGACAGCATGTACCACATTCAACAAATGCCAAGCAAATCAAATAGCTAAGATCTCAAAACACAAATGCCATTTAAGCTTTCAGATTGAGAGCTGAACTTCAACGTAAATGAGTAGTGAGGATGAGAAATGTCTACACTCTATGCTAGCTCGCCATGATTGGGTCATGCCAGCTCACAATGGACGCAGATACCATCATGTTACAATCTCGTTCAAGAAGGTTTGCGTCTTGTGTTGTCCAAATCCGACTCCAATGGCTCATGACACAGAGAACTCGAGATCAAATCCCATTTGTTTTTGTCCATTGTGTCATGATGTCCTCGTAATTGATGTAAAAGTATCACTGATGTCTGTGATACATGTACAAGCTCCTCCATGAGTCTTACATCACTGTTATAATAAATATATAACTATAAAAACCCTCCCTCTGCTTTGCATCAAACAGGACATCCTTTGTTGCCTACTTTCCATTTAAACCTGTTAGACTTCAAGTAATGAATGATGAACACGTTTTATGTTTTGCTTGAGAGACAGCAGGTAATTTCACACAAGAATATTTAAAAAAAATATATCGCTCAGCGATTCATAGCCATTTTTGAACCCGGTTCAAAACTCAACGACATGAAAGACGCGTACATCAAGTTGTGCAGACATTATTCTGTGAATTTCAGTTGATCTGATGTTCTCCTTCATAAGGGACTTGATGACACAGCTCTGTTCCACACGACACGTGATGACGATGTTGATCACCATATTCTCCAGAATGTCTTGACAGGCATTGTCACTTCTATGTGCAAGGTGGAGAGGGTATTGATGGTCAAATCATGGCAGGATGGATGTCACAGTGGTGTTCTTGCAGTATCACTAAAGCTTATTCATGAACCAAACCTACTGCCATTGGATGACATTTCAAGAGCCCAACGGTTCTATTTTACGACCGTGATCACAACCACGTCATCTCATTCTGTAAGTATGAGCAGCGGTGCAATATAACGCATACCCGTTACTGTATAAGGCACCACCATCTTATTTCAGCTCAATAATAAATGTAAATAAACCATTCATTTCACGCCGTGAGGTGCATATGGCTGCCGAGGCAGTTTCGTTTTGGCCAAGGAGTACAATCCTGGACGGATTCGCCACTTCGACGCAGGATTCTAGCTCAATATTTGATAGCAACCGCAGTGGTGTGGTGTCGAGACGAAAGCACCGTGGGGTCACCCCTCTTTCTCTATTGAGCGCAGCCTGTGGCAGCTGGTTCCATCATTGGTTGGGACGTGGCTATGCCGCTGATGCAGTGTCCCCCTTACCAGTGCACTGGTACTCATTTCGCCGACCTGGGAAGGATGACAGGCTGAGTCAACCTCCTGGTGTATATTAATTCAGCGGACCAACGGGGCTTGAACTCAGGACCCTAGGATCCCAAGCCACCACCCTAACCACTAAGCCAACACCAGGCTTGTGTGGGGTCATCTGACAACCCCAAAAACGCCTAACCACAATGTTGCTCGAGATCATATAGTTATGGTCAGAGACGTCATTGCACAAAATTTCAATGACATAATGATAGTAATAACAACCAATTTTTTTTTTTTTTTTTTTTTTTAAATACACACAACTCATTCTCTCCCTCTCATTCACATTCTTACTCCCATTCATTTTCTCTCATTCACCCACATTCTCTTTCATTCCGTCCTTATTTATTCATTCTCTATCATCTCCTCCTTCCACCCTCATTCCTCTCACCTCCACCTTTCCTCCTCAAGGGACGACTTTCCTCCAAATCCTTCTTCGTTCAAATTCGGCGCCATAAGCATTACTTTCAAATCCATTAACCAACGCACAACTTTGTAGCATTTTGAATAATCGGGTCCGAGTACATCGCACACCAACCTGTGGGAACGTGTTATTTATGTGGGACACAAGAGTCCAACGAACATGTTTGAACAGAAAGCAAAACAAACTGTTGTACCAGTAACGAAATAATCTCTCAAACGTTTTAATACACAACGTGTATCGCAATATTTTACAAGCAGTTAAATCGTGCTGAGCACACTAGTCGAGAACAGGCCGAGGCCTATTGGAGTTAAACGCCAAAAATATTAATCATTCTACCTCAAAATCGAACAAACGACATCGTGAACATGGCGAGAAGTTGAACAAGGAAATAAACGAATCCAGTTTTTGATTTATAAAGTTTTTTTTTTTTTCCCCCCCCGCGTCAATGAAGAACAATGAAAAGCGCATAAACATCAACGATTCCTCACGAGATGGCACCTTCCGGCTAAAGAGGTAAAACGATCTCGATCCTGAGGTAATTATATTTGCTCCAAACATCGTTGTTCATTGTGCGTTTCTCTCAAATCGAAAGGCGACGATTGCCGCTCACCTGATCCTCCGCCGACATGGCGCGTAAAGCTGGCGTGCGATATTAAGGCGGCTTCTTCTTCTTCTTCTTCTTCTTCTTCTTCTTCTTCTTCTTCTTCTTCTTCTTCTCTTCTTCTCTTCTTCTTCCTCCTAGTATTGACTGAAATTTTTTTTTTTTAACTTCGAAAAGGAAATGGCGAAAATAAAATGCACGCAAACTGTATTGCGTGCAATTTCCGAACAAATATTATGTAATTAGATTAAAAAAAAAATAACTGCCGTTACAAAATTTTGAAGTACGTATTGTTATTGAATATACAGCGCCTAATGACAGTTACGTGGACATGAATGCGTCGTGATTTAATACCGACTGTCGATAAGTTATTAATAAAGGACGATGTGATAATAAAAAAATGTAACATGAACAAAAAATCAACATTAAAAAATCTATATATATTACAAAAAAAAGAAAGAAATCAATTTATTGTTGTAGGAAATTTTACAGGATCTGTGGACTCGTTTTCGTGGGATTGTCGAAAGACGAAAGGTCAAACACAAAAATTGCACAGCCGAATATCCACCGAATGGAGTCCATTCATACACCGCCTAAATCATATAATTCCATTCCAACAAGAAAATAACATATTTATTCACGTATGAGGGGGAGGAAAAAAAAATCGTGTGTGGTGAATTGAAGGTCGTGACGTGTGATCACATGTCGCACGGCTCGAGCACGGAATAGATAAAGCCAAGTCTCCGCGCGGTCGGGGTGATTGTCCCAGGGGCATTGTCATTTACGGCGGCGGTTCACTTGGTGCTCGTTGAATGGTGAGAATCGAGAGTATATCGGACTCCGTGCTTATGCTGATTTATTTTGCGGTGATTAATTGCACGTGTATACATTACTGCTTATGTACTCCTTGCTGCGCCTGTATTCCCTGATGTGCCCGTCGAAGCGGCTTCAATCAAATGGAATAAAGCCTACACTCTGAAGGTTCTTCTCTCGCTTTCATTTCAATTTATTCCATTTGATTGAAGCCGCTTCATTCAACGATGGACAAGATCTACAAACCAGAGAGGTTCGACGCAGACCCAAACGCGACTGACTCAGAAATGATATGGTCGCATTGGTTCCGTTCCTTCTCACACTATCTGACCATCATCGAAGAGGGAGCCGACAAATTTGCCGCCCTTGTGAATCATGTCTCGCCCGGCGTGTACAGGCTCTTCTCGGAGTGTGACACTTACGAAGCAGCGATCGACGTGCTGCGGGCGCTCTACGTGAAGCCCAAGAACGAGGTATACATACGACATCTTCTCAACACACGCAAGCAAGCAGCCGGGGAGACAATCGATCAGTTCCTGCAAGCTCTGAGGCAGTTGGGAAAAGACTGCAGTTTCCAGGCCGTAACCGCCGAGGAACACCGAGATGAAGCGACCCGAGAAGCGTTCATCCAAGGGCTCAGGTCAGCCCACATACGGCAACGCTTACTGGAGAAAGCGCAACCCACTCTTGAAGAGGTAGCCGACCAGGCTCGAGCGATGGATACGGCTCAGCAGCAATCTGAGTCATTTGGGACACCGATGCTGCTAATGAACGCCGCTACGGTGGAAACTCGAGGAACCCCACAGGGCACCCCTGACACAGAGGATGGAGAAAAACCCGAGGAATCGGATACCCAGACCTCGTCAAACTCCTCAGCAACTCCTTCGGTTGGTAAATGCTTCTTTTGTGGGTACAAAAGACACCTCCGCCACAAATGCCCCGCCAGAGATGCCACATGCATGAATTGTGACAAGAAAGGGCATTATGCCAGGGTATGTAAATCTACTCTAAGGAGAAATAAACCCACTTCTGCGGCCCTCTACTCACAAAAGAAACTAACTGCAGCCTCACCGGGGAGTCTCTCCAAGGCTATCATCAATGTACGAATTAACGGGCATATGGCTGAGGCACTGATTGATACCGGTAGCTCTGAGAGTTTCGTCAACAGCTCGCTAGTAAAGGGCAGGAAATGGAAGATCCACCCGACAGACAATACGGTATTGTTGGGGTAATTATTACTCTCTAGACAAGAAACCTTTGCCTCAGTCTGAGTAGGTCAAAGTGTTTGTGTTTTTCCTCTACTGTTCTACTATTTAGTTGTTAAGGCCTACCACCTACTTATAATCTTGTCTTTCTTTGACACTTTGGACATTGCTTGGGTTTCTGAAAGTACAAGGTGACCGGGCTGATAAGCTGTGCATTCTGTTTTTGCGATCAAAGGCCCTCTCTGCTTATAAAATGGAATGGATATATGGGGAGGGGGAGAATGATCTGAGAGAGAGCAAATAAATGGTACAGAAGAAAGAACTCCTTGTGGACATTGATTATTACTGGACTTCTGTGGTTTATTTTATCCCGATACATGCAACACTGAGTCGGCTAGACGTTGAATCCTCGAGGAGGTCAAGATCCCTCAACAATCAAGAATCCTTTCGATCACGACGCGGTTCGAGGGTAGAAATCCTCTTGCCAGTTGGTGCCAGTGACACGGATTCGAATCGGCGTTGTGCGGCGCTCGTGACCGGAGGTGCTTAATCTGCCGGAGGCAGTGCCTGGAGGAACGACAAGTGCTTGAGCGAAGGTAAGCAGGGGGGGTTCTCCGAGGGTGCGATTTATTTTATTCTGTGATTTTAGAGTGAATTTAGCGGTTGTGATTTGTGTGATTTTAGAGATGGGAAACAGAAATTGTAAAAGGAAGGAAAATGTGTATACCGAGGAAAATTGTATTCAAAAACCACGGAGAGGTACATGTGCAAGAATTATGTTTGATAAGTATGGGCCTGAAGCTGTGAGAGACATGGGGAAATGGTGCAATTGGACCAAAAATAGTGGATTACCCTTCCCTGAGAATGGAACGTTCGATCACGAGTGTTTAGACAATTTAAGAAAAGTACTGGAAGTGAAAAATAGTGACAAAAAGGTCCAGAAGCAGGTGAACTGGAGCGTTTATATAAATTGGATGAAGGAATGTCATGACAGAGACGAAAAGGCACGGTTGTTAAACCTGAAGGGTCAGCTAGACCAATTAACGAAGCAAATGCCGGTGAGACTTGAAAATAAAACCAAGAGACAGCGAGCAGTGGCTGTCAGATTTGAGGATGAAGAAGAAGACTCAGATACATGGCCAGAGTGCACAGTTCCGATAGCACAACCGCTCGAGGACGAAGAAGCGGGAGAGACAGAGGGAGATGATGCCACAGGGCAAGGAGGGGCTCAACGGGGAGCCAGGCGAGTAATTAAGAAAGAAACAAGAACACAAAGCAAAAATAAAGTTCCTCTTGCTGACAAGGGTAAAATACAAACTCGATCAAAAAAAATAATGCCGGAGACCGCGAAGGACGGAGATGATGAGGCACTCATTGGCGCGTTTCCATTGCGAGATTACCCGGGTGCAAGGGAGGTACAAGCGATATATCGTCCGTGGGGCTCTGAATTAAAAGCCATCGTAAATGAGATGCCGAAGATACGGGAGAACCCAAAAAAATTCCAGGCGGAACTACGCGTGGTGGTGGCATGCCATCAGCCAACATATATGGACATGGAAATATTATTAAAATTAGTGGTACCAGAGGGGTTACTCCGACAATTGAAACAGGTCGCTGCATGGCCAGATGAAGCTCCTGGAGACAGGGAGGAGCTCAAAGAACATATTGACACCCTCATTGACGCTGTCACAGAGGTGGTAACACTTAAGACCGACTGGGCAAAAATACAGATGTGCAGGCAACGCGCTGGCGAGGACCCATTGGAATTCTTAGAGCGTTTTCGGGGTGTATACCAATGTCACTCTGGACTGAAGGAAGAGGGAGTACCATTTGCTCATGTCTACCTTAATGGTTTGACGGCCAAATTACAAAATGAGATAAAGCGAGTATGTATTGGTTGGGAATTAAAGGAAGTGAAAGACTTGATGGAATATGTAACGCATTGTAATTCATTGTTGAAACATCGTTCTGACGAGGAAAACGAATCAACATTAATGCTATCCCAGGTTCAAGGTCAAGGTGAATGCCCCGGGGAAAGGAATGTGAGATATAATGCACAAAACCGAGGGCAAACCAATTACCGTCAGAGACCAAAATACAGAGACCAGCGCAGAGATTTCTGTTATACATGCGGAAAACAAGGACACTGGGCTAACGAATGCCGAAATCGTAGAAACAGTCGAACTTATAGTTCGTATGAACCGGTAGAACAGAGACCAGCGGCACAATACAGAGATGAAACTCGCAGACACTCCACGCCTCCAGTGAATGAAAATCCATATTATAGACAGCAGGAAAGATGGGGAACACAGTTTGAGCAAGCTGGTTCATTTCAACCCACTGCACCTCAAACCGAATTCCCTCCTCCTCCTCCTCCAGCCTCGTTCCCTCCTCCTCCACCCTCATTTCTTCCTCCTTCATCTCAAGGTTCATTTCAAAGCCAAAACCCATTCGTTTTATGACAAAGAAAAGAAGCGACTTCGTCTGAGTTACCCTTCCTGACTTTGAAACCATGTGACGAACCAAAATTGACTTTGAAAATTGAAGGCCAAGAGATTCCTTTCTTAGTCGACACAGGAGCGACCAAATCTGCGCTCAGAAGGAGTGATTTCCCAGACGCCCCGTTATCGCGAGAACGAGTAAAAGTAGTGGGAATGTCGGGAGTTGCTAGTACGATTCCACTGACAGAGCAGCTCCGGGTGGAAATTGGACCATTGTCTGCAAACCATGCATTTTTGATGGCAACTGATACACCAATTAATCTGTTGGGGAGAGATCTGTTATGCAAGCTGAATTGTTCAATTAAGTGTACCCCTGATGGTGTATATTTAGAAATACCTCACGAATCACACATAACTATGATGAATTTATTACAGGAAAATACAGAAAATCTTGTATATCAATGGACTGTGATTAATTGTGAAGCATTTAACCATTTGCAGGAATATTTATCACATTTGGAGAGAAACGTACCCGAGGTGCTCGATTGGGTGAGTAAACACGGCATGGTCAGACGGTACTTACAGACTCGACTACATTGCATTGCAGATTGCAACATCAAGGGAAAAGATAACGTCTATGCGAGTGAAACACTCTCGAAATTACACCAGACCTTTGACTTAGTGTTGGGAACAATTTGGATTGGGAAGCAAGGAATTGGCCTGGAGGTGCATCTGACGCAGGAACAATTAAAATTGTGGAACCAACCGTCCAGTGTTACACCACATGTTACTTTAGCGATTGCAGAAGGTTACCAAGAAACGGACATTGGTCACATGGTAACCTCTTTGAAAAAAGCATCACAAGCGACTTTGATGGAATCGAGCCAAGTAAACGGACTTTGGAAGATCGGGGAACAGGGATTCTGTTGGACAGAATGTCAAGGATCAGCAAAAGCTGTGTTTGAGGTGGTCGATCTCTCAGAATTAAATGGGTCAGGAAAATTACCTGAAATACTCGAACAAGTCCCGACTTGTCTGTGGGCAACACATGCCAACGATGTCGGCCAAATTAAAAGTATGAATCCAATCAAGATCACTATAGATCCAAAAAAGAAACTGCCTCGAAAACCGCAATACCCTTTGTCTCCAGAAGCAGAGGTAGGAATTGCTCCTGTAGTGGAAGTGCTATTGAAACAAGGGATAATTATTCCCACTGTTAGTCAATGTAATACACCGATCTTACCTGTGAGAAAACCTGGAAAGCCAACGTGGAGATTCGTACAGGATTTGAGGGCAGTGAATGATGCGGTAATTCCAGCTTTTCCTGTAATTGCAAATCCAACTACCATTCTATCAAGCATCCCAAGTAACACTACCTATTTTAGTGTTGTGGATCTTTGTTCAGCTTTTTTAGTATACCAATAGCCGAAGAAGTAGAGTTTCTGGTTGCAGTCACCTACCAGGGAAGGCAATACACTTGGACTGTATTGCCCCAGGGGTATTGTGAAAGTCCAACATTATTCTCGAGGGCCCTCAAAGACGACTTGGATGATGTAGTTTTCCCTTGTGGATCCACACTGATTCAATATGTTGACGACCTGCTGATCTGTTCAGCGTCAAAAGACGCATGCGAACGAGATACATTGACATTGTTGAGGGCCTTAGCCAGGAAAGGACACAAAGCATCGAGAGCTAAATTGCAATTTTGCCAAGAAGAAGTTAAATATTTGGGGCATATTCTGAAGGGAGATACAAGACGCATCTCCCCTGAACATATAGCGGCAATATTAAACCTGCCCAAGCCAACTACTGCTAAACAGATGAGGTCTTTCCTCGGAATGACCGGCTATTGCAGACAGTGGATACCAGATTATGCGGCCTTAGTGCGCCCCCTGGTGGACAATGGTTCGGCAAATGCGCCCAGCCCACTTGCATGGACACAAAATGCAGACAAGGCTTTTGTAACGTTAAAACAGGCTCTTTCTTCGGCTCCCGCTCTGGGTTTACCAAACTATGAAAAACCTTTCCATTTGTATGCATGTGTGAGAGACAGGGATTCGCACAATCTGTGCTGACACAGAAGCACGGAAATAAATTACGGCCTGTTGCATATTATAGTACTAAATTGGATCCGGTAGCGCAAGGATTCCCCCCTTGTCTCAAGGCAGTAGCAGCCGCTTCGCTCGCGGTGCAGGCGACCGAAGCGCTCGTCGCGGGAAACACTTTGGTTCTCCTGGTACCGCATGCAGTCACAGCTGTACTGTTAAAAACGAAAACACAGCATTTGTCGGCTTCAAGAGCAACAACATACGAACTCTCACTCACAGCACCCATGAACATTACGATTAGGAGATGCGCACCGCTGAATCCTGCTAGTTTGTTGCCAGGAGTACAAGATGGTGATCCTCACAATTGTGAAGAGATAATCGCCCACACGTGTCAACCCCGTCCTGACTTGAGAGACACACCAATCCAAAATTCTGAATTGGTTCTATATGTCGACGGCTCATCATCGCGTGCACCTGATGGATGTTTATTAACAGGCTACGCCGTTTGCTCTGATCACGAAGTAATCGAAAGCGGGAGATTGGCTGAGAGCTGTTCCGCGCAGCAGGCAGAACTGTTCGCCCTCACTCGTGCATGCCATTTAGCCAAAGGCCAAATAGTGACAATCTACACTGACTCCGGCTATGCCTTTGGTGCTGTACACGAATTCGGAGCACTCTGGCGCGAAAGGGGTTTTATAACATCATCAGGTACGCAGGTGAGGAATGGAACATGGATTGTGAATCTACTGGAAGCAATACTTCTGCCTCACCAAATTGCAGTGGTAAAATGTGACGCCCACACTGGGAGATCTGATGACGTCTCACGGGGAAATGCCAGGGCAGATGCAGCTGCAAAATCTGCTGCCCACACCAGAGCTCTTTTAATATCACAATGTGTATTGAGACAAGAGGCAACGCCGACCATTGACGATATAAACACTTTGCAGACAGCTGTCAGTGCTAAAGAACGAGATTTGTGGATACTGGCTGGATGTGAATTCGAAAATGAATCCAAATTATGGAGATCATCTGATGGTCGTGTGGTGGCACCAAGAGCTCTATTACCTTGGCTCGCCCGATTGGCACATGGGGCCGGGCATACTAGCAAAGGCGGCATGAGTGCTTCAATTGGGAGACAGTGGTTTGCCCCGGGCTTTAGTCCAATTGCAGAACAGTATTGTAAGACATGTCATATTTGCCAAAAACATAACCCAGCAAGCGGGGTGGAGATGGCCCCAGGGGGTCATCCAATTCCATTCGGACCTTTTGTTCATATCCAGATGGATTTTGTCCAGTTACCAAAATGCTGCGGTTTTGAATTTGCGTTAGTCATCGTCGATTTGTTCACCAAATGGGTTGAGGCTTACCCTTGTCGGAAAGCAGATGCCATTACTGTGGTTAAACTGTTGATGAAGGATTTCATCTGTAGGTTTGGAATACCTTGTAGGATCTCCAGTGACCAAGGTACTCATTTCACAGCCGAAGTGGTGAAAGAATTGTGTCGCATATTGCAAATCAAGCAACATTTCGACTGCCCGCATCGTCCGCAATCTGCGGGGGCAGTAGAGAGGCAAAATGGATTCCTGAAGAATAAACTGGCCAAGATTTGTGAACAAACTGGATTAAAATGGCCAGATGCTCTGCCAATTACTCTCATGACTATGAGATCTACCGCAGAGATCTATGAGAGATTCTGATGGGAAGACCAATGAGATTACCGAACTCACCTCCTTTGACTATAAAAGACATGAACGTGCAGCAAATGGACGACACGTTGCTTACGTTCTGTATCTCTCTGAATCATGCTGTAAGAACTTTTTATGCACAGGTGAAACAAGCTCTGCCAGAACCAGCCACAACTGATCATCACAACTTCAAACCCGGAGACTTTGTTTATGTGAAAATTTACAAACGGAAGAACTCTCTTCAGGCACGTTGGTGTGGGCCATTTCAAATACTGCTAACTACCCATACAGCTGTGAAGTGTAAAGGAAGAGCAACATGGATCCATGCCACACACTGCAAACTGGCACACGGCAGAAAAGAACCCGAGGAGAACATTGCTTCCTGATAACTTTAATGATTCTTTCCATTGCAGGATTATTTGTACTACTAAATGCAGGTGGTGCAATGTGTACTTGGTCTGTTAAACCGATAAGTACTGTCTGTGATCAACGTTATTTGCATGTTCTTTGGAGATGGGCCTGTCAGACTGCCCACCAAACTAAGCCTAGGGCATTCAGAGACCGAAGAAGCTTAACGAGCAAAGTGGGTTCACCACATGGAATAAACACTTATCTGGCTCTTTCTCGTAAACACGCGAAAGCTTTTAATAAAACCAATTGCTGGGTTTGTACTAAGATACCTCATTCAGCAGTTACTGGGATACCGCTTCTGGCTATACCATCCAATCTGAGTGAATGGTGTGGGTACTGGGCAAAGGAAAGAAACTGGGATAAACAAGATAATAACCTTGACGACCACATCGTTACCAATGGAAATGGAAATTGCCTCCGACAACGAAATTTCAGTAACTGGTTTTGGCCAAATTTTAATTTAAGTAAGATGCCTCCACATTTTATGGTTGAACGGGCGACAGAAAAACCCGAACTATGCTTGGTACAAGAGGCATGGGGAGAAAGAAGATTAGGGAATTCTGAATGCAGTCATTATGTTTATGAAAATCACACGATGGGACCACAAGTCGCTTTAAATAATACCTATTTGGTGTGTGGAAATCGAGCATACCCATGGCTTCCAGTTAATTGGAGTGGATCTTGTTTCTTGTCATTCATTTTGCCACATATGCGCCTGTTATCTAAGTCACCTTTTGAGCATTTGAAACGGGATAAACGGGGTTTCACGTCAACTGAACTGTTCTTCATGATTCTAATCCCTCACTACGGTGTTGGACAAACGTCTGTGGGATTGGCAGAGTTAGCTGCTTCGCTTGAATTATTGGCAAATAAAACTGCTCTAGGCATGATTGATATCAACTCGGAGGTCGTCGCCCTGCGTGCAGTTTCAATGCAAAACCGAGTTGCGCTCGACCTCATTCTCGCGGCTCAAGGAGGAACGTGTGCTGTAATTAACTCTGAGTGTTGTACTTATATCCCTGATAACTCGGAGAAAATCACGAACATAGCTGACAAGATTAAGCAAGAAGGAGCCAAGTATCACAATTATTTCACGGAAGATAGGCTTTATTCCTGGTTTGAAGGGATTTTTGGAGGCTGGGGAACTACCCTATTGCATTGGATTTCCGTTGGGTTATTGTGGATCATCATTGTAGTGGTGCTTGTTAGATGTGCAACAATTACAATGCCGGCATTGATTGTTTCTTGTCTAAAGAGGAATACTGCTAAAAAGGTGATGGTGGCCCAAGCACCACCCTCATACCCTGGTTTTGAGACCGAGTCCTACGACTCTTTTGAGATAGAACCTGAACTTGGAAATCCATAAGTAGCGCAAATGAATGTGTTCAATATTCACGGGAATTGTCAATCCACTCTTGCTCATCTGCTTTGTTCCCGAAATAGGTTGTCGAAAATCAGCTGTGCAGCCCAACGGGTAGCCTTATCTTCTATCGGCCTAGGGGCCTACCGGAACCTCAACCAGGTCCGAAGCTGTACAACCACATGAAGCCACCTGGCTTGCGGGACAGGAAAGGCTAAGGGACTGAGCTCTACGATGGGGAAAAGGGGGGATGTGACTACCCAAGAAAATGGGCACACTCAAACGCAAGAGAGAATGCATTTCCAAGTGAAGAGAAAATATATATCGATAAACTTAACTAGTGTTGCCTTATTAGGCAACAAGGGGGGAGTGTTGGGGAAATTATTACTCTCTAGACAAGAAACATCTGCCTCAGTCTGAGTAGGTCAAAGTGTTTGTGTTTTTCCTCTACTGTTCTACTATTTAGTTGTTAAGGCCTACCACCTACTTATAATCTTGTCTTTCTTTGACACTTTGGACATTGCTTGGGTTTCTGAAAGTACAAGGTGACCGGGCTGATAAGCTGTGCATTCTGTTTTTGCGATCAAAGGCCTCTCTGCTTATAAAATGGAATGGATATATGGGGAGGGGGAGAATGATCTGAGAGAGAGCAAATAAATGGTACAGAAGAAAGAACTCCTTGTGGACATTGATTATTACTGGACTTCTGTGGTTTATTTTATCCCGATACATGCAACACTGAGTCGGCTAGACGTTGAATCCTCGAGGAGGTCAAGATCCCTCAACAATCAAGAATCCTTTCGATCACGACGTGGTTCGAGGGTAGAAATCCACGTCACATTTGGCATGGTTTCCCACATTTCCCACATTTTCCCACATTTGGCATGGCCGCCACATCACTACAGTCCCGCATACGAGGGTACTGCAATGTTGAATTGGACGTTAAAGGGTACACGCATCGGGATGTAAGGGTACTGGTGCTTCGTGATTTATGCGCAGACGTAATTCTGGGTCATAATGTCCTCAAGCAGCACACGAGCGTCGAAATACCCTTTGGAGGAAGCAAACCTCGTCTAATTTTAAATGCTCTGACCACCGCAGAGGTAACGTCCCCCCTGCTGTTTGCTAACTTGTCGCCGGTCTGTAAACCGATAGCGATCAAATCGCGACGATATACCACTGCTGATATGAACTTCATCACTTCAGAGACCAAGCGATTACTGGAAGAAGGAATTATAGAACCGAGCGATTCGCCATGGCGCGCACAGGTGTTGGTCACCGCCAACCAGAACCATAAGAAACGAATGGTTGTCGATTACTCTCAAACGGTCAATCGTTTCACCCAACTCGATGCCTACCCTTTGCCGCGCATAGACGAGATGGTCGAACGCGTGGCCAATTATAAAATATTCAGCACCATTGATTTGCGAAGCGCCTATCATCAAATTCCCATCCGAGAGGAAGACAAACCTTACACCGCGTTCCAGGCAGGTAGACGCCTCTACCAATTCAGGAGGATTCCGTTCGGTGTCACGAATGGAGCAGCTTGCTTCCAATGGGTTATGGACGACATCATCTCAGATAAAAACCTCAAAGACACTTTTGTTTACGTGGACAATGTCACAGTGTGCGGTAGGGATCAGGGGGAACATGACATGAATCTGGACAGATTCTTGAGCATTGCTAGAAAATATAATCTGACCCTCAACTACGAGAAATGCGTATTCTCGGCAAGGTCAATTGACCTTCTCGGCTCCACAATAGCCGACGGCACGATTAAGCCCGATCCTGAACGATTGCGCCCACTTCGTGAACTACCCCCACCTCAGGACCTGCAGACAATGCGCCGGGTGATCGGCATGTTCGCTTACTACGCGAGATGGATTTCCCAATACTCCGAGAAAATACATCCCCTAGTGCATTGCAAAAACTTCCCACCAGATGCCGCTGTTGTAAAAGCTTTCCACAGCCTCAAAGATGATATCAGTAATTCCGTGGTTTTATCGATCGACAGCACGGTGCCCTTCGTGGTGGAAACGGATGCTTCTGATCACGCGATAGCTGCGACGCTCAATCAGTCTGGGCGACCCGTCGCGTTCTTCTCGAGAACTCTCTCTGGAAGCGAGCAGAGACACTCAGCGATAGAGAAGGAAGCGTACGCTATTGTCGAAGCCCTACGTAAATGGAGACATTATTTACTAGGAAACCACTTCACGCTCGTCACGGACCAGCGATCCGTTGCATTCATGTTTGATGGGAAAAATAACGGGAAAATTAAAAATGAAAAAATTATGAGATGGCGGATAGACCAAGCTTGCTATAGTTATGACATTGTTTACCGGCCCGGGAGAGAAAACCCTGCTGCAGATACCTTCTCTCGGGTCTACTGTTCGACGACAATCAGTCGGGCTTTGCAAGACCTACATGTGTCTCTTTGCCACCCAGGGGTAACCAGAATGGCACATTTCGTGCGCAGACAAAACCTTCCCTATTCTATCGAAGATATTAAACAAATGAATGCTTCATGCCCTGTTTGTGCTGAACTAAAACCCAGATTCTATGGCGCGGCATCTGGCAGGTTGATCAAGGCCACTTCTCCCTTCGAGAGACTAAATATCGACTTCAAAGGGCCCCTGCCGACCGAGACAGACAACAGATACATATTCACTGTTGTTGATGAATACTCAAGGTTTCCTTTCGCATTTCCGTGCTCGGATATGACCTCGGGCACTGTCGTGAGATGTCTCTCTGACCTCTTCGCTATGTTTGGGAAACCTTCGTACATACATTCAGACAGAGGGCCGTGTTTCATGTCGGCCAGGCTAAAACAATTCCTATTAGAGCACGGCATAGCAACTAGTCGAACGACGGGTTACAACCCACAGTGTAATGGGCAGGTGGAACGGTATAACGGAGTCACTTGGAAAGCCGTAACTCTGGCGTTGAAATCAAGAGGACTGGGCCCCGGGCAATGGGAGGTTACCCTTCTTGACGCTCTGAATTCCATACGCTCTTTGCTCTGCACGTCCACCAATGCAACTCCTCACGAACGAATGTTTACTCACCAGCGACGTTATGTTGACGGCCAATCGGTGCCCAACTGGCTAACCCATCCTGGAACAGTGTTCATGAAACGCCCGGTACGACAAAGCAAGTATGAACCCATGGTGGAGGGGGTCGAACTCATCGATACTAATCCAGAGTATGCTCATGTCAGGCTCCCTGATGGCAGGGAGACCACTGTGTCGGTTCGCCATTTGGCTCCCTCAGGTACTCCTCCCGCAGGTACACCACCATCTGGCACTCCTCCCTCTGACATCCCCCCCAGGAACTCCACCCGGGAACGGTGGCGACGGAGCTTCCGCGTTCCACCCGAGAGCGATCGAGGAGTCATCCCCGGCACGAGTCGAGGCTCACCAAGAGGATCGGAAGCCTCCCTCAAGTGAAACTGCCATCTACTCCCGGAGAGGTCGACGGAGAAAACCCCCTCGCCGACTCGATCTGTAAAGGGGATTATCGGCATCCTCGATGCTCATGCTCCTATATGCTCGTTACATAATATATCGATGCTCATTACCATGCTCCTACAACGCAAAATAATCCTCACTGCTTGGCATGTATGCTTCTGTAGTTTAGATAGTTCGCGTTGCTTGAAATGTATACTCCTATAGTGCTGAAGTAATCATGGTGCGTTAGTTGGGCCTCTAGTTATATTTTAAAGACGGGGAGAATGTGGTGAATTGAAGGTCGTGACGTGTGATCACATGTCGCGCGGCTCGAGCACGGGATGGATAAAGCCAAGTCTCCGCACGGACGGGGTGATTGTCCCAGGGGCATTGTCGTTTACGGCGGCGGTTCACTTGGTGCTCGTTGAATGGTGAGAATTGAGAGTATATCGGACTCCGTGCTTATGCTGATTTATTTTGCGGTGATTAATTGCACATGTATACCTTACTGCTTATGTACTCCTTGCTGCACCTGTATTCCCTGATGTGCCCGTAGAAGCGGCTTCAATCAAATGGAATAAAGCCTACACTCTGAAGGTTCTTCTCTCGCTTTCAATACATCGTGAAAAGCCTTTTATATCAAAATAAAAGTCGAATTAGCAGTCGGGTTGAAGATTTCACCTGATTTTTTTTCAATCACCCTGAATAACGGTCCGCAGTACCGGAAGTGCACGCTCAGTGAATCCTCGGATAAATAATTGCATTGCTGTTATTAATATGGAATAGGCAAAGCCGAGAAGCGAACGTAGAATTCTTCTTACATTCGCTTCTGACTTTAAATAAAACTTGTTCACAACTGTATACTTGCCAACTATACCGTGGTACATGTAAGCGCCGCACAGCTGATGGTTTTGACGCAATTTCCGGTTACTTCGGCCTGGATTCGGGATCAGCGATCAAATAATTTAAATCACGATTAAAAATTATTTTTTGATGATGCGGGAGATATCTTTATTAAAATTAACTTTGGGAAAAAAATAATTGAATAAATAAATAAACGATCACTTCTGGTCAAGAATAAAAGAAATTAAAAGTTCCGGAAAGAGTTTCAAAATCACTCCCGGTAATGTTAAATACTAAACACTTCCTGTAATGAAAATAAATCACTTTCGGAAGTATAGAATTAACTTTGGGGAAAAAATAATTGAATAAATAAATAAACACTTCCGGTCATGATCTCCCGGCATGCATCATTCCCCATGACAAAAACCGGAAACAAAAAAAAAACCAGAAACAAAACAAAAACGGAAGCAAAACGGTCATAGCCAACGACACGGATTCACAATTGCCAGGGTATTGTGTTGTTTTTGTTGTTTCCTATTCTCTCAGGTGCACGCGTTAAGTGATATTCACAAGATAGAAATAAAACCCAATCGTGTTTATACACTGCACAGCGTTTAACAACAACCGGAAGCAAAAGGTCATATCCAATGACACGGATTCCAAATAGCCAGGGGTATTGTGTTGTTGTTGTTTCCTATTCTCTCACGTGCACGCGTTAAGTATGAAGCTCACTGCGTTCGCTAATACATAATGTACACAAAATATGATTCACTAGTTATCACAGTGAAGAATCAACATTATGATTATTTAGGCCTTTCACATTCACCTGAAACTGATCGGTTGAATTAATGATGTTGACGGAGCTCGAGCACGACGGGCCAAATGACCTGCTACGTCATCAGCTCCTTGTGTACGTCATCAGCTCAAGGTTTATTGAAAGTATCCATCCATGATTGGGAGACCATACTCTGTGCAGAGCGTTGGTGCTGCCTAATCAGTCTCCTCGGCTATTGGACACAATCCTGAACAGGTCACCACTCCGACACAGGATACCAGCAAGCTGGTACTCATTTTGCCAATCTCAGAAGGATGATGGGCAGAGTCAACCCCACCTGGTATTAATTGAACAGCAGAATGAGATTTGAACTCAGGATCCTCGGATCTTAAACCCACCACCCTAACCCTTAAGCCAACACAAGGATTGAAAGCATGGTCGGTTTTAAGAATCAATTCCACCTATACATCCATTCAAATGGTAAATTGGTTCTACATGTGCAATCCGTGTTATCACATCTTTAAACGAGAAGGGCATTTGGAAGAAGATGTACCTCTGCCAGACTGAACAGTTTACGTTTTGTATCAATCGAATCGGTTTGTTCTTGTCGAAAAACCAACTCATCCACAACTTTTTTCAAATATGCTATACATCGCTTATGAAGATTCACTTGCTAAAATAATAAAAAAAAAAATTGGATCCGGATCTTCGTCAAAATCTAATCAATTGTCACATACCCACCTACCCAAGTTTCATCCATTACCTTCTTGAGATGTGCTCACAGAATAAACAGGGATGAAAACATAACCTTCATCCACCATCGGTACCTCCATAAAGTGGGGACAGTCAAATTCTGTCGTAATTACCAACAGAGATAGTCGAAAAAGTAAATTTATGATTTCCAACAAAATGTTACATCATCGTGAGAATTAAGAATACCAAAGCCGTGATTTTGAAACACCACACCATGCTGCATTGCAACATCAAGCCACAAACAATATAGTCCGGTGGTGCATGGTGCCATCAGCAGGGGTGGTTGAAATTGAAATGAATGAATAGCTCCAAGGGAGGTGGATAAACATCACCACTGAAGTGTGGTGGAATTGGAAAAGCAATCTCCATCTTATTTGGGGACATTACAAGACATGCACCAAACGACTTTCTTTCAATGCACAATCCTCGTTAGAAATATTCATTCATATCGGTGGACCAGATTATTCATTTCTCAGAGTCTGCTTTGAATTTAAAATCAATGAAGAAAGAAAAACTTTACATTGGTTTGGCTTTTTGACAACAGGCTAACAAAATGAATAAAGTTACTTTATTACACATTGCACAATTCACAAAAACTGCATTCGCAGGTAATCTTCACAAATATCATTATAACATCATGATAACAGACCTACTTACACCCACCCCCACCCCCTCTTCTTTTTCTGTTCAAATACATTTCATGAAAACATTACAAAAAGAAAGTTTTTAATCGCACGAATTAATACAGTTGACCATGTAATCACAACCATCATATCGGACACCTTGCGCAGAGTTTTTGAAAAACATTCACGGTATTTACGATGCCTCAAAGAATTGACTGTTAACAAAAACGTCACAATCCTTTTGCAGACGGAAGTTTTCAAAATGTTCTTGCTCCGTCTGCAATTAGCGAAGCATGCCCAACAAGGCCAATGACAAGAAGCGAATTTGGTTCTGATAAAAGCCATATTTGGGTGGAAAGGGGCCAGAACAACCACAAAGAAAAGCAAAACTTATAACCTCCACCACCTTTGGTGGTGGGAGGTTATGTATTCACCCCTGCTTGTATGTTTGTGAGCAGGATCTCAAAACGTGGACAGATTCAGGCAAAAAAAAAAAAAAAACTAAATAAATAAAACTTTGTGGACAGGTTGGGTGTGTTTGACAAGAATGAATGGATTTGATTTTGATGAAGATCCAGATCAGATAATTAAATTTTAAAAAATTGATTCTTCACCAATGAAAGATGGGGCCAAAAATGATATGTCAAAAAGTTTTGGATGGGTTATAACAATGCACAGTTGGTTGGGTGACAAGAACAAGCCAATTAGATTTTGGTTCAGGTCCGAATGCAGATCTGACTTAGTGGGCCGTAAACTGTTGAGCCTGGTGGGGGTACGCGTTCTACCGCGTACCCTTCTAGTTTTATCTGCTGTACAACCTGTACAATTTTCACAGGTTGATGTACGATTGTATATTATCAAAGTGCTGTATACAATACACCGTTTGTGTAGAGGTATGATGTGATAATAAATTTTGTGTACTAGTCGGCAGATCTGCAACAAACCTTTGAAAACTTAATTTGCTCTCGAGACCCTGCTAAACAAAACGTGCACTGGAGGAGCTCTTTTGGAACAAAAGTCATTAACATGGTCAATTTGGAGTCACAATCAAAACATTCAAACAATTAGTGCCAAGATCAATGAGCAGTAAAATACATGGATGCAGTTTGTACGGGTTGCTTTAAACATTGTGTTGCAAGTACTTTTCATACATTTAAGGATGATATTTAAAAAACAAGACAAAAAAAAAAGAGAAAGTTGTTTGGTCCATCTTCGTCTCGTGTCTCACCCTGCATTCTCATTCTCAACTCCCAAAACAATTCGGTACTAATTATTCCAACACCTCTCACTCCTCTCCCTCATCTACTTCATCATCATAGTCCTCTCTTCGTAAAGGCTGCAACTTCCCATCTGAGCCCACAGACATGGGTTGGAAGATCCTCTGCCTGAAATGAAAAAAAGGAAAAAAGAAGCTCATGTGTGAAAAATGCTTGTTTTAGGCAAATAACCGATTTTGCATGAACAAGGTTTTTTTTTTTTTGCTTAGTACAAGCTAAAATACACACAATTTGCTGAAAAACAATTACAGAACAATAAAACAAAACGTTATAAAGGTATCTTAAATGCAATGCAGGGCATTCATGGAAGGCTGTGGGTCTGGTTTAAATATATATATATATATATATATATATATATATATATATATATATATATATATATATATATATATATATATATATATATATATATATATATATATATATATATATATATGATAGTATAAGACTGTCGCAGTTGGGATAATACATTTTTAAAGAAGAAGAAGGTGCTTCCAACCACAAGTAAAACTACATCTACTCCACTAATTTGAGCAATAAGCAAGAGCAGATCCAGTCTCGGCGACATTTCACGAGCTTCACAGCCGGCTTCCTCAGGCCAAGACAGACCTTTACGTATATGTACAGTCATGCGCCGCTTAACGACGTTCCGGGCAACAACGGATCGCATATACGACGGATCTGCCAGCTTTGGGAAAAAAAAAAATGAAAAAAAAATGTAGCTGAAAAATTCCTATCGCCGAGTGATGTCGATGTAGCGCTGCCAGTCGTATAAAAATAGCATGTACAATTATGTACGCTGTACAGTACATAATACTTCATAATGATAATAAACGACAGTGTGGCCCTGTTATAATGCGATCGTTGAGGTCCATAAAATGTCATCGCCAAAAAAACAGGATCGTGCTAAATCGGGATTCAAGGAAATCGGCTTTCAAACTGAACCAATGTTTCCACGTTTACCTTCTTGCAAGTAAATTACCTTTGAATTGAAGAATTCCGCGAATAAATCGTTGTTACAGTCGAAATTAAAACACAAATTTCTTTTTGGTGAAGCTTTTCATGTTGTTAAAATAATCGCACTGTTCCGAAAATATATATCTCAATTGACAGGAGCTCGTTTCTTCATTTATAAATTATAACATCGATGCAATGATTACGTATTTATAAAATCCAAACGCTATTTATTCACCTTTCTATAATCGATGTGAGAGGAGATTGTAAGCTGCTGCTAACAACACCGGTGGCCGTCATTAACAGCACAAAGGTAAAACTAACTTGTCATCCGTCTCTCTTGGATGCGTGTTACAATTGCCGACAGTATTCAGTACAGTAACATGCTGTACAGGTTTGTATCCGAGGAGCAATAGGCTACACTATATAGCCTAAGTGTGTAGTTTTGTGTAAGTACGATGTTCGAAAACGAAAAAAAAAAAATGATGTTCGCACAACGACGACATCGCTTAACGACGCGTTTCTCAGAACGTAACCCCGTCGTTAAGTGGCGCATGACTGTATATGCATATAAAAATCTAAAATAAAGCTCTTTCTAACCACTGATTCACTGACTGACTCACTGATATTAAAGATTTCCAACTTCAGTGACTTAAAAAAAAAAAAAAAAAATTACTTTGACCTTAGAAATAGAAAAGAAAAGCTGAAATTTTGTGTGCCGACGGACATCAAAGCTGGAACACCGGGAAAAAAATTAAAAAAACAATTTTTTTTTTAAATCACAGAATCATAAGAGCATCCGTAAATGAAAATATAAATGAAAAAAATGCAGGTGAGTGGCCCGAGACAATGGGGAAGCATGGTAATTTTGCACACCGATGGACATCGAAGACGACACGGTTTTGTGATTTTTCCTGGTGTATCGGCTTCGATGTCCATCGGTGTGCAAAATTACCATGCTTCCCCATTGTCTCAGGTCGCTCATCTGCATTTTTTTCATTTATTTATTTTTTCATTTACAGATGCTTTCTGACGGTTTTATGATTTTTAGTGGTGTCAGAAAGCATCTGTAAATTAAAATATAAATAAATGAAAAGAATGCATGTGAGTGACCCAAGACAATGGGTCACTTACAAACTTACAACATACTTACACAATATGCAAGCATACCCCACTAGTATACATTAGTTAGGGTTTTGGCTCCGAGGAGGTGAAAGATACTCTCAGAGATTAAACCTAGTTATTTTGTAGTACTGTATATTATTTAGTTATTAAATGTCTGAAGTCGATGTAAGCAGATGTGTTACGAGTGTATCGACAGATATCCAACACGTTATTTTCTGCTTCTACACTCTGGTCTACATCCATTTCCAACATCACACACAACACACTCTGCTGTAGTCTACTCCCTGCCTTAAGCACAGCAGCGTTGCCCTCCACCCCAAACCTCCAAGGTAAGCTCCATTGTTTCCAGGTTATGGAATAAAATAAAAAGGACAAAATGACGACTTGTGAACGCAACCGATCTCCAGGATGAGAAAGCATTAATTTTATTTTTAAGCAATAGCTACACCATGAACCTCCATGTACCAGGGTCTAAATAAAGAATGGCATAATAATTCACATAGGAATGAAGAATTTAAAAGGTGTTAAATGAAAGCCCAAATTTCACGAATAAAGAGGTAACGAAAGTCGGCGACGATTCAGCAATTAAAGGCAAAACACAGAGGCAGTCCAAATTGGTAGCGTCAGAAAGCAAGATAATCTAATGATGACATGGGTTCATAAATGGAGACAGGTCGAAATAAGTAAACGGCGAGAATTACTGGTTCCACTCATACATCATCTTAATGTCCAATTACATATTCAAATGGGAATCGGTCAGAAGAAACGTGCCGTGGTTCATTGTTCAATCGAGAGTATAAGTGATTGGATGAAGCTAGATTCAGGTTCAAAAGGCCAAACACAATGCACAAAATACAGCTGAAGCCCGCTTCCTTCGAATATCACCATTAAACATGACAAGCATGAACGAAGAAGACAAATATCCCAACAAAATAAGCAACCAACAGCAAGAAGGAGAAGTCAACTTACCGAGATAGTTTATCAATCATATCTGCCAGCTTGCTGGCCTCCTCCTCCTTCTGTTCCTCAGTCAAACCAGCAAAGGGGTCAGAGGTCAACTCTTCAACTCTTCCTGTTACTGGATTAATCCTGCAGAAATACCAGAGGGGAATAATAAAAAAAATAGGGGCAATACCCCTGAGCACTCACCTGGTAGAATAATACTGCGGAGGAAGTTACCGTGGAATGGAATCAGTAAAATGCACCAATGAACCAATGTTACAGCAAATACCTACACAGGGTGGCTATAAAGTCTGGAAACAGATAATATTATGTCATTCTGTTACAGTTTGAAGATGTCATTGACGAAAGACGAACGCATTGAGATGATACTGCTGAGTGGATGCGCGGGCTGGTCATATCGACTGATAGCAGAGCATTTAAACGCGTCATTCCAGAAGAGCTGCTGTCTTCCATAGTACAGTGGGGAAGCTGGTTCAAAAATTCAAGGATACAGACAGTGTATTGGACAAACTCTGTTCTGGCCGACCATCCGTATCCGACAAGGTGAAGGAAACTGTCATAGCGAAGGTCATAGCCAGCCCGAAGAAGTAAACTCGCCGGACATCTATGGAACTGGGGGTACCTCGCAGTACTGTCCAAAAGATTCTCAAGGCGCATAACTTTCACCCGTACAAGATGCAAGTTCTTCAAAAGTTATTCGAGGAAGATCCTGACCATCGTGTGGAAATGTGTGCATGGTTCTCGGATCGCCTGGACAATAACGCCTGCTTTACCGAAGACCGTGTGCTGTTCAGCGACGAAGCTAATTTTTATGTGAATAGGGAGGTGAAAAAGCAAAACATGCGGTTCTGGTCACAAGGCAATCCGCACTGGATCTCCCCTTCTAAACAACAAGGAGCGGTGAAGGTGATGTGTGGTGTGGTGTGGCCTGTGGCGAGCACGTCTTGGGACTGTTTTTCTTTGAAGATAACGTAACTGGCGAGACGTATCTGACCGAGATGTTACTTGACCAATTAATGCCCGCACTTGACGGGCTAGGGGAAGGTCACCCGGAGTGGTTCCAACAGGATGGCGCAGCACCCCATTACGCCAGAGTGGTGAGGGAATGGTTGGATGATAATTTCCCGAACTGGATTGGACGACGTGTCCCTGTGCAGTGAGCTGCACGCTCGCCAGATCTGAACCCCCTTGATTCCTTCTTCTGGAGTATTTTGAAGGCGCAGGTTTATTCAGTGAAAATCAGAGACCCGAATCATCTGAGGCAACGCATCACGGATGCACATGCAGGGATTGATGGAAATGCTCCATTAATGCACCGCGTTCATTGCTATTTTACACAGCGCATTGAACTGTGCATTTCTCATGGAGGGACAACACATTGAACATGTCATGTAATGTCATTGAACATATTGTTGCGGAAATGGCCCTTAGTGTGTTATTAAATATAGGATTAGCCCAGATCCCCCATTAAATGCATGTTTAGCCAGGTTGTTCGGTAATTGGACGTTACATGTGTGTCGGGATGTGTACGAGGCTGTTGATTGTTCGTGCAGTGGTGGTGTACCGAGAGGTTCTTCTTCTTCGTCCCCCTCTCCGAAAGAGTCTCCGCCCAGTGCTCCGGGAGGAGCAGTCGGCTGAGAGGGTGTGGCCTAGAGAAGCGAGCGCCGAAAAGGCGAAGGTGGGACTGAGAGCGCCGGATCGGCATTAAGAGGAACTGCCTGAGCCATGATACGAGCGATCGGCAGTAAGAGGGACTGCCTGCTTTGTCGAGTCTGCCTTCTGTTGGATGAAAAACGACTGTGAGAGTCTGCCTTCTGCTGGATAAGAGGCTGCTAGAGTAGAGTCTGGGATCGGCTTTCGTGAGAAGAGCGAGCCCCAGGAAGGCAAGGAAGAAACGAGTAGTGGGAGTCGTGATCTGCTGTGTCAGGGACGGTTGTGTCTGTCTGTGATCTGCTTCGTGAAAGAGGCAGGAGAAACGACTAGTGGGAGTTGGTGATCGACGTTCATGAGGAGGTCCTCGACGGGTTCATCCGGAGCCCAGTGACGGAGCCTCTGACTGTCCCTACTCACGGCACGGCCCGACATGTCTTGTGGTCCCATTGATCCGCCTGCAGAGCCCAACACACCGATTTGGCCTAACCTGGTGAACAGGCCAGGCCCGGACTTGTATACTGGACCCTGTGGAAAGCCAGCTGGAGCATACCATAGATCTTTAGTCTTGTGCCGTCGACCTTACGGGGGTTGAACGCGCTGAGGCTGCGTGTGTGGGTGGTGCGACAAAAGGAGGACGAGCGCCATTTTGCCACGTGGCGTGTTCGAGCCGGGTGCTTGAATCCGTTGACATCGGCTTGTCACGAGCTGCATTCGTGCCTTTGACACTTTTCCTCTCGTCCATGAAGCATCACCAAGTACTCTGTGTCTTGTCTGCATGTTGTCTAAGATTTATCTCACTTGGGTTCCCTTCGAAACCCGTAGCTCCCTAGTTAAGAACAGGTTATCGATTAATTATAACATTGTCGTGAATGCTTTGCTTGTGTTGTGTTGTGTTCCCCGATGTGTCCCCAATAAATCTGGCTGAGTTATACGAGATTTGCCGCGTTGAATTATTCGTGCCATGCTGAGAAACAATTCGCTCGATTCATATATAAAACCAAAATGGTTACAGACTGGAAGAATTTACTTGGTCTCTGATAAAACCAGTCTGTAACCGGGGTCTATTCCCCCAGCTGGCAAGGCACAGGTGTATTTTGGTATCGTGATCTGAGGCGCGTAACCCGAGAATTGTGCCGAACCAGCCGGCGTTATAACCCCGGAGACGGCGGTGCTGTTAACTGACCTTAACTCTGGGGTCAAGACTCGGGTGCGAATCCCGCCACCGCTGAATCCATAACAATATCATGTGTTGTAATGTTATGTCAATAAACCATTTATAATGTATATTCGCCTACATTTCCAGACTTTATGGCCACCCTGTATTTTGGAGGGCAGCCCCCCCCCCCATAAACCACCTTAGACCCCGACTTTTTTTTCGTAATTGAGTGAACAAACTTAGGTACATCATGGTTGATGAAGGTTGTGGTCAAGATTCATCAAAATAGTGTGTGTGGTTTTGGAGAAGGAAGCAAATACCGATTTTGGGGGGCAATCCCCCCCACAAACCTCCTTAGACATGGATTTTTTTTAAATGGCATGAACAAACTTTAGTACATCACAAGTGATGAAGGTTGTGGTCAAGTTTCATCGAAAATGGATGTGTAGTATCAGAGAAGTTTCAAGTGTTTATGGACAGACGGACGACATGCCATCCCATAAGCTCACCGGAACTACGTTCCTGGTGCACTAATAAAACAGGCAAGTGACAGAACAAGAGTAAGTGGAGGATCAGTTGCTGGATTAAAATAAATAAAAGGCCCGAGTGGCAAGTGAGATTAAGAGACGCATGCACACAGGTGAAGGTCAAAAATAGCAAATCAAGAAAGGAGGAAAAAAAGAAAAGAATTAGGAAGCACACACACATAATACTGTATCACCTGTCCCGGGCCTCCAAATACTCTTCAGTGTCCGAATCCTCATCTGTGCTGTCATCCTGTCCATCTCCCTTTCCTCCGGCCAGGAGGCCCCGAGCAGCCAATAAGCCAGCTGCGTTACCATAACCAGTGTACTTCACAAACCGGGACACTGGTCACAAAGATAACCACAAGACATACTCTGTCCAAACAACCTTGCATTGATCAAGTACATTGAACATTCATTTACATATCAACAACAATGTCAAACTACAATGGTGCAGTAAAGCAAGGATACCAACAATCAGATATAGCTGGCTATCCTGTGTGCCACAACCTATTAAAACAATTCACTAACGTGCAGGATATCATTATGTGCTGTCGTCATTATTAAATTATTAAATTCTCATTCACTTTGTATTGGGAATCACATCAGGCACGACACAGGATCCAGATCCAGCACAAATTTCTCCCGCAATTGCTGGACATTTAACGAGATTTAACAGATGACAACAAATTTGAATTTGTATTTTTTTTTCTTCATATGATACACAAGTTAAAGTTATGTTACCTTCAACCCACCTTACCATTATCCCTGCAGAGAGCAAAGAGAAATTCAGCAGCACACCGCTTCACGTGGGAGTCCATGTGGGTCATCAATCGAACAAGTTTATTTCTTACGGTCTGTCCCACCTCCGGACGGGTCCGCACATCACGCAACGGAGGGAGGACCTGAGATATTAAAATCAATTAAATTACAGATCTTGTAAGTCATTTCAAGTGTTTGTTTGTTAGTTACTCTTTGACGGACAAACCATAGCACCGAAAGGCCTCAAATTTTGGGTGTCGGTACTTCAGAACCTGGGCAAGGTTTCAGCTACCACAAGTTTGCCTTGACATAGTTTTAAGGCTACCAAAGGCCAATATAAAGTGTATATTGGAATGTGGGGTCAGGCAGTGCTGCCGCCAGCCTGGAGGCAAAAGGTAACCAGTATGAGGCCAATATAACTCAACCGATTTTCAATATCCAACACATCCTGAAACCACAGATAGTGGTGGAAGCCAGTAGTACAAACCATCTTCCTTTATCTTGTGATAAGGAGGATGATAATATTGTGACGTCCACGGGACTTGAACAGTCCCGCCAACGTAGAATGAGCCGAAACGATGGAGGCGGTTTATTTATTTATAACCCAAACATGGCGGTTCTAATCGCTCTACTGCAAACGGGACGAGGAAGGTGGCACGAGTCACTTTTCACTGAGTTGATGATGTTTATTCGTTTTTACTATTAACCAGAAATAACAAGACTCGGCAAGAAAAGGGATCCGGGGCGATTCGACGGGATGGTGTGGGATCGGGCGTGGGGAAAAACAGACAATTCCAATGAATATACAGATCTCAAACCCTCTAAGGCGCCAAGCGCGCGCGCGCGCGCACGCACGCACGCACACGCACACGCACACGCACACGCACACGCACACGCACACACACACACACACACAACGTAGCTATTTCTGGTGGTCAGGCTGGACCGTGGTGTGGACGCAACTGTCCCTGGATCGGCGTCGGATGAGCTGGCCTTGCTCTCGTCAGGGGGGCAGGAGAAACCGTGGTGCTGTCGACCTCCTGGTCTTGGCCCAAGTCCGCTCACAGCCGCCAGGGAACTAGTTCTGGCGCCAAGTTGCGAGCAGGAGAGGGAGGCAGGTCCGCCCGCCGTTCGATCCCGTACTCCGAGTCAGCAGAACCCCAGAGCCAACCAAGGTGAGGCACGAGGCTCAGCAAGGCTCCAAGACACGATGAAGAACACGATCGAATCAGCACAACAACAAGGACGCTCTCCGCGCAACAGCCTCCACACCAAAAAAACACGATCGTTTTTGTCCCGATCTTCTTCCTCTTCCTTTTCGACCCCGAACAGAACCTTTTTATCCTCCTGTCCTCGTCACTTCCAATTGAGCTGTTTATTGGCCCACCGCCGTCGCCTTCTGCCAATCGTGATCACGGGGCGGAGCCATCCGCTGCACTGTCCTGTGACGTCACGGCCAGCCTCCAGAGAATACCAAAAGGGGTTTACGCAGACACACTTACCCTATCCCATGTCCCTATCTAATTACGTGACAATTATCATTTCCCCCCTTGAAGAAATGAACATTTACTGGACAACTTATCACCACTGAATTGCTACTTATTACATCGAGATCCTGGTAAACTCGAACAGCATGGCATACCTAATTAAACATCCTAATTACCCTTTGAATGCATACCCCCCCCTCAAACGTAACAATATGTTGTGATCCGTAAAAATCTTTCAAAAATGACTAAAATTATAAAGTGCATTTCCAAGACTGTGCCGCAGCACATTGCCCACCGATGGTGGATTGAGAAGGGCAGTCCCACCTGGAGCGTGGGAGTGTCCGCTGATGTGCGTGTATATATATATATATATATATATATATATATATATATATATATATATATATATATATATATATATATATATATATATATATATATATATATATGCATATGCATATGACATAAGCAAACTTTGCAAACTCAGCTTGCACGGTCACAAAAATTGAGCTTTAAAGAAGAAAAATACTCCTCGGAAATCGTAGCCTGGATGTGTAAAACAATGTTCAACCAAACTCGGTTCGTTCACACTCTTGCTTCTTTTCATATGAACATGTTTACTCTTGGAGAGTTCATTTCATTCATATACTTTGCCTTTCTTTCATTACAGTAATGCTGGAAAATAAGTTAGAGTAAAACAGTTATAAAACCTCAAGATGTCTCAAACATTAAAAGTCAGAGAAGAGAATGTCTCAAACCAGCCAGACATGTATATGATGGGGAAATGAGGGGGAAGTAAACTGGAGACGATACAACTGAGTTGTAAAGTTTTTCCCTTTGCAAAAACTGAGCTAAAAAAAACAAAAACACTCAATTACCAGACATGAACACATCTACTCACTTGGAGTCAATCAATCGGTTACCTGATCAGGTAAGTAGGCATCCACCGAGGGGCAATGTTTCCCTGCATCTGCCTCCATGGCATGGCTTAGCTTAGCTTTCTCACCATTTTGTAGACGATGTCAACCCGTGCTCACGCGACAAAAAAAACCAAAACAAAGCCAGCACTGCACCAGCCAAATGCACTGTAGCAACGCATATAAACCCCCAAACTAACACCGTTTTTACAGCCATTTTTCCCTGCTGTGCAGGGGTTGGGCTTTTTCTTGAGGCAATGTTTTATGGCCGGATGCCCTTCCTGACGCCAACCCTGGTCGCCTCTTACGACACACAGGGATATGGTACACCTATTCTAACTGGGGCATACACCGGGACCAGTACACTGGTACTCATTTCGACGACCTCGGAAGGATGACAGGCTGAGTCAACCCCCTGGTGTTAATTCAGCAGCCAACGGGGCTTGAACTCAGGACCCTGGGATCCCAAGCCACCACCCTAACCACTAAGCCAACACCAGGCTTCCCCAAACTAACACCACCCATTACAAATGTATTTATCCCAACAGGACAAAAACTAGACCACTAAAGTGGCAGTGTGGCCAGGACAGTAAGAAGCTTGCACGAAGGAGAACCATTGAGCTTACCCTGGCACGGAGAGGTCGTCGAATATCCTTATGGGCACGAGACGCCTCAGTTAGAACTGCCAACACGGGCGTCAAACCTTCTCTCAGCTTCTCACCCTGAAATAAACGTGAGATGCAAGATGAGATGCATGAAGGAAAGGACGGTGGGGGAAGGGAGGGGTTCGTGGCATAACAGAAACATTGAAGGCGGGAACGGTCTTACCCTATCCAGCCGAATCTCCATAAAAGCCAAGAGGACCTCAAAAACATCCATATCACGCCCGTTGTATTCAAACAATGGAGATGTTGATGGCGGTGTGGGAGCTGGTGGAGCCAAACCAGCCAGACTGGCAGGTGGCAGGTTTGTCAAAAGATTCACAGCATGACTGCAAAGCACAAATCCACTGTGCTTAGTCCTGGCTCTCTTCATCTAAGCAGGCAAACTTTTGGAGAGCACAGTAGCAGCCTTTCTCACCCATGCATTTCATCTGTCCGCTCCTCATTATCAGCTTTGGTTAGCAAGCATGTCCGTAAAAGTGAAACCAGCTGGCTGCACTGTTCCATGCCTTCCTGCAGATGCAGACACACGTCAGGGTTTCCTGAATAACACCCCCACCCACTACCCCTCATACATTCTTCTCCACAACTGCCATGCTTTTTCAAATCCCAAGCAAAAGTGATAATCAAGGCCTGCAAAAAATGACATGGAAGCATTGGCATCAAGAGGTGACCCATTCACTTCCCATTCCCATGATTTTTGAAGAAAAGAAAAAAAGTGGAGGGATATTGTAACCCGTCCGTCCGTCTGTCTGTCTGTCTATCTGTCATGCTATCTCCTCCTTAAGGGTTGGACAAATTCACCAAACTTGGTAGCAAGGATAAACCCATGACATGAAGATGCAAGAACAGCATCATTTTTTGGATTCAGACCTAGTCACTCCACCTTGGACATGGTACTTCTACTCACCCAACAATGGATGGAAGCCCTCAATGTCAGACATAAGATCAGGGCCGTCTCTCTGGACACATCTCATGCTTTTGATTGTCTGGCATCCATCCTGTCTTGCTCTCCAAACTGTCTGCCCATGACATCAAAGATAAGCTCCACTCATGGCGAACTGACTTCCTCAACTCTCATCACCAATGAGTAGCTCTCAATGTAATCCCTTCTTATTCTCTCCCTGCCAAGGCTGGAGTGCCGCCTTGGCAATGTTTTGGGCCCAGTCCTATTTCTGATTTTCATCAATGATATCCCTGACTCTCTGGAAAATGCCCTTTAGTTATTTGTTGAAGACTCCACCCTCTGTCGTGACATCCCTCATCCTTCAGACAGGCTGCAAGCCTCTTCCTTCGATTCATCCCTTGACAAAAATCACAAGATAGTCAAATACTTGGAATACATCTTTCAATCTTGTCAAATCTCACTAGCTCTCTTCAAAAGGATCGCTTGGAAAACCATCCGACATACTTTAACAATCGTCTTGAGGAAGTTCAGTCATTCAAACTCCTGGGTCTCAGTATCAGCCAGGATCTTTCTTGGGCAAGCAACATTTGTCCACTCCAGGTTTCTGCAGGGCACACATGGTCCACCATCAACCCCCTTCTGGTGAAACTCCTAAATCCAGGATCAATGCTCACCTCCACTCCTTCGTTCCTCTTTCCACCCCCTCCCCCCTTGCTTGTGGAACCAACCTCCACATTCTCTTCAATCTCATTCTTTCCTTCAGGTCTTCAAGACAGCTGTTCACCAGCATCTCAGATAGTCCCCAATCCAAAACAATGATCTCCCCTCGTTAATCCCTTCCCCCAACTCACCCCAATCCCTCATCCTTCCAAATTTTCCTTCCTTGGAGTTGCCTTCTCTTTCCATCTTGGCCTTAAACTCTGCTGTTGATGCTCTTCTTCCTTCTTCCCTCTTCTCTCTCCTTTTGCATCCTGCCATGTCCTGATCCATTCAGTGCACTAGCTCTTCCGCGAGCCAAGACTATGTATCCATAAGATAATAATAATGATAATAATTTTTAAAAAAATGCAATTACGGGTACATTTTAACACAAAACTTTGTATATACAATCAACATTGGAGGACACATGAAATAAGGATCGATTTATTGTACTGTATTTGACTGCAGGACATGAAGAATTAAGGTCACAGGGGTCGAAACTGGGGAAAAAAAATTTTCAACTCATAATTTCATTCCTGGTGGAACTTTGTGTAATGTTCAACTTTGCTTTAGGTGGGAAGCGTGGCGATTTGCGACGACGTACCATCGATGTCGCTCTAGTCTTATTTGATTTGAGTAGCGTGCTTAGAAATACCAGAGCATAAAGGATTGTCAAACATATGACAGAGAAGAGAAAAGAGAGAAGAGAGAAGAGAGAAGAGAGAAGAGAGAAGAGAGAAGAGAGAAGAGAGAAGAGAGAAGAGAGAAGAGAGAAGAGAGAAGAGAGAAGAGAGAAGAGAGAAGAGAGAAGAGAGAAGAGAGAAGAGAGAAGAGAAGAGAGAAGAGAGAAGAGAGAAGAGAGAAGAGAGAAGAGAGAAGAGAGAAGAGAGAAGAGAGAAGAGAGAAGAGAGAAGAGAGAAGAGAGAAGAGAGAAGAGAGAAGAGAGAGAGAGAGAGAGAGAGAGAGAGAGAGAGAAGAGAAGAGAGAAGAGAGAAGAGAGAAGAGAGAAGAGAGAAGAGAGAAGAGAGAAGAGAGAAGAGAGAAAAGAGAAAAGAGAAAAGAGAAAAGAGAAAAGAGAAAAGAGAAGGATTTATTTTTTAATCGATCAACCTCTTTACCTCATCCACATCTCCACGAAGAATATCAAAAGTAATGTTGAACAAAACCTTCAACATTTCCATCACCATCTCGGCCGGAAGGCGGGAGAGGATTGCAAGCTGCGACTCAGAGTTGAGCCCCACCGGCTCTCCCGGCTCTCTCAATGAGCGAGAAAGTGAGAGCAAAAGGATTGGGATGGCTCGTGAACTGGCAGCCGAACGCCGACAAGGAATGCTCAAAGCCGTGAGAAGGAACAGCAGACGGAGGCGATAAAAGCTAGAGTGAACAGAAAAAAAAAAAACAATCACAATAGGAAATTAAAGAGAACGATTAAAAAAAATTAAAAAAAATAAGAAAATAAATTCGTTTACAGAAATGTGGAGCTTCATATGTACCAAAGGTCGTTAATAAAACAAATGATGAGGATTTTTTTTTTTTTTAAGTTTATAAAATAAATTGATACCAGAAAATGGTGCAAAATGGGAAGGCAGAAAGGGGTGCAACAAGAGAATGGTTCAGCAACTTACCTGCGTGATAAGGCAAAAGTGAAGGGGGGGGGGGTGAGAAAGGAAGGGTAGAAATAAAGTACACTGGTTATGTCCCATGTCAGATCAGGGCTGAGGGCAAATCCACAAATCCCATAGTGTCCTAGATATTTTTGGGAAACACCCATAGTGACTATTAACACAGCAGGGATCGCCATCATTTCCACAACTACAGTTCATAGAACACCTTACCCAACACAGTCCTCTCTGCGTACACACGATCGAGACGAATTCAGAGCAAAAGAACTGGTTCATTTTCCGATTCGTGTTCACAATATAACATTCAATCGAAATGAAGTTGTTCCGAGATCATGAGCATCAGGTTTGCGGACAGATAACCAATTGCTTAATCCAGCTTTTCGCTTCAAAAGTGCAGGTTAATGATGTTAACATTGGAAGAAGAAGAATTTTTAAAAAAAAATCACAGCACTACAACCCTGCACTACAGTCTTCTTAGATGGCACTGAGCACAGGTGAAGCACCAGAGCACAAGCAGAGGCTTGGCCACATGTGAAACAATATGACGGAAGAGTAAAAATGACGAAACAAAGTGGAAGCAGTGCATGGTCGATGAAGATGATTGCAAGCAAACAGAACTTTCACCATACACGTCGACCTGCAATCCCACAAGTAAAAAGATGAAGGAAATAAGGTTTTTTTGGGGGTGAGAAAGGAGAGGAGATAAAGGCTAAATAATCCCTTTCACTTCCTGACTGCCTGATCCAACAGCCATCAGGATAATCAGCTGGAAACTGTCCATCATCGAGGTCACGACCCTTCAATCACAGAACCTCTCTGAACAGCGGGTCCACAACCAAAGAGAGAGGAGTGGGGGGGGGGGGGTAATGGCAGAAATAATCGAATGGATTCACACCAATAAAGCCTGGTGTTGGCTGAACAGTTAAGGTGGTTGCCTCAAGATATTAGGGTCTTGAGTTTGAGCCCCCGTCATTCTGTTAAATAACTAACACCAGGTGGGTTGACTCAGCCTGTCATCCTTCTGAGACTGATGAAATGAGTACCAGCTTACAGGAAATGGGGCGCTGCATCAGTGGCACAGCCGCACTCCCAGCAATGATGCAATTAGCAGCCACAGGCTCCATACAAAACAATGCCACCACTAATAGAAGAGATGACGTGATGGAGACAGAGTCCAAAATGGCCACTGCCATGTTGACATATACATTTACTTTTACAGAAAACCGTATTGACAAAAAGAGTACCTGGTATCGTCACACAGATGGCATGATGATTCGAGACGGGACAGTAAACCAATCTCCATCTTCATCTCAACCGCATTGACCTGCGTGGATCCACAGTTGAAAACCACATTACACAAACATTTCAGAGCTTCTGTCGATGTTGCTGGTTCTTGAGGCTATAATGGAGATAAACAAAACAAACAAACAAACAAACAAGATTCAGAACTCTCAATATTCCTACGATCGCTTCTTTTCAAAAATGTTATTCATTCCCAAACCGCGGACTGAATCGCAGGTCTGCGAACGACTTCACAATTTACTTTAAATCGGTAAAGTTAAACCAAGTTGTGCAAAGTCACGTGCAGCGTCACTGAAAATGTCAAAATTAATTTCTGGGTCGGTGAATTGAATTATAATATAATAATTCCCACATTTATTTACTTCATCATTCATTCCGGGTCTCACGCAAGTCACCCCATTACCTCCTGTTCCAAAATGCCCGCATGCTGAGACAGGATCTTCAGAGCTTCGAGGCTGCCCAGCTTGTCTCCAACGAGGGGATCACGGGAGAGCAGGCGAGCAGTGGAAAGACAAGGAATCACGAGGGGGGAGCATGGTGGTGGAGCTGACAGATGGTCCAAAAGGGCAGATACCAGTTGCTGGTGGTCGTGGAGTGGGGATGAGGTGGGTTGTGATTCAGGGAGGATATTGGAGGGAGGGGGTGGTTTCAAACGATGTTGTATGAATCCAACAATTAGATCACACTCACAATTCTATTAGCCAGGTTTATGACCACAGTTTAATAACTGGAGGGGGAGCACTCGGGAGAGTGCAAAACCTCCGCCGCCAATACTGCTGGGTCACTCAAGTGAACCTTATATCTTATTCATTAAATATGATGTCAACAGTGCTGACAGTTATAGTTCTTTTCTCCAACATTTTTTTTTTTGGGGGGGGGGGGGTGTGGAAATCACTTAAAACATGTAGAAATGCAAAAAAAAAAAAAAAATCAAAATTTTGTTGAAAAAAAAGTTGCAAAAAATTTTATCTCTACCAATTTTTTTTGGGGGGTTGGAAATCACTTAAAAGATGTAGAAATGCAAAAAAAAATCCTTTTTTTTGGGGGGGGGTTGGAAATCACTTAAAACATGTAGAAATGCAAAAAAAAAGAATTGTCTAACAATTTTTTTTGGGGGGGGTTGGAAATCACTTAAAACATGTAGAAATGCAAAAAAAAAAAATTTTTTTCTCTAAATTTTTTGGGGGGGTTGGAAATCACTTAAAACATGTAGAAATGCAAAAAATAAAATGTTTTTTTCTCTAACAATTTTTTTTGGAGGGGTAACAATTTTTGGGGGGTTGGAAATCACTTAAAACATGTAGAAATGCAAAAAAAAAATCCTTTTTGGGGGGGGTTTGGAAATCACTTAAAACATGTAGAAATGCAAAAAAAAATTCTCTATTTTTTTGTTGGGGGGAGGGAGGGGTTGGAAATCACTTAAAACATGTAGAAATGCCAAAAAAAAAAATTTCTCTAACAATTTTTGGGGGGGGTTGGAAATCACTTAAAACATGTAGAAATGCAAAAAAAAAAATTCTCTAAATTTTTTTTTTTGAGGGGGGGGTTGGAAATCACTTAAAACATGTACAAATGCAAAAAAAACAATTCTCTAACAATTTTTTTTTGGGGGGGGTTGGAAATCACTTAAAACGTAGAAATGCAAAAAAAATTCTCTATTTTTTTTTTTGGGGGAGGGGGTTGGACATCACTTAAAACATGTAGAAATGCAAAAAAAAAATCCTTTTTGGGGGGGTGACAATTTTTTTGGGGAGGGGTTGGAAATCACTTAAAACATGTAGAAATGCAAAAAAAAAATTCTCTAACAATTTTTTTTTGGGGGGGGGGTTTGGAAATCACTTAAAACATGTAGAAATGCAAAAAAAAAATTCTCTAACAATTTTTGGGGGGGGGGGGGTTGGAAATCACTTAAAACGTAGAAATGCAAAAAAAATTCTCTATTTTTTTTTGGAGGGAGAGGGTTGGACATCACTTAAAACATGTAGAAATGCAAAAAAAAATCCTTTTTTTGGGGGGGGGGGGGTGGCAATCACTTAAAATTGTAGAAATGCAAAAAAAAGAATTGTCTAACAATTTTTTTGGGGGGTTGGAAATCACTTAAAATATGTAGAAATACAAAAAAAAAATTTTTTTCTCTAAATTTTTTGAGGGGGATGGAAATCACTTAAAACATGCAGAAATGGAAAAAAAAAATATTTCTCTAACAATTTTTTTTTTGGAGGGGGGTAACAATTTTTGGGGGGGTTGGAAATCACTTAAAACATGTAGAAATGCAAAAAAAAAAATCCTTTTTGGGGGGGGTTTGGAAATCACTTAAAACATGTAGAAATGCAAAAAGAAATTCTCTATTTTTTTTTTGTTGGGGGGAGGGAGGGGTTGGAAATCACTTAAAACATGTAGAAATGCCAAAAAAAATAATTTCTCTAACAATTTTTGGGGGGGGTTGGAAATCACTTAAAACATGTAGAAATGCAAAAAAAAAAATTCTCTAAAATTTTTTGGGGGGGTTGGAAATCACTTAAAACATGTAGAAATGCAAAAAAAAAATTCTCTAACAATTTTTTTTGGGGGGGGGGGTTGGAAATCACTTAAAACGTAGAAATGCAAAAAAAATTCTCTATTTTTTTTTTGGGGGAGGGGGTTGGACATCACTTAAAACATGTAGAAATGCAAAAAAAAAAAAATCCTTTTTTGGGGGGGGGGTGACAATTTTTTTGGGGGGGGGTTGGAAATCACTTAAAACATGTAGAAATGCAAAAAAAAAATTTTTTTTTCTCTAACAATTTTCTCTAACAATTAACAATCTAACAATTTAATGTCCAAATTTTTTAAAGTCCAAAATTTAATGCCATGATTCTTGGACCATACCTAACCGCCCCCCCCCTCACCAAGTTTCGTTGAAATCCGTCGAGGAGTTTTTCCGTAATACTGTTCACAAACAAACAAACAGAAAGGGGTGAAAACATTAACCTCCATCCATCTTCGAAGATGGCGGAGGTTAACTAGAAGGGCACTCGGTAGAGTGCATACCACCACCACGTAATGTCTGATCCACGAGAACACATCGTGCCAAATATATTTTTGAAATATCATGCTATACAGTACGATATCGTTTTTGGCCCCATCTCTCAGTGGTGAAGAATCATTTAAAAAGACTCAGATTCGGATCTTCACAAAAATTGAACAAATTCTCCCTTGTCACACACCCAACATGTCCACCAAGTTTTGTCCGAATCTGTCCACATCTTTTTGAGATACCCTGCTATATATCATTTTTGGCCCTTTCTCTCAATGGTGAAGAATCACTGAGAAAATTCTCGTAGTCGGAGCCGGATCTTCACCAAAATCAAATCAGTTTGGTCTTGTCACACACCCAACCTGCCCACAAAATTTCATCCAGATCTGCCCACAATTTTTTGAGATATCCTGGACACAAACAGACAACAAACAGACAGACAGACAGAGAGGGGTGAAAACATAACCACCTTCTTCAGTGGCGGAGCTAAACACGTGCTTTTCTCAAAAATATTTTTTGATTGGAAACATTTGACCCTCCACCCCCCCCCCCCCAAACAAAAAGAAACGTATCATGGTCACGTATATCACATCATCATTCTGTTTTTGAGATTGTGAGAAATAAAAACAAGTGCGTGTCACAGCATGAGTTAAATGATGGGCAAAATGAATGTTCTCAGCACGAACCTTTCCTTCCTCTCCATCCTCAAGATCGAATTTGAAAGTCTCTGCGTGCTAAGGGTGGGCAGGAAATTGGAAAAGGGAGAGAGAAAACCAATTGGATAACAAAATATGTGATTGATGAATTAGAAGTGGAAAGGGGGGGGGGAGGGACAACAGCGGAAAATGGGTGAGGTAGCTGTGCTCCATGGAGTAGCAGGTGGAGCGGGGGCAGGGGGGGAGAGAAGAGAAGAGGAGGTGGGGTGGTGGTTGAAAAAGGGAAGATGTGATGGAGTGGTGGTTGGAAGAGGGAAGAGGTGGTGGAGTGGTGGTTGGAAAAGGGAAGAGGGGGTGGAGTGGTGGTTGGAAAAGGTAAGAGGGGTAGAGTGGTGGTTGGAAAAGGGAAGAGGGGGTGGGGTGGTGGTTGGAAAAGGGAAGAGGCGGTGGGGTGGTAGTTGGAAAAGGGAAGAGGTGGTGGGGTGGTGGTTGGAAAAGGGAAGAGGTGGTGGGGTGGTGGTTGGAAAAGGGAAGAGGGGGTGGAGTGGTGGTTGAAAAGGGGAAGAGTGTGGAGTGGTGGTTGGAAAAGGGAAGAGGGTGGAGTGGTGGTTGGAAAAGGGAAGAGGGGGTGGAGAGGTGGTTGGAAAAGGGAAGAGGGGTAGAGTGGTGGTTGGAAAAGGGAAGAGGGGGTGGGGTGGTGGTTGGAAAAGGGAAGAGGCGGTGGAGTGATGGTTGACAAAGGGCAAAGGGGGTGGGGTCGTGGATGGAAAAGGGAAGAAGGGGTAGGATCGTGGTTGAAAAGGGGAAGAGGGGTTGGAGTGGTGGTTGGAAAAGGGAAGAGGCGGTGGAGTGATGGTTGACAAAGGACAAAGGGGGTGGGGTCGTGGATGGAAAAGGGAAGAAGGGGTGGAGTGGTGGTTGGAAAAGGGAAGAGGGGGTGGAGTGGTGGTTGGAAAAGGGAAGAGGGGGTGGAGTGGTGGTTGGAAAAGGGAAGAGGGGGTGGAGTGGTGGTTGGAAAAGGGAAGAAGGGGTGGGGTGGTGGTTGGAAAAGGGAAGAAGGGGTGGGGTGGTTGGAAAAAGGAAGAGGGTGGAGTGGTGGTTGGAAAAGGGAAGAGGGGTGGAGTGGTGGTTGGAAAAAGGGAAGAGGGGTGGAGTGGTGGTTGGAAAAGGGAAGAGGGGGTGGAGTGGTGGTTGGAAAAGGGAAGAGGGGTAGAGTGGTGGTTGGAAAAGGGGAGAGGGGGTGGGGTGGTGGTAGGAAAGGGGAAGAGGTGGTGGGGTGGTGGTTGGAAAAGGGAAGAGGTGGTGGGGTGGTGGTTGGAAAAGGGAAGAGGCGGTGGAGTGATGGTTGACAAAGGGCAAAGGGGGTGGGGTCGTGGATGGAAAAGGGAAGAAGGGGTAGGATCGTGGTTGAAAAGGGGAAGAGGGGTTGGAGTGGTGGTTGGAAAAGGGAAGAGGCGGTGGAGTGATGGTTGACAAAGGACAAAGGGGGTGGGGTCGTGGATGGAAAAGGGAAGAAGGGGTTGGAGTGGTGGTTGGAAAAGGGAAGAGGGGTGGAGTGGTGGTTGGAAAAGGGAAGAGGGGGTGGAGTGGTGGTTGGAAAAGGGAAGAGGGGGTGGAGTGGTGGTTGGAAAAGGGAAGAGGGGGTGGAGTGGTGGTTGGAAAAGGGAAGAGGGGTAGAGTGGTGGTTGGAAAAGGGAAGAGGGGGTGGGGTGGTGGTTGGAAAAGGGAAGAGGTGGTGGGGTGGTGGGTGGAAAAGGGAAGAGGTGGTGGGGTGGTGGTTGGAAAAGGGAAGAGGGGGTGGGGTGGTGGTTGGAAAAGGGAAGAGGTGGTGGGGTGGTGGTTGGAAAAGGGAAGAGGTGGTGGGGTGGTGGTTGGAAAAGGGAAGAGGTGGTGGGGTGGTGGTTGGAAAAGGGAAGAGGTGGTGGGGTGGTGGTTGGAAAAGGGAAGAGGTGGTGGGGTGGTGGTTGGAAAAGGGAAGAGGTGGTGGGGTGGTGGTTGGAAAAGGGAAGAGGTGGTGGGGTGGTGGTTGGAAAAGGGAAGAGGTGGTGGGGTGGTGGTTGGAAAAGGGAAGAGGTGGTGGGGTGGTGGTTGGAAAAGGGAAGAGGTGGTGGGGTGGTGGTTGGAAAAGGGAAGAGGTGGTGGGGTGGTGGTTGGAAAAGGGAAGAGGTGGTGGGGTGGGGGTTGGAAAAGGGAGGAGGTGGTGGGGTGGTGGTTGGAAAAGGGAAGAGGTGGTGGGGTGGTGGTTGGAAAAGGGAAGAGGTGGTGGGGTGGTGGTTGGAAAAGGGAAGAGGTGGTGGGGTGGTGGTTGGAAAAGGGAAGAGGTGGTGGGGTGGTGGTTGGAAAAGGGAAGAGGTGGTGGGGTGGTGGTTGGAAAAGGGAAGAGGTGGTGGGGTGGTGGTTGGAAAAGGGAAGAGGTGGTGGGGTGGTGGTTGGAAAAGGGAAGAGGTGGTGGGGTGGTGGTTGGAAAAGGGAAGAGGTGGTGGGGTGGTGGTTGGAAAAGGGAAGAGGTGGTGGGGTGGTGGTTGGAAAAGGGAAGAGGTGGTGGGGTGGTGGTAGGATAAGGGAAGAGGTGGTGGGGTGGTGGTTGGAAAAGGGAAGAGGTGGTGGGGTGGTGGTTGGAAAAGGGAAGAGGTGGTGGGGTGGTGGTTGGAAAAGGGAAGAGGTGGTGGGGTGGTGGTTGGAAAAGGGAAGAGGCGGTGGAGTGATGGTTGACAAAGGGCAAAGGGGGTGGGGTCGTGGATGGAAAAGGGAAGAAGGGGTAGGATCGTGGTTGAAAAGGGGAAGAGGGGTTGGAGTGGTGGTTGGAAAAGGGAAGAGGCGGTGGAGTGATGGTTGACAAAGGACAAAGGGGGTGGGGTCGTGGATGGAAAAGGGAAGAAGGGGTTGGAGTGGTGGTTGGAAAAGGGAAGAGGGGGTGGAGTGGTGGTTGGAAAAGGGAAGAGGGGGTGGGGTGGTGGTTGGAAAAGGGAAGAGGTGGTGGGGTGGTGGTTGGAAAAGGGAAGAGGTGGTGGGGTGGTGGTTGGAAAAGGGAAGAGGGGGTGGGGTGGTGGTTGGAAAAGGGAAGAGGTGGTGGGGTGGTGGTTGGAAAAGGGAAGAGGTGGTGGGGTGGTGGTTGGAAAAGGGAAGAGGTGGTGGGGTGGTGGTTGGAAAAGGGAAGAGGTGGTGGGGTGGTGGTTGGAAAAGGGAAGAGGTGGTGGGGTGGTGGTTGGAAAAGGGAAGAGGTGGTGGGGTGGTGGTTGGAAAAGGGAAGAGGTGGTGGGGTGGTGGTTGGAAAAGGGAAGAGGTGGACGAGGATGGGGAAGGGAGAAGAGTCAGTGATTAGTGGTTAAAACGATTATGACAAGCTCGACATTCTGATTCAGGGGAAAGTTGGGATGTTAACATCAACTTCCGGTCACACATTTCGACAAAAAACATTCAATCAGGACGACCAATGACGATTGCTTTTTGAAGAAAACATCCGATTATGTCGTCACGTGAGGTCGTTAATTATGATACATGGCGGCACGTTTTTACATCCTGAGGTTTCGGTTTTTATCATCCCAGCACCATAGAAGCACAAGAAGACTTGGGCTCCAGGAGAGAACAGAAAGAGAAAAACCAGCCGACATTACCGATCGTCACCGCCGATAGAACCCATCATCATCACATCACATCAAGTGCAGCAAAAAATACCAACAAATGAACACATTAAAGAACAATGGCGGCCGCACTTTGGAGCAGAAATCCTGCAGAGCAGCGCCGACCGCATCCTCCGGTCCCTCACGCACGGCCAAGAGCACCGCCCCCAACGCCATTGCTCGAAACACGACAGTCAGCAAGGAGCACCACGTGACGCTGTCGTGCACAAAAAAAATAAATAAACGATGCGCGTTGGTGTTGTTGTTATTTTATTAGCCGCGTCTCGCGTAGCGAACGTGGCTCGAAGAGAGCTCGGGGTCTTGTTGGTGTTGGTCTTCTTCTTCTTCTTCTTCTTCTTCTTCTTCTTCTTCTTCTTCTTCTTCTTCTTCTTCTTCTTCTTCTTCTTCTTCTTCTTCTTCTTCTTCTTCTTCTTCTTCTTCTTCTTCTTCTAAAACCTTTCGGACACGGCTGTTTTATATACAGGATCCTGATCTCCTTAAATACTAAACACCTGTACACATCCTCGCATTGACGGTGCCTTTTGAGAGCGTCTATTATTAACTTTTAAATATATTCGGACATTTGCTTTCAAGTTTCCCAGAGTTCACGTTACTATTTAAAGATTATTCCATTTAAGGTATTGTAATTTCGTAAATACACGATGACGGGTCTCGCTATTGGCTTAATCAAGGCACGTGACGAAATATCGGAAGTTGTTGTTTTTGTTTGTTTTTTTCTTCTTCTTCCTCTTCTTGTTCTTGTTCTTCTTCTTCTGGTGAAGACAAAACCTTTAGGACACATTTGTCCTTGTTCTTTTCTAATTTTACATCCCTTTCGTCCGTGGGAAGACATAAAGCAGCAACCCGGCTGATACATCAAAATTCAATTACTCGATTTGATTATTTTAATTGCATTTATTTTGTTCTCAGTAAGGCAGCCTTACTGCTGGGTAGCTATCATTTATTGGAAGCGCAGCTGTGCCGTGGATGCTGTGCCCCCATACCAGTGCAATGGTACTCATTTCACTGACCTGGGAAAGATGGCAAGCTGAGTCAACCCCACCTGGTGTAAATTGCACAGCCAACGGGACTCGAGGGTGTTTTTTTATCTTTATCAAAGATGTTGTCTCCAACATCAAGGTTGCACACCTGCAGGACCTTCGTTCTCGGATCACACCTGCATGCGTGCGTACTGGTGGACACAAACAAGCTGAGCCGAACATGGCAAGAACTCATGTACCGCCTTGATGTCCTGCACGTGACAAACGGAGCTCACATTGAAGTGTATCGATGGTGTGCACAAAACTTTATGATCATTCCGTATCACGTAAACTAAAGGGTATTGTTGTTTCATTTGTGGCTCTAAATATATTAACAACAAAAGTTGTCCAGGTCTTTTTGGAACACCCGTATTATACATCACGGTTATATAGCTCGGATAGATTCCAACTGCACTTATCGGAGTTCTGAAGCATGAAGCCGATACCTTGACAAGTCCCGTGACGCCATTCAGTACCAACCTTTTGATATTTGATGATCCTTTTAACATTCCCTTTGGTCATTTGACACTGAACGGAAAACTTATTGGGAGGGCATGGAAATTGTGAATATGACCGATCTGAAGATGTCTTTGGCTTCACACAGGAGCAAGGCAGGCCTTCACACAGGCTTCACTTTGGCTTCACATGGCAGTTCGTCATATTGCGGCAGGTAGCGAAAGAAAGGAAGAAGGTCGTAGAGTGGTTGCACTCTTTGGGGGTCGTTCGTTTTGAGTGTGAGAGAGCTGGGAGGACCTCGACCCGACCTTGACTGGGTCTCTTGTTGGGTCCTGTCTGCAGCCCTGATCCCCACCTCGGACTCCGCCCTACTCGACCTGGGCTCCTTCGCAGACACGGTCTCCACGCGTGCGGCCGTGGACCGAGCCGCACGACCATTGACAGGTGCTGCACCACGAAGCATCCCTTCTCTCCAACGTTCAGGTACCTGAAAGAACTGCGACCTCAGCTCACCTCCCTTTCTGGCTGCGGGGGTCCTTTGCCATACATCTGGGTTTATTTTAGTCTGAGTGCGCATCTGAGTGTGTGGCACCGTCTTTAAGTAGAATTGCAAAAGTGTTTTTATCTGATCATTGTAAATCTTGCCTGTTTTATTCCCGCGTAAGTCTGATCTGTGTCCTTCTTTTTTAAGTTGATTGTAAATAAATTATTGCAGAAATGTTTCCAGTTCGTTTCTGTCCTTTCCTCCATTGGTCCAGCATGTTTTGGATCTGAGTTTTAGCCGGGTCTTTATTCCCGATATTCTGTTCATTCTAGCCGGTACATCCTTGGTAGTTCCGCTTGGCTGCATCCGATCCGGAAAGGTGGTTGGTAGAGTAATCCGGATCGGGCAAGGCGTATCGAGGGTATGGTTCCCTGCTAGTCAAAACCGCGTGGTTAATTAGGTAAATTGGTTCAAGACAAAAAGACCCTACGCCACACGGTTGAGTTATTGGCGTCCACGGTCGGTTAAGCGGCCCACCGCCTCACGGAATTATCCGTGAGCGACGGCCTACAATTCCGGGAGTCCAGTGGGAGACGACGTAACTCCCCCACCTAGTGGTCGTTTCTCGCCACCGGACCGCCGGCCCGCAACAGTTTTATTATATCGATAGATCTGCAGAGCAGTGTGAAATTACAAAATCATCATATTTATTAACACCAAAGATGTCGCTGCACTTTTCTTCAAAGAAAAAACTAAATTCAGGAGTGATCGAGGCAGCTGTCTGCTGCCTTATATACTACCCAGGTTCAATTTTTCATCTGATTGAAAAATTTGTAATCTTCCTGGAGGTTTGGATTCATTTAACACAACTTTACTTAATAACTTTTTCTCTCTGAGGAGTGTTCCCATATTTCAGGGTGGGACAGAAAGACAGGCAGCATTCGCCTATTATATACTCGCAGAGGTACCCTCACCTTGTACGGAAGGAATTTAGATTTAGATATTAAAAAATACGGCCCGTGGGCCCTGGTCAGTTCCGACTTCATCGATATTGGACACATTCATTGTTTTTATTATGGCCCTAATGAACTTCATCCTCATTAAGACTCATTATCTTTCCTCCTGGACAAAAATTCGGAAAAAACGCTCAGACAAGCTGTAGACATTATTCCATAGAACTATTATACCGAACCAAAAGCAAAAACTATGAATAGTCTACGAGTTTTAGGACTTTGAAGATTAATTGATTCGACTAATTAACTAAGTCAATTAGTGACAAATCTGAAATTTTATTGCGGGAGGTTCTGCGGCATCTCCCCAAGTATCATCCCTCCGAGTTTCAAGTCATTCTGACCACAGGTTGCAGAATAATAATCGAAAGATTGATTGTGGATAGTCGGACGGACGTATCATCTCCTTGGTTGGAAAGGGCACCCCTCTTCACTCCCCACCCCCTCTTCCATGGGCACTCCACCCCCTCTTCCATGGACCCACATTTTATAAGTCACTTCCTTCGGAACTGACTAACTGGAAGGGCACTCGGTAGAGCGCATACCTCCGCCTGGCTGATTAGTTCACTTTTTGTATCCCACTGATAGGCAGGATCTGGATTCAGACGTGAACTAAAATTTAATCATTGTCCTTGTCAAATACCCGAACACGCCACCAACCAAAGGGTATTTGCTTGGGATCCTAGGATCCTGACTTCAAATCCCACTCTGCTGTTGAATTAATACCAGGTGAGGTTGACTTTGCCTATCATCCTTCCGAGGTCGGCAAAATGAGTGCCAACTTGCTGGAATCCTGTGTCGGAGTGGCGGACCCGTCCAGGATTGTGTGCAATAGCCAAGGAGACTGCTTAGGCCAGCACCAACGCCCTGCACAGAGTATGGTCCCAATGGATGGATGTATATATCGTTTTTGGCCCAATCTCACAATGGTGAAGAATCCTATCCTGTATCAAATATACACCTAGTAGTAACCCCATCATATTTCACACCGTTTGGAATCGTCTCGGAATCCTCAAATGGAGACGCAAGAAAACATTTTCAAATCCACAGAGTAGGGGTTTGTTCAAACTGGGGGAGGTATCCGCTCTACCGAGTTCCATTCTAGTTAAGCCTGTTACACGCACGTGCCGAATATATGTGCCATGTATACACGTGCCAGATGCACTTTGCTTTCTATTGAAAATTGAATCGTATTTTCCAATTCGCAAAGTGAAGTTGCATTCATGTGACAAAGTATGAATAATCCCTGAAATCAAGGTATTAATCCACAAACGGCAAACAACATTTTACCATGAAGATATTCAGAAATGGAAAAGATTAAGAAGCAAGGTCAGGTACACTATAGTGAAAGGTAAAACAGAGTATTATTTCACTCACATCCATCTGAAATGCTCCAACCTCTCGGCATGGTTCCGTGAAATCCGTGTTTGAACTGGAAACCAATGGGATCATGGTGCCAATGTCTGTGCCTGAAGTAGACATGCAGGATATCTCGGCAATTGCGAACACTGTTAATGATTGTTCTATTTCTGTTCCTTCTCATCAAGACTCTCTTCATATGACTGTTTCCAGCTTACCTTCCAGCTCAAAAACCATGCCCAACGTGGGCCTCGTGTGCCCAAATATAGCTGCATGGAAATGGAATTACCCCATTAATACTGGGCCTTTTTGCCCTTCCCTGCATCTGCTGCTGGCCTTCAGTATCCCGCTCTTCCAACCATTCTCAATTGTCATGAGCCGCCAGCTACTCATGACTCCCAACTTCTATATCACATGACCAAGCACTTTTGAAAACCAAATTAGCCTAAGACTGATACCAGCCCACATTGGCCTTCCTCTTTCTAATCTCTCTACCGCTAAACCACTTCGTTTTTATCCGCTGTCCTGTGGCAGGTCAGGTATGGAAGCATGCGCCGGAGTAGCGCATCGCTGCGTCCACTTTACGCCGGTACTCCAGAGGCTTCTGTCTGGACACTCCCCAGGCAGATGCCTGGCCCATCCCCATCTCCTTCATATGCTGATCAACCTGCTGCAACCACGAGGAATAGGGTTGGCCCATTGGCCTCCTCCACTCACGAGGCTCCCTCACTGAGAGAATATGGTGAGCAGGATCAGCGTCAGGAAAACGAGCCACATGTCCATAGAGCCACAGCTGATGCTCATGGACTATGCAGGAAGCAAATCTCATTTGAGTCTCTCTCAGTAACCGCTCATTGGACACAAAGTCCGACCAGCGATAGATAGCCAAGGATTATCCAAAGAAACCTGGTGCCAAAGGACGTAAGTCTCCATCTCAGATCCCTGGGCAGAGTCCAAGGCTCACATCCATAGAGCAAGAATGGAAGCACCAAGGAACTGAAGACTCAGCCTTTCGTCCTCCCATACAGGTACCGGCAGCGCCACACCCCATGATCCAGTGAATCCACAACTCCCCAGGCCTGACCGAGACGTCTGTTGACCTCTGGCTCACAGCCAGCAGAGACATGAATATCACTGCCAAGGGAAGTGAATCTCTCCGTGACCTCAACATGCTCACCACAAACAGGTCTAGACAGGATAGCAGCATCCAAGATGTCATTGAAAGCCTGGATCTTAGTTTTGATCCAGAAACCTGTAATCCCAGCGGCTCTCACTCCTCATTTAGAACTTCAAGGGCCCCCAAAAAGATATCCAGAGTCTCCGCAATCTGCGAAATCCACAAGTCTCATCTGCGAAATAAAGGTCAGAGATCTTGACATTCCCAAACGATGCACCGCAGCTTGATCTCTCTGACATCCTCCCCAGAATCCAGTCCAGACAAGTGCTGAAAAGTGTGGGGGCCAGTACACACCCCTGATGAACTCCAGTAACAACTGGAAATAAGTCAGAGATGGTACCACCACATCTCACAGCACTCTCAGTGCCAGAGTATAGTTCAGACATCAGATTGATCAGTTTTGATGGCACCCCACGAAGACCAAGAATCATCCAGAGGGCATCCCGATTCACTGAATCAAACACTTTACAGGGATCAACATAGGCTGCAAGTAGCTCCTGCCGAAACTCTCGTCTGCGTTCGGTGAGGACCCAAAGAGCAAGGATACGGTCAATCGTTGATCTCTTTGGTGTAAAGCCTGACCGCTCTGGATGCTGGTGCTCAAGCAGATGGTGGCAAACCCAATCCAGAATTATCCAAGCAAAGACCTTGCCCGGCACTGAGAGCAGCGTCACCCCTCGGTAGTTGTTGCAGTCTTGGCGATCACCCTTCCCTTTCCAGAGAGGGACAACAAGGCCCCTCTTCCAGTCAGTTGGGATGACGCCTCCGTTCCAGGCAGAGCACAGAACTGCATGCAATGACACGAGTACAGCATTTCCACCAGCGTTGAGAAGTTCAGCATGGATGCCACAAATCCCAGGAGCTTGACCCCGTTTCATGAGGTTCACCGCAGGCTGTGTTTCCACAAATGAAGGTGGACCACAGTTGATTGGAGGGTCAGCAATCAGGGAAGTAACACCCATGACACCCAACTCGATAGCTGGTGGATCAGCCTAGTACAGCCACTAAAAGTAACTGGCCCAGCGGGCCTTCACTTCGGACTCCTCTGTCAAGAGCCTACCACCCTCTGCTTTAACTGCAGTACACCGAGGGATGGGCTTGAATGAACGCAATGCGCGATTCCCCTATAAGCAGGACTAGGTGTCCTGTCCATCAAAATCGATGGACTTCAGTGTCCTGTCCATCACCTGTCCACAGGTGATGCTCTACCCTCTAACAGATTCCTCACACATAAGCCTCCTTGTCCACCCTTAGTGCACGTACAGTTTTACACCTCAGCTCTCTGAACAGCTCAGCTCTGCCATTCAGCCTGACCCTGCGACTCTGGTCAATGGTATCCAGGGTCCCTTGAGAGACAAGATTATTCTTTGCCCTATGGTGAGTTCTAAGACATCTACCGGCAACATCAAGGAGGGTGGTCTTGAAGGCACTCCACAACTCTTCAGGATCCCTCAAAGCACCCAGACCCCCAAATCTCCACTCAGCTTGTTCACAAACTCCTCAGCTACCCTCTCATTCTTGAGCTTGCCAACATCCAGCCAAGGCTGGGATCGTACCATTCTCCTGGAGTTAAGCTGCAACTTCAGAGTTGCTACAACAAGCCTGTGGTCGGTATTGAGGAATTGAGCACTCCGGTAGCCCTTGCAGTTCTGGAGCATCCTCCAGCAATCATCAACGAGCACATGGTCAATCTCCTTTGCCATACCACCAGCGTTGGAATACCAAGTCCAGCGATGAGCCTGTGGGCACTTAAACCATGAACCGGCCACCCTAAGTCCATGACTTCTTGCAAAGTCAAGGAACCTAGTGCTATTCTGGTTTACAGTTCCAGACCCATGTGGGGACCAACACATGTCTCATAGCCATCCCCATCAATTCCAGTCGATGCATTGAAATCGCGCAAGACGAGAAGAGTATCTCACCTGAGGCACTGATCAACCACATATTTGAGCGTGGCACAGAATGCGTCCTTCATAGTGAGATCACTCGCCCCAGTTGGAGCACATACAGAGACCAGGGAAACGACACCCAAGGAGTGACAAATCCTTCGTCTCATAATACGCTCGTTGAGCGGTGTTACCTCAAGTATTATTGGAGTCAGCTTATTGGACACAGCTGCAGGAACTCCTTGGGCATGGTAACCATCAGAGCGACCAGACCAACAGTAGGTGTAACCACCCATCATGATCTCGCCCCAATCCGGTCTCTGAACCTCAGAGAGTGCTGCAATACCGTTGTTCAAACGCTTGAGATCAGACGATAATGGAGACAGGTGATCATCCTCTCTTTGGGATAAGACATTCCAGGTACCCACCCAAATGGACCACCTCAGGTTAACCCAAGGAGACTGCCGTCTGGTGGACGACATCTCAGCACCACCACGACACACATTACTGCATTCTGACCTGGGAAGGTTACCCCGTGGTTTCCCTCCTACCATCAAATAATGGGGGTCCCGAAGGCTTTGCCCCAATCTCGTCATCCGGTGAGCTGCCTTCAAGTCTTTCCACAGATTCCCAATGGGATTCAATTCTGGGCTTTGGTTGTATGCTTCCAGAATCTCAGAGTGCATTTGTGTCACAATAACGTATTCTCTTGGTTTTGTTCACTTTCTCTGGAAGGGAGGCGGTCATGTACAGGATGGGGGAAAGGGCTTGGTCGTGCACCAGAGGGTGGATGTTGGTGCACATGAATGGGGTTGGGTGCTCCCAGAGAGAGGGAGTGGGGGGTGATATGTTTCGGAGGGAAGTTTGGGGGGTACAGAATGAGGGGAGAGGTTGGGTGTATCGTGTGGTGAGGGTAGGTATGGCAGGGGTGGGTGGGGGTTAGGTGTGTCTGAGGCGAGTGGAAGTGTGGGGTATTTGGGGAGGGAGTGGTGTGTACCAGAAGTGGTTATTCAGACTGGTTCTTGGCTCTTTATTCCGGCTGGTACTTGCCTCTCAGGCAGGTGTTTGGCTCTTTATTCAGGCTGCTATTTGGCTGTCATGCTGGTACATCAGATGGGGTTTACTCAGTCTGTCATCCTTCCATGGTTGGCGAAATGAGGACCAGTACACTGGTTTTCAGGGCATCCCATCAGCGGCAGGGTCGCACTCTCAGCCAATGGAGGATTTAATGCAAGTTTCATTAATAATATGAGTTCGCAATAACAAGGGACACGGGGGAGTGCAGCTTGGTCTCTGAACATTTCATTGGTTGGAGTATCGTTTTGTGTCCGACAACGGCGGCCATCTTTGTGAAACGTGACGAAGCACGTCGAAACCGCTTTGTCCTCTTACCTGGCGGCATGGAAAGCGGTTGATACGGAACGAGTCGCCTGGCAAGCGATAGCAAGCCGCTCGAGGCCTGCAGTTTTCGTGTGTGGTGACACGATGCCGGTGATGAAAGCTGCGACACTGAAGTGATGTTTTACGGTCAAGTGAGACGACACCTGTTCAGCAACGTTTAAAACGACGTGTGAAACGTGTTTCTGTGGTATAGCCTGCGGGCCTGCGGGGCAGGGCATGATGGGGGGGGGGAGTGGTCGGCGTGATCATCGTGTCTGCCAGGGATATAAGGAGTGCGCGCCGCCTGAGGCGTCGTAGTGGATGCCGTAGTCGCCACGGCTTGTGTGTGTATTGAGTGCGTAATAAAGGAGAGCTGCGGGCAAAGTACGCCCGCACTCTCGCTTGTGCAACACAGCCCGGCTCGACTGTTCCTCCGCTCGTGTCTGCCTGCTAAGCATCCCTACCACGACACTACAGTTGGCTGACGAGGATGGTTGAATACGGACTTATGCCTGTTTTCGGCAAGGATGTTCGGATCGGCGTGATCAGTTGGCTGGGTTCGGAGCGGCAGCGAGTGACTCAGCGCGCCCCGCGCGGTTCGAGGTTCCGGAGGAGGACGCATCGCGAAGAGCGTATCGCCGGTTCGCTCGCCGCGCGCGCAGGCTCCGGAGCCAGGAGGCTCGCCAGCGCGGCCAGCTCAGGCATGACAGGAAGTCGGGGCACGGCGCACGGACGCGTGCCCGCCTTCGTCGGAGTCGACTTCGGCCACGTCGAGTGGGCAATGGCCGCGCTCGGTGTTCGTTTTATTGAGGCACGACAAATCGGGGGATTGATTTCTGCAAGGCCACGGCTAAAGAACGAGGACACGCACTTCGGCTCGGGCGCGGCGTTGGACGTCGCGCAAGCTCTGAGGAATGTCCGGGGTCTCGATGGTCGGTGCGCAGCAGATGTTCCGGAGGTCAGCGCGATGTGCCAGGCGCGCACGGCCGCGCGCACGGTCTGCGGCGCGGGTCGTGGGCGAGCGTTGCAATGCAATCACTCGGACGGCAGTCTGAGCACTCGGGGGCATCTACGGTGTGTGTGCCGGGAGTCATCGCCCATCATAACAGTCATAGATGGCGGTGTGCGAAGCGATCCTTCCGTCCCGGGTCGAGACCTACTGCCAGTACGGTGTCCGGTGCATGGCGTACACGGTAACGCCCCGGATCGAGTTTTGCAGCCTGGGCACAGAGATCCCAGCGACCCGGAACGGGAGATACTGCCGATATTAAACCTGCCTTCAATTGGTCCGGAGGTGACAAGATCAGTGGCAGGGGAGGTTGAGATGACCGGGGCACTGATGCTGCCCGTGTTGAGCCTGGTTTCAGTTGGTCCGACGGTGACAGGTCCGATGCCAGTGGGGGTCGAAGTGATCGGGGCACTGATCGGGTGTCGAGTTGAGTCCACTCGTGCTGCCCTCGCATTGCACACGTACACCGGCGAAGCGGTTGCACCGCGTGCGGTGGCCGACGGCTCGGGCCTCTACCGGGGTCGAAGCGCCCTACTCTCGGTGTTCGTGGTGCGAGGGGAGGGGCCCGGGAGGGGCCCGCCCTTTTGGGTCGGGACTGGCTGACGCACCTCGGTCTGGATCTCCAGTTCGTACCTCCAGGTGCGCCGGTGCTTCCTTCGTTGCTTTCTTCGATTTCCGAGGGCGAGGTTCTGGCGGCGGGAGCTGCATTGATGCAACGGGAGCGGCCGTTCGTTGCTGCCTGCAACGGTGATATGCGGTGCGGAAGCAACGGGAGCCGTGCCAGCTCTCGCGATGAGCTCTCGCGCTTCGGCTGCGTTCATGGTGCGAGGTGCGCCTGTGTTGTTCGGGCAGCTTCAACGGCGAGTTGCGGCGAGCCGGTCGCGTTCAAGGAAGTCACGGGTTGCAACATCGAGTCGACAACCAAGAGACGGACTCGTGATGTGGGTTATGGGCTGCTGTTCATTGCATATTTGTTTTGCCTTGCTCGAGTGATGCGGTTTAATGGTATTGAAATAAATGCCGACAGTTCCTGTGTGAGAATAGAATTGGTTGAGATCATTCGATGGGATTTGCATTATGATCGATATGAGGTGGAGGCTTTGGGAGCGATGGTGGCAAATAAAGAGGTTTTGTTGGCCTCCCATTTCCCCGGGCCGCAGGTGGTTGCTTTGTCATGTGCAGGGATTTTATCGAAAGAACGCGCTGTACGAGAAAATGAGTTTGCAATTGTACCAACGATATTCTTATTGATTTATGACGAGCCTGTGGTTGAAGTGTGGTTTGAATGGAGTTGCTACCGTCTAACTGCCGTGTGGGTCTCGGAGATCGACTCGGAGCCGGAGCTGGTGCGCTGTTCAGCGTTACCCCCACCTCTGGTTTCGGCAAGGTCAGACGTGCCTGGCGCCTGGGGCGCGGCTCTCTGTTCTCTCTCGAGGCCGTTTGGACGTGCGTTGGAATCTCAACTGATTGTGGTGCGTGGGTTGTTGTGGGGCATTGGTTGCATCCAGCCAGCGGCGCTGTTCAGCGCCCTCACCCAAGGTCAATCGGGTCTGGCGCTGGCGCCACGCCTTCCAGACAGCGGGCTTCCGGCCTCGGAATGTTTATCTGCTTCAGGTCTGGCTGGGGGAGATGTGCCGCCTTGTTGGCCGGAGGCGTTTGATGGTGCCGGGGGAGGTTTGCTCGGGAGGTCGCCGCGACCTCGCCAAAGGCCATGTAAGCGTGAGCCGCCTGGGGGCGTTTTTGCTGCGTAGTGCTGCTGTGCTTCTCGCCTTGCTGCTTCATATCGGTAACGCGGTCAGAGTTTGGTAGGTGCTTTGTGCAACTCCGTCTTCGGAACCTGGCCGTTGCTGCTTCACTCGCTCGCATCGACACGTTATATGATGTGATGTGCTTTTATACTATGCTGCTTCTTTTTTGTACCTTGTCTGCTTTATACCGTGGTATTTCGTGCTGTTTATGCTTATTATGATGATGATCATTTAATATTCATAGTTTTAGGAGGGAGGAGTGTGGTATAGCCTGCGGGCCTGCGGGGCAGGGCATGATGGGGGGGGGGGGGGAGTGGTCGGCGTGATCATCGTGTCTGCCAGGGATATAAGGAGTGCGCGCCGCCTGAGGCGTCGTAGTGGATGCCGTAGTCGCCACGGCTTGTGTGTGTATTGAGTGCGTAATAAAGGAGAGCTGCGGGCAAAGTACGCCCGCACTCCCGCTTGTGCAACACAGCCCGGCTCGACTGTTCCTCCGCTCGTGTCTGCCTGCTAAGCATCTCTACCACGACACTACAGTTTCCACAACCCTTCCGTACATCATTGGACCGGTGTAGGTATTGTTGTACAAAACGGTATTTTCTCAGAGCATTCCGTGTGAGATTCGTTCAAAAACAACGACATCCGTTTTTCCAGTGACTCGAGTTGTGCTAACCAAGATGGCGGCACGGCAGCGACACGTCACATGGGTTGTGCTAAGCAATATGGCGGCACGGCGGCGACACGTCACGCGGGTTGTGCTTCTTCGATGTCTTTTACAATTCAATGAAAACGAATCGTGATTAGAAGTAAAATGCTCAGATACTCTATTCTGCAGTTGTACATTTATATTCGCCTCGATCCACATCACATCGACCGTACCTTGGTAACTGTTGCTTGGTAACCGTTGCGCGTGCTTAATGGGCCTCAGGCTTCTGACGTTAAGTTCGTTGGAAGGAAACTGGTGTTTAATTTAATTTTTACCTTCCCGGATGTTCCATGGATTATTTAATCGAAAGGATAATTCCCAAAGGATTAATAAGATAATTTAAATACTCTCCAGAAATAACATTTAATGGCGGCGAGTTGTGACGTCACCACAACCAACGAATTAAAATGTATTAATTATGGACAATAGAGGGCCAAGTGTTCCGATTTTTCATTTCATGACCTGAAAATCTGGTGGGCGTGAAATTGGTATGATAATATAAAAAAAAAAAAATGAAATAATGTTCATGACTTGTCACAAGTGAGATTCTTGTACGTTAGCCTGTGATATAATGTTGAAATTTAGAATTTTATTCACAAAATCTCTGTTTAGCCTCAAACGCATTTCGATGTACAGTATTGACCAATGAGGATCGCGCTACAAACATTGTCTGGTTGCGAGTAAACAATATGGCTGCTAGTGACGACGACGACGACGACGACGACGACGACGACGACGACGACGACGACGACGACGACGACGACGACGACGACGACGACGACGACGACGACGACGACGACGACGACGACGACGACGACGACGACGACGACGACGCATTTATCCGGCTAAAAGATCAAGTTTAATACTTTTTACTGACAGAACATGGCCGCGATATTTGCAATTTGTTCTTTGGTGGCAGAATTTAGAAGGTGATCAAGCTGAAATTGCGAGAAATTTCATGAAGAACCACGCTGACGAATTCGACGAACATGGCAACAGTACGGTACCAATACCGGCTATAGCTACACCGAAAGATGAAGCGTTTCATCAAGTGTGTTATTCACGATTTACCGACAAACAACGAGTGAGCAAGGTGCGAAGCAGCATGAAAAAGAGAAAACAAAATACAGCCAATACTGGTAGGTTGAATAACTTGAATAATAAATCATGACAATGCTTCAAAACTTAGGTTTATTTTTTATTATTTTTTTTTTGTGAGGTATATTTAACGTAAAATTATTTTGTGTGTAGTCTTGAACGATTTTGAACTTGAAGGAACCGTCCAATATTTATGCAAGGAGGTATGAAACAAATACATTTTTAAAAGGAAGTCTGAGGAAGTGGGGGAAGGAATCATAACTCGACGTCGAGACATCTTTTAACTGGACTGACATTTTCTTGATGGATCTCGAGTCCTCCATTATCAGTACATAGACATCCGCTGTACATTTATTTTAAGAAGTGAAGAGTTCAAGCATCAAAAATAATACACATACCTCTTGTGTAATCATCTGAAAGATGCTGTAGATCTTCTCTACACAGTTTAGAAGCACCACAAGAGAGTGCATTTCAACATACCAAATTCAAGGGATGAAAAATTGGATTGTTTTCTGAGTACAATTTTTCCAAGTCTGCCAGGCAATATTGAGGTGATCTGTCATGTTTATCTCAAACATCATGAGGTGTGAATCGGAACGTGCTGTGGGATTATAATTATCCACGACCGCCCACTAAACCCTCTTCACTGTTTCCCAGCTAAAGCATTGGAGCCCAACAAACCTCCCATGTTTGGTGCTATTTCTTGTTTGTGCAGCAGATATGAATACACTTCCCTGTAACTCAGCATACATCTGAGTTACAGTTACTGGAACTAGGGGGGGAATACCAAGTAAATGCCGCAACAATTATAATGTCTGTTTATTTTCTTAAAGTAGGTCCTGTATTTAGAAGGAACAAATTATTCTGTGTACAGTATTTGTACGTAGCCTGACAGATGTTGAATGGACTGTCCAATATTTATGCATGGGCAGAGGGGCCGAGGTGATACAGATAAATTAAAGAAAAAGGAAATCTCAGGGGGAACCCAACATTATTTTTGGGCGTTTACCATGTTGACTGGCAATCTGACATTTCTGTGTTAACATGTACGTACTGATATTTCTCTATTATTGCATCCATTTCATTCATTTTTACTACTTTTTTGGGGTCTGAATTAATAAATATTGCTGCCATGACCAATGTGAACATGACATCATATAGTTTGTGTTGTTTTTTTTTTTTTACTGTGTAAATGGCTTTTTCAAATGTAACATACACCTGGTGTCTACTGGTGTTTTGGGGCAGTGGTTCTCGGTAACGTACCACAATATCGCTTGTGGAAAAAAATAGGATGTTTTGGGGGTCATAAGGCTTCATCCCACACCCTTCTTGCCCAATCCCTAGGTTCAGGTCATGAAATTAAAAAAACAAATATGTATCCACCCTATGGCCCACAGTCTACAAGTAATTAGTTTAAAATGTGGGAACCTCACCGTGGGGAGTGTGTAAGCTTATGTGTTACAACTGGACAATCATCCACAAGGCCAAGACCTGGAGTTCTTCATCTGGACTGGACTGGACAATCATCCGCAAGGCCAAGTTCTTCTCAATATTCCTCATGTACAACAGCCATATGTAACGGGGGGGGGGGGATCGAGCCCCACACGGGACCACATCCGCTTCTCTAGAATCTGACCGTGCAATTGCCCACTCAGACCACTCGGTCACCCATCCCCACAGGTTTAAATTGAGGGTTTTATCCCTCTTAACCGTCAGGGAACGAGGATTTCACTCACGCACCACTCATCATATCGTATAACCACATTTTAAACCCTTTTAACCACCCGGGGATGTGGATAATTTCAAAAGCTGAAGTCCGTTTAATTAAAGTTTATTCAAAAGTAATAAACTGCAGCAATAAAGACAGGTAATAGTAATATATCCTCCAATCTAAACCAAAACCTGGTGAGATGATGCTCAGGAAGGCGATTGGCTTGGGTTTAACCTTCCGCTGTTAAACATCACAGTGGGTCCCCGAAGGCCAAGCCCTGGATTATGGGGAGTGTTGTACAAGGGTTGGTTAGTTCATTGTCACCAAGCCCCGGATTATGGGGAGTGTTGTACAAGGGTTGGTTAGTTCATTGTCACCAAGCCCCGGATTATGGGGAGTGTTGTACAAGGGTTGGTTAGTTCATTGTCACCAAGCCCCGGATTATGGGGAGTGTTGTACAAGGGTTGGTGAGTTCATTGTCACCAAGCCCCGGATTATGGGGAGTGTTGTGCAAGGGTTGGTTTGTTCATTGTCACCAAGCCCCGGATTATGGGGAGTGTTGTACAAGGGTTGGTTAGTTCATTGTCACCAAGCCCCGGATTATGGGGAGTGTTGTACAAGGGTTGGTTAGTTCATTGTCACCAAGCCCCGGATTATGGGGAGTGTTGTACAAGGGTTGGATAGTTCATTGTCACCAAGCCCCGGATTATGGGGAGTGTTGTACAAGGGTTGGTTAGTTCATTGTCACCAAGCCCCGGAGTATGGGGAGTGTTGTACAAGGGTTGGTTAGTTCATTGTCACCAAGCCCCGGATTATGGGGAGTGTTGTACAAGGGTTGGTTAGTTCATTGTCACCAAGCCCCGGATTATGGGGAGTGTTGTACAAGGGTTGGTTAGTTCATTGTCACCAAGCCCCGGATTATGGGGAGTGTTGTATAAGGGTTGGTTAGTTCATTGTCACCAAGCCCCGGATTATGGGGAGTGTTGTACAAGGGTTGGATAGTTCATTGTCACCAAGCCCCGGATTATGGGGAGTATTGTACAAGGGTTGGATAGTTCATTGTCACCAAGCCCCGGATTATGGGGAGTGTTGTACAAGGGTTGGATAGTTCATTGTCACCAAGCCCCGGATTATGGGGAGTGTTGTACAAGGGTTGGTTAGTTCATTGTCACCAAGCCCCGGAGTATGGGGAGTGTTGTACAAGGGTTGGTTAGTTCATTGTCACCAAGCCCCGGATTATGGGGAGTGTTGTACAAGGGTTGGTTAGTTCATTGTCACCAAGCCCCGGATTATGGGGAGTGTTGTACAACGGTTGGTTAGTTCACTGTCACCAAGCCCCGGATTATGGGGAGTATTGTACAAGGGTTGGTTAGTGTCATGTTCTGTGAAGCTACCGCCACGCGCATGCGCAGTGTGTGCCTCCCTCGGTAATAAACGTGGAGTTTCGACTTTTGTGATGTCTGGCCTTTCACCCTGCAATCCTTCGGATCGCAACGCGTTTACAATCCACAATTGGCGACGAGTTTACTGCTTTGCCAAGTCGGCATTGCTCACTATGGCGTCCGTAGGGATTCTGGTGGAGTACCAGCCGGATGAGGACTGGGAAGACTTTGCTGATCGATTGGGACAATACTTCATCACGAACAGGATGGTGGTGGTGGAAGATGCTGATCGTCGCCGGGCCGTTCTGCTCACAGTGTGTGGCAAAACAACATATGTCCTGATGAAGGATCTGGTTACTCCCGATAAACCGAAGGACAAAACATTCAATGAACTGATCGAGATTGTGGCCAGACACCACAAGCCGAAACCCGGGAAAATCGTGTCCCGGTACAAGTTCTACACTCATGGAAGAAAGGGAGGTCAGTCGGTGTCCGAGTTTGTTGCTGACCTTCGCAGATTGGCTGAACGTTGTAAATTCGGTGCCACGTTGGATGAGATGTTGAGAGATGTTTTCGTTATTGGCATCAATAACGAGACGATCCTCCGGAAATTGTTGGTTGTTCCCGATCTCTATCTGACTAAAGCTGTGTCAATCGCAACTACCTGCTTGACTGCGGATGAGGGGCTGCGTGTTATCAGCGGCAGAGAGCGAGACTCCCAGCGGAGTTCATACAATGATGTTAACAAACTGAACTCATCATCATCATCAGCTGTGAAACCCAGCGATCCTCAATTTCACAGATCTGCTCAACACATCACCTCGTTTCGTAATGTGAGCTCATCTGTGCCAAAGCAGAGCAGTGGATCGTCGGGTTCTCCAACAGGTAAACTGTGTTGGCATTGTCGGTGCAGGCATTTACCCCACCTGTGTCGTTTCAAACATTGCTCCTGTTCGAACTGTGGGAAACTTAGCCATCTATGTAAGATGTGTCGCCAGACATCCCAACACGGTACGAATCACCACATGATCGGTTTGGCCACGTCAGTGACCGGTGGTGAAGCAATAACCCCTGCTTCAAAGGAGCATGATTTGCTCAGTTTGTCGGATGAAAGCAAACCCCTTGTGGTGGATGTCAGGGTGAATGACATTGCCGTGGAGATGGAGCAGGACACCGGGGCCAGCCAGTCAATCATGAGTTCTGCAACTTTCAATAGGCTGTTCAGCCAGGAGACAGCAAGGCCAGTACTCAAACCGGTGAATGCCAAGTTGCAAACTTACACCGATGAACTGATACCTGTGATTGGTAGTGCAGAGGTGAAGGTCACCTCCAATGATGTGTCACGGAAACTACCCTTGTGGATCATTCAGGGAAATGGGCTGACATTGTTTGGGCGTAATTGGTTTGAATTCATCAAACTCGATTGGCCTGTGATCAAATTGATGGCTTGTGATGTTAATCACAATACCATTTTTGACAAATACCCCTCATTGTTTGGAGGTGGTGGTGTCGGCACCTTGAAAGCTGTTAAAGCCAAAATCTATGTGGATGAGAGTGCTAAGCCAATCTTTTGCAAAGCGAGGTCTGTACCTCACATGATGCGTCCAAAGATCGAGGCAGAGCTCCACCGCCTGCAGATGGAAGGTGTTATCAGTCCTGTTGAGCTCAGTGATTGGGCATGTCCAATTGTTCCTGTATTAAAGTCAGGTGGTAGTGTTCGGATTTGTGGTGATTACAAAACAACAATCAACAGGTATTCCAAACAGGAACATTATCCTCTGTCCAAGGCAGATGATTTGTTCGGTACGCTTTCTGGTGGAAAGAAGTTTAGCCGCCTGGATTTGGAATCTGCTAATACTCAGATATTGCTTGATGTGGACTCCAAGAAGTATACATGTTGTAACACTCACAAGGGGTTGTTTGTTTATAACCGCTGTCCTTTCGGAATCAAATCAGCCGCTGCTCTATTTCAACGCAATATGGAGAATCTGCTGAAAGCAATTCCAAATGTAGTAGTGTTTCAAGATGATGTGTTGATCACCTGCCGCAATCATGCTGAACATTTGTGTAACCTTGCGGCGGTTCTCAAATGTCTTGTTGAAGCCGGTGTTAAGGTGAAACACGACAAATGTCGATTTATGTTACCCCAAGTGGAATTTCTCAGTCGTATTGTCAGTGCTGATGGCATCAGGCCCACCACATCCAAGACGGAAGCTATCAAGGATGCTCCGACTCCTGCGAACATGACCGAGCTCAAAGCTTTCCTGGGTATGTTGAACTATTACTGTTTCTTCCGAATCTGAGCACCATCCTTGAGCCTCTCCACAAACTCCTTCGTAAAGGTGTTGAATGGCGATGGTGTACGCAGTGTCGTAAGGCGTTTGCTGAGGCAAAACGGTTACTGTGTACATCCAAAGTGTTGGTGTACTACGATACTGCTAAACCATTGGTTCTCAGCTGTGATGCCTCGTCTTATGGCATTGGCTGTGTGTTACAGCAACGTAATGACGGTATACTACGGCCTGTAGCCTATGCATCACGCACTTTGTCAGCAGCGGAGCGTAACTTCTCCATGGTTGAAAAAGAAGCTCTCGCATGAATTTTTGGTGTAACAAAGATGCATCAGTATCTCTTCTGTCGACAATTTGAACTTGTAACCGACCACAAACCATTGCAATCCCTGTTCAATGAGAGTAAGGGAATTAACCCACAGGCCTCTGCACGCATTCAGCATTGGGCTGAGAAGTTTGTAGCCTATGAGTACTCTAGTGCAGGGGTTCTTAACCTTTTGATGATTCCAGACCCCCAATGGATTGCCCAACATGATCCCATACCCCCTTCACTTGACTGTCAAAATCATCATCATCACCAGTCCAATTAGTTGACAGTATGAATTCCAAAGATGTCAATAGCTGGAATTTATTTTAGATATGGATAGCTAGGAATAGAACATGAAAGGCAATGATAAGCATTTATCATATATATTTACAAAAAAAACAAAAAACCGAGAAATTACAAACAGCTACAATTATCTAAAGCCGCTGTCACACCTTGAAGTTTTAGCCAACGTATGGCAACGTATCAACATGTATGTAAAACGCTGGCGTACGCTGAACTATTGATGTTTTAAAAAAAAAATTTGGGCGTATAATAACGTGTTGGACGTATGCATAACGTATTAGTAATGTACACAGAACTATTTAATCACATATAGATAACTTATACCAACGAATGCTGAGCGTGTTGTCGGCGTTCACAACCTATGCCCAACGATAGTCTAACTTATGCATAGCGAGCGGCAGCGTATTGCCGACAATCACGTGGCGTAGGCTATTAATTGGCTGCGCCTCGACGATTCAAATCATAACCGCACGAGACATCGAAGTGTGAAGCCACTGTCACACCTTGATGTTTTAGCCAATGTATGCCGACGTATGAAAAATTAGCCGAACCAAGCTGGCATACGTCAAATACGTTATGGGTAAGTTTTGTATACGTTAATAGCACGCTGGCATACGTCGTAGTACACTGGCATACGTCATTGTACGCCGAGTACGTCGAGAAATTTTCAGCATGTTGAAAATTTCTCGACGTACTCGACGTATGACACACATTCCACATCCGCTGGCATAAGTTGTAGGCACGCTACGCGATCGTTGATACACGTCGACACACGTTACTTGTAAGGTACTCATAAGTCGAAACACGTCAATGTAATGGTTAGCGTCAGTGTTCCAGACTCCCCTTTTTTTTTTCTTTTTTTTTTCGGTATGACGGTTATGATTTAAATCGTTGAGCGGAAGCCTTTTAATTATATTATGTTATAACCGCACTAGAAATCGAAGTGTCAACATGACCGTCATACCGAAGAAAAAAAAATTAAAAAAAAAACCAGGCAGTCTGGAACACTGACGCAAACCATTACCTTGACGTGTTTCGACTTATGAGTACCTTACAAGTAACGTGTGTCAACGATCGCGTAACGTGCCAACAACGCGTTACTCATAGGATAGAAATAAGTTTCGGGTACGCTAAACATTACCTCGACGTGTTTCGACTTATGAGTAACGTGTGTCAACGATCGCGTAACGTGCCTACAACTTATGGCCAGCATTATGCGGAACGTGTGAGTCATACGCTGGCATACGTCGGGAAATTTCAAGCATGGAAAATTTGTCTAACAGCTCGACGAACTACGACGTTTGCCAGCGTTCTACGACGTATGCCAGCATACTATGACGTATGCCAGCATGTTCTTAACGTATACAAACTTACCCAGAACGTATTCGACGTGTGCCGGCGTTTTAGCCCAATTTTGCATACGTCAGGCGTACGTTAGCTAAATCGTCCAGGTGTGACAGGGCCTTTACAATATAACTTTGATTCACCTATTTCAGATTATGAATCAGCAACTTTATTTCTTGTAGTTGAGTTTTATTACACAAGCCTGGTGTTGGCGCAGTGGTTAGGGCAGCGGCTTGGGATCCAAAAGGTCCTGAGTTCAAGCCCCGTTGGGCCACTGAATTAATACACCAGGGGGTTGACTCAGCCTGTCATCTTTTCGAGGTCGGTGAAATGAGTACCAGTTTACTGGGCAGGTGTATACCCCGGTTAAAATAGGTGTACCATATCCCTGTGTCGTAAGAGGTGACCAGGGTTGCGTCAGGAAGGGCATCCGGCGTAAAACATGTGCCAAATCACGATGTGAATCATACAGATGATCCGCTGTGGCGACCCCAAACGGGAGCAGCCGAAAGAAGAAGAAGAGAGTTGAGTTTTATTACACAAAAGAAGAAAACAAACTTGAATGTGCAAGTTTTTCAATATCTCGACTACATAACACACACTCTTACTAATCTAGTGAGATATTTGATGTTGTTTTTGTGCAATCAAAATATGGAATCGGGGTACAGTTACTGACAATGCTACTCGCATGTCATCTGATACTTCAAGTCGATTTCTCCACTTCATTTCAGATTTAATAATGCAGAGAATCCTGTTTCACAAAGGTACGTAGTTGTGAAGGGAACCAAAACATTCATTGCCCTCATAGCCAAGTTTGGGTAAGCTGCGATTTGCTCACACCAAAACTGCTTGACATCCATCCCAGCCCTTTCAAAATCAGCTTTCTTTCTTGGGTCTTCTTGGAAGTCAATGAAATCATCCTTTGCTGAATCGTTGTCACTCAATCTCGATATGTCAAACGAGAAAGGGTTTTGGATCGAAACAGATTCGATGCTAAGATCATCAATATCTGAGAAGTAACCTTCAGAATTTGTTCATTGGACTTCCAAATGGTTCTTGACTTCTTGAAGTATTTCTGCAGGCAATGATTTACCATCTCCAATTAGAATATTGTCAAGGATTGGAAAGTTTGCCAGGTTTCCGCTTTCAACACGGCGACTCCAAATAGGTAATTTCCTTGTAAATGCGACAACTTTTCCCCTGGCTTGAATAATGTCCACATGCCTTCCTTGCATTGACATGTTCAATTCATTGAGGAGACGAAAAATATCAGCCAAATATCCCAGGCTAAAGGCCCAGTCACACCTTGACGTTTTAGCCAGCAATGGCAACGTATTAAAATGTATGTAAAACGCTGGCTCACGTTGAACTTTTGATGTTTTTTTTATAGATTCGGACGTATGCATAACATATTAGTAACGGACACAGAACGTTTCGTTGTGTTATAGCTAACTTATACCAACGAATTCCTGAGCCTGTTGTCGGCCTTCCCAACCTATGCCCAACGATAGTCTAACTTATGCATAGCGCGCTGCACGCATCGCCGACGATGACGTGACGTAGCTTATTAAAAGGCTGCCGCACAACGATTCAAATCATAACCGCCACGGAAATGGAAGTGTCAACATCGCAGTCACACCTTGGCGATCTTGCCAGCGTATGCCGACATCTGAAAAATGCGTCTAAAACGCTGGCGAATGTCGAATACGGCATGGGTAAGTTTGGTATGCGTGAATAAAATGCTAAAGTACGCTATCATATGTCGTATTAAGTGGAATACGTCTTGTAATTATAAACGTGTTAAACATTTTACGACGTACTTGCCGTATGACACACGTTCCGCATGCGATGGGAATAAGTTGTACGCACTATATGCAAACGTTGGCACACGTCGACAAAAGTTACTTGTAAGGTGCTCATAAGTCGAAACATTCAAGGTAATGGTTGGCGTCAGTGTTCCAGACTCCCTGTTTTTATATTTTTTTTATTTTATTTTTTCTTCGGTATGACGGTGATGTCGACACTTCGATTTCTAATGCGGTTATGATTTAAATCGTTGAGCGGCAGCCTTTTAATTATATTATATTATAACCGCACTAGAAATCGAAGTGTCGACATCACCGTCATACCGAAGACGAAGAAAAAAACAAAACCCCAGGGAGTCTGGAACACTGACGCTAACCATTACCTTGACGTGTTTCGACTTGTGAGTACCTTACAAATAACGTGTGTCAACGATCGCGTAACGTGCCTACAACACGTTACTCATAGGTTAGAAATAAGTTTCGGGTACGCTAGACATTACCTCGACGTGTTTCGACTTATGAGTAACTTACAAGTAACGTGTGTCGACGTGTGTAAACAATCGCGTAACATGGCTACAACTTATGGCCAGCGTTATGCGGAACGTGCGAGTCATACGCTGGCATAAGTCTTAAAATTTCAAGCATGGAAACTTTGAGGACAACCGAAAAGTACAACGTTTAAAGCCAGCGTACAACGACGCATGGCAGTGTTTTTCAGCGTGCTCTCAATGTTATCAAAACTTACCCATAACGTATTCGACGTGTACCAGCATTTTACACAAATTTTCCAAAAATCGGCATAAGCTGGCTAAAACGTCAAGGTGTGACTGGGCCTTAACAATAAAATGTTCATCTTAAATGATTTGCTTGGGGGGATTGTTGATGCTTGAGGAATTCGATAATTTCATCCCGAATTTCCACTACACGTTTGAAAACACGGCCACGACTCGGTCAACGTACCTCTGTGTGGTACAATAATACACTATGTTCCGCTCCAATCTCATCACAGAATTTTTGAAATAGCCGATGATTCAATGCACGTCCACGAATAAAGTTGACTGTTTGTACAACTATTCCCATCACTTCTTTAAGTTTCTTTGGCAATGTTTTGGATGCCAAAGCTTGGCGATGCAGAACACAGTGTGTGGTGAGCACATGTGGAGCTTTCTCCTTGACCATAGCAACAAATCCAGATTTTTTGCCAATCATGGCAGGAGCTCCATCCTTACAAATAGACCCAATCAAATCCCATCCTCACTCATGGCGATCCAAGAACGATTGGATCAGCTTGAATACATCAATTTCTTTGGTTGTTGTTTCGAGTCGTTCACAAAATAAAAACTCTTCCTTGATGTTCTTTTCATGTGCGTAGCGTACAAATACAAGCAATTGACTGTGGTTTGAAACGTCAGTTGATTCATCAATCTGCATGCTGATTTTTGCAGGACTCTGTTTAATCTCACTGACAACTTGGGTTGTTATGTCCTGACTCATGTCTTTAATTCTGTGGCGTACAGCGTCGTTGGACAAGGGCACCTGACTCAATTGCTTCAGGGCATCCTCTCCCAGAACGATGGTGTTGGCCGCAGACTTTATTTGACCCTTCAGCTCAAGAGGGAAAGGCGAGCTGAGGGCAGGGGCCTATTCTTGTACCTGTCCGCCTCGTGCGGTCTGGTCGAGCTTGTCCGGTCACGGGACTTGAATCCGCCGCCAACAACGCAGCACCAAGCACCAGGGACCAGGAACGACGCAACGGACGCCAGCCAGCATGGGAACGGACCAGACGAGACGAGCACCCGAGGGTATACGAGAGCACCAGCAGTCAAGACGAGGCTTCTTCTCTTTTTACTTCTTTCACGGCAGGGCGAACCTTCTCTTTTCCTCTCGACGGCTCGCCACCTCCTCTTATCTTTCCCCTCCCCTTGCGGGTTGAGAGAACCGCTCTGAGCCACTCGCCTCCGGATTGGACAAGGGGCAAACATCCCATCTGGCTGGACGGGGCCACCCCTGAGGTGGTCAGCCTCCTGATTGGAGGAGGCGTCGGGGGGGGGGTGTCGAGGCGTCTCGGAGGCCCGCCCCCCCCCGAAGAGGCTCCGTAGTAGCTTTCGGCACGCTGGCCTCCCATTGGCCGGGGTGTGCGTGCGATGCTCGCCCTTCTCTCATTGGCTGGAGGAAACGTTCCATGCGCTTCCTCGGGGTGGAGCCTCGAGCTGAGGCGATGGGGGCTCCGCCCATGCCTTCAGCCAAAAACACGTGGGCAATGGCGACCGGTTTTAGTGAGGGACGGTGCCGTTGTTGTTGTTGTTGTTGTTGTTGCAGTAGATGTATAAAACCTGACTATAAAATAACTCACAGCGCACACACAAAATTCCCATTAGACATAGGGGATGGATTCTAACTATAAACACATACTTATCGAAATAACTAAGCTTTGGGACTGCTGTCTGTCTGTGTGCAAATGGCTTCCAGATTTGCAACAATATAAACTGCTCGATGTAATGAGCTAATTTTGATTGCACTGTAAACTGCCTGGTGAGATTCATGAAGGTGCTGGAACGTTCTCAGGCGAAACTTCCAGAATGGACGAGAATTTGCAGGAAGGCACGGGATTGTTTTGCGATACTATATAAACCCGTGAGAGGGAGGTGTACAGAGATGGGTGACATGTGACAAGAAGTGCATTTTGATCATCCCCACGCATGATTTAACTCCGATGAGTGAACAAGGTGTTAACGTCCAGAGCAGTTGTTAACACGTGGAGCCGATTACAATCAGGTTGATTAAAACTCATTAAGATTGTGTCTTGGGAAAGAATCCCTTTGAGCTCTTGAATCATCCTTGTGAACGGGCCAGCGTACAATAGAGAACAACGCGACAAGATAATCGTTCAACAGCCATAGTAGACGAGGTGAAGACGCGTGAGTTGTGCCGGCAGGACTGGGTCACTGGGCGGCGGAAACAACTCAATGCGGGGAATCGGAGTTGGACATTGTATGTAATGGTGAACTTACTCATTTTACTTTGTATCTTTATTTGAAATGCATGTTTCAAAAATGTCATGCTGTTTATGTGGTCATTTGTAATGTCACTCTGAAGTCACAGACACCAAGTCACCAACTGACAAAGATCCATTTGAGTGGTAGCCAACCTGAAGGTTCATTCATGACCCTGGATTGCAGTCGTTAGAGTTCAGTGCCACAAGCAACATACGTACACTAAAAGGAAAGAAAAAACCCCAAAGGTGCGCATATCCCCTCACCCCCAACAACATTGTTATGGTTTTGGAAAACCCACCCCAGGGGGAGAGCATAATTGGACATGTACGTTCCTGACCCGAGGATCAGTTATTTAATTAGTCTTTGTTTTGATAGTCCTTGGTCCCTTGTCAAAGGGCTGTTCAGAGGGAATGCATTGGATAGACTGTATTTGACCCATTGAATGTCGTTCCCCCTCCCCCTCTGTTACTTTCAATCATCCCTCCTTCACACCATCGGTCCATTTCCCCCTCTCTCTCTCAATCTGCCAATTACCTCCCCTTCATCAAACATCCTTTCAACAATCCCTCCTTCACCCCCACCAGTATTACCTTCAATCCCGCAGCCGTTTGGTCATCCCTCGGTCTGGCAGAATCCATTTCCATTTTCCCTCCATTCGTACGTTACTTCATTGGGCATGTTCGACCCGTCTGTGGTCGTTAACCCATCAGGCCAATTGGATTACTTTCATTGCATGAGACTAAGCCCATTATCGCATGCATGTTCACGACACTTGGTGTTCATTATGGCCTGCGAAGAACTGCACTTCTCGCAAGTGTGGTTCAGTGAGTGAATTTTTGTGCGAGGGAGGGGGCGGGGCCTTCCGTCGTGGCCTTGGGCACGTAAATGGAGGGTGGGGGCTTCCGTCGTGGCCTTGGGCGCGTAAATGGAGGGGCTTCGTTGAAAGTTCCCTCGGAATGGCGAGGCATTTCCCAGAAATTATGCCGTGGACCCACCCCCATCACGTGCAGACTAATGAGAGAGAGAGAGAGAGAGAGAGAGACAGACAGACAGACAGACAGACAGACAGACAGACTGACTGACTGACTTGTAGGAGAATCGAAGAGCCAATATAGCTGATATAAAGAAGAAGCAGAAAGGCAAAAAAGTGAATGGGACAAGGTCACATGAGCAGAAGACTCATGATGGGAGGAATAAAACGTGTGAGGGGGTGAAAGAAAGGAAAGTTTCACGAGCAGTTGGTGTCGAGCTTCTGCGGAAAAACAACACTCCTTCCACGAACGTCATCCTGCCCTCTCGATCCTGTCAGCCACGAAGGGCGAGGAGGGTGAATGGCGGCACCTCATCGAGGGGGGCCTGAGTAGGAAGAATCCGAGGTGGAGGATGGCGAGCCGCCAAAATAGCTCATATATCTGGGATGCCAGAGAGAATTCACCTGCTGGGTCTGGGCACCAGAAGCTAAGGTGGAGGACGGAGAGTTGCACATTGAACTCGCATATCTGAGACACCGGAGAGGACTCGCCGACTGGGTCTCGGCACCCTAGGAACGCGGCTAAGTGTCCCCATCACCACTTCCCATGTTCCCCATCCATTTTCCTTCACATTCTCCTGCATATTTGTGTGAGATGAGGGAGAGAAGGAAAGACTGCTTTCATTTTCTCCATTCATTCATTACATTCATTGCTAAGAAGAACACGTGTTTTGGTTAAATCTGCTCTCATGTACCTTTTTGATTTCTTGCTGATAAATACTTGTTTTTAAATGATTGCTTGTTTGTGTATTTGTAATAAATAATTATTTGTTGCTATTTCCAATCTGTCTCGGTTGTCTTTTCCTTTAGTGGTCCGATGCAGCGCACAAGTATAGTTAGACGGGACGTTCTACCCCAATAATTTGCTTTGTTAGGCAGCGCACACTCACTGTAATGCTCGGCAGTAATCTGAGTGTGCGCTGAGTGCATGTGACCCTAATTAGCTGGCCGTCGACAGGTAAGGTATCACATGAATGGCGCCTCTGTCGGTCAAAGCCTGAGTGCTCCTTCATGAGATCTTGGATGAGCTGTCAATTTCAAACTGATGCCTTTTCCCATTGCTGCTGCTACAACTCCTTATTGTTAGAGCAAGTGTTTTCTACTAACTACTCATTAAAAAAAAATCCATTGCCTTCATTCGTTTTTCCCACCTGTGGAACCTACTTCCACATTCTCTTCAATCTCATTCTTCCCTCCAGATCTTGAAGACAGCTGTTCACCACCATCTCAGATCATCCCCAATCCAAAACCATGATACTTTCTCCCCTCATCAACACACCCCAAGCCCTTCTTTCAAATTTTCACTTTTTTCCCCTCCTTAGAGTTTCCTTCTGTATTCATCTTGTCCACCCCACACCCATGATTTGAGTGTGCGTGGGAACGAGATTGGTGTGATGGAACGAGATGAGTAAGTAAGGTCGACACATATTAGCACAGATGGCTGAACAGATCATGAATCGAGGTGATGATCCTACATGTCACAGCTCCTGATCTTCTGTCTCACCAACTGCCATGCTTTTTCCTGTCCACAGATCATTTTAGATGGGTTTCCTAAGCCAATGAATGATCTCTGCTTTCAAATTTTTCGACCTAGGAAAAGGAGTTAATAAAAAAATTAAATAGAAAACTCAAGGAAAAACAAAATACAAGTGCAGTTGTGGTTCCTGAATTTGATGTCCCGGAAATTGTGGGTTCCAATCGGCTGAAGGCAACAATATACTGCACAAGAAAATACCAGGAAATATCAAGACAGGATGAGCCAATAGGCCCATCATGCTTGTGCCACATCCACATCCCCAACCCAACCCAATCAATGAGTGCACTCACCTCCCAAGACACCAACCCCACTCACACCATAAAATCACCCAAACCTGACATCCACTCAATGGCAGGGAGAGGACAGCGGGTGGAGGGAAGGGGCGAAGAGGTCCATCAACAATCACAATACATGATATTGGGATTTTGTTGAAATGGGAGAATGGGGTTCAATTAGCTGTGGGTTGCATCAACACAAACGATATGAAGTACGCTTGAGAACAACTGGAGAATCAATATCTCAAGATATCTAGACGATACAACAAGCACACAATGATCACCAAATTCAATTCCAGTCTACCTTAAGGTATCACCATTGCTCCTTGGTACTTATCCAATTCCATTTAAACCTATCTACTGTTCCATACTGCTACCACCTTCCCATAAGCCTGGTGTCGGCTTAGTGGTTAGGGTGGCTGGCTAAGGATTGTAAGGTCCTGAGTTTGAGCCACGTTGGCTGCTGAATTAATACCAGGTGGGGTTGACTCAGCCTGTCATTCTTCCGAGGTCAGCAAAATGAGTACCAGCGTACTTGTGTAGGGGCACAGCATCAGCGGCACAGCTGCATCCAAACAAAATTATAGCTACCCGGCAGCCAAGCTGCCATACACAAGAAGAAGAAGACCGCCTTCCCACATGAAGACTGCCTTCCCACACGAAGACCACCTTCCCCCATGGAGACCACCTTCCCCCATGAAGACCACCTTCCCACATGAAGACCATCCCATACCTTGATGTGACTGTGTGAGGTACCACTGTGTTGACTCTCTTATTTATTCTCAAGCTTTTCCCCTTTGTCCTCTCTCTGTCCCTGTATGTCTGGTCTCCATCTGATCTCAAAATCCCCTGAACCAAATATTCAGGAAAAAATTCTCAACACTCTCACAACCAGCGGTGACATGCCATGACTGTGACGTGTTCATCCATTAGTTAAGTCTCTCTTTCAAAAGCAAACGTTTTCAAATCCTCTGAGTTATTCAGACATTGTGAAACAACGAGCAGAAAGACAAACAAGATGACGTTGCGGAGTGCATGTGCAAGTTGTACATCATTGTACAATCAAAGATCGATTTCCAATGAAAGCGCAACATCGCTTGTAAAGGTCACGTCCACAGTCTTTGTAATACAGTGTCGTTAATTCGGTGTTTTTAAACACACAAAAACCAGATATTTTAACAACTAGGTGATCTCACACTTGAGCTGGCATCCTGACATTTAAAGGTGACACCATCATTATTTATTTAATTATATCGAACAAAACAACTGACAAATGATAATTGCTAAACTCTCCCTCGAAAGTATAATTGTCATTTATGGTGCAGTTTGTGCTCATGGGGCTCATGGAGGAGATTTTATGCAAATCGTGTACAGAACAAGCACTGCAAGAGACACCATTATACAGCACTGTCTTTTATACGAGTGTGTAGAAAATGGAGTTATCGAAAGGTCGATGACTTCGTCCAGTCTGAGTGTTGTCCCATAAGCTGTTGAGCTTGAGTGCGGGTGAATACTCTCACACGTTCAATAAGAAGCAAGAAATGGGGCTCTCACCTGTGGACCAATTCAGGGTGGTGTCGATAAAATAATATGATCCATTCGGTGACTTGAGCGTTATGAATGACCAGTTGCCGTGGGAATAAGCTGCTCATCACAAAGGGTTCCATGATTGTAGTTCCACGGTTGAAGGGAGTGAAAACCCACTGAAGATGGAGCCGTGACGCGGAACATGGTATGAAGCTCTGCGGGTGCAGAGAGCAAAAGCGCTACTGGAGCATCGGGCCGCGAACAGAAGACACCTGGTACGAAACTGCGTGAGTGAAGAGAGGAAATGCACCACTGAATATAGCGCTAAGAATGGGGGTTTAACTCGCGTAAACTGCAGTGAACTTTAGTTTAACTCCAGTGAAACTCAAGTCCATGAATCATTTCCGCGATGGTGTAGATCGTGTGCTGCTGGACAGCGAAGCATCCTCATACTCACGTTAAAGCCTCCCTCTCCACTCGTCCCTCGAGGGGGAGGTCCAAGAGCCCGATAGTAGTGTGGGGCAAAATGATTGGTTAGAATCCAGATTTATTTTTAAAACCACACCTACACTGCTGCCATTGGTTGGACAAGTAAATGTAACAAAGTTCATGATGTAAAAGTACTAACAAATTGGCACCGATGAAAAGTACACAACAAGTCCGAGAGGATTGTGTATCGGTTCAGCAGGTACAGTCGAGCATCGTTGTCTGGGTTACTGTCCGATTGGTGAGTCGCTGGCAGGGTAATGCATCACTGAGCGTGCAGACCCTCAGATGGACGTTAAGCCGGGTGTGCAATCTGCCAGCATCAGTCGTTGGACGCAAAAGATCCCACGGCGTCTTAGCCTGAAGAGTCGGTGACTTGTCGCCGCCATCCTCACCAGATTACATCTGGCCGGCCTGTTGGTGAAAGACTTGGGGCCAATTAAAGCTCCCCCTCCCCCACCCCCTCGGGCTGACCTCATAAGATGAGAAATACTGAGATGGGTTAAAGAAGTCATCCGATATTGTACTTTTAATTGCAAAGTATTTATAGAAAACAGCAATTAAGGGAGAAATTAACACATTGATGGTACAGCACACTGTGCAGGTAAGTGCATGGCCACCGCAGGATTTGAACCCGCGGATTGTCGACACCTTGAGTGATGGACTTCGATGGGAAAGACAAACAAGTCGAGCGCCATTCATCCCATTGGGCCACATTTTTGTGGCTCCCTTATAGGCAGGCTGGTTTGAGCCGGCACTTCCACCACTCCGATGCCAAGAAAAAGGGACATGACATGGCAAAGGGAACACTCTCAGCGGACAAGACGGAGCTGTCCTGCAGACGGCGCTGTCTGCAAGGAATAATACTTTTCAGATGCGCAGATAAAACGGTAAATACGAGCTCGAAAGTAGGTCAGTGGGACACGGGAGCGGCTGTCCAGCCCGTCTGTCTGTCCACTCCCCCGTGTCTCCCCCATGTTCCTTCTCATCACACCTTGACCCCCGTCTCCTCCTTGAGGCTCTCTCTCTCTTGAGAATTCCGAGCCTTTCATTCTCATCCCATCACCCTGATCGTGTTGTGCCTCCTTTCCCATATTCTTTTTGCTGCCACTGCCAACCTCCCCACACCGACTTCCTCAATTCCACAATCTATCCTCATTCACCTGCTTTTCCATCACCCTCAACCTCTGGTGCTGTCACTATTCTCATTGGCTGTTTTCCCCTCCCAGTCACCTCGACACCGCCTCTCACCTTACACAATCTAGCCCCCCTTCTTCTTCTTCATTATATATATATATATATATATATATATATATATATATATATATATTTATATATTTATATATTTATATATTTATATATTTATATATTTATATATTTATATATTTATATTCTCACCTCTCAATCCTCGTGATTCCTCTCTCAGGTCCCCAGCTGTACCTGTACCTTCCTCGACATCACATTGTCCACAGATGTCCTCTCCGACCTTCTCACCACCTCCTGGAACGCCCGCACACCTTTTCATCTCCTTCACCCCGTGCTGCCACCACCCCTCCTCCTCCTTTCCTCGGACTCGCAGGTGAGTTCTTGTGCTCTGGAACAGGTTCGGGATTAAACCACCATTACACGGCAGTTGTGTCTCTGTGCCGTCCACGGGGGGGAGGGGGGGATAATATGTAATCCCCAAAATATGTCTCATGGGATCATTAATAGGATCATTAATAGGATACCCATAGGAATTGTGATTTGTTAACACTAGTATAGATAATTCGATATTTACTATTACTTTGGTGCTACTGTGTCATTAAAGTGTTTAATTAAACCTTAATTAGCGGTGTGATGACTTTTTAATATCTTTTTGAACTTTCACGTTTATTTATTTATTTATTTTAAAAAAAATTTATTTTTATTTTTATTTATATTTTTCCCCACTCCGGTGAGAAGAGAAAATGGATTATTTGTGATTCGAGTTTCGTGGAATCTCGGCTCTCGTCGGGAACCAAACGGTGGGGATAATCAAAGTGCAGGCTTGTGGTTTGGGCGTGAACATTACCACCTGAACCTTTGAACAGAGTGCACTGAGTACTCGTTGTTTAACCGCCTTGAGGAACAATGCCTGCTCTGTTACATTCATCAAAGGTACAAGAACCATGTTTGAAGGAGAAACATACAAACGTGTGTGTGTGTAATGTAAGGTGTGTGTGTGTGTGTGTGTGTGTGTGTGTGTGTGTGTGTGTGTGTGTGTGTGTGTGTACATGTAAGGTATGTAAGGTGTGTGTACATGTAAGGTATGTACGGTGTGTGTGTGTGTGTGTACATGTAAGGTGTGTGTACATGTAAGGTATGTACGGTGTGTGTGTACATGTAAGGTATGTACGGTGTGTGTGTGTACATGTAAGGTATGTACGGTGTGTGTGTGTGTACATGTAAGGTGTGTGTACATGTAAGGTATGTACGGTGTGTGTGTACATGTAAGGTATGTACGGTGTGTGTGTGTGTGTACATGTAAGGTGTGTGTACATGTAAGGTATGTACGGTGTGTGTGTACATGTAAGGTATGTACGGTGTGTGTGTGTACATGTACGGTGTGTGTGTGTGTACATGTAAGATGTGTGTGTACATGTAAGGTATGTAAGGTGTATGTGTGTACATGTAAGGTGTGTTTGTGTTCATGTAACGTGAGTGTGTGTACATGTAAGGTATGTACGGTGTGTTTGTGTGTACATGTACTGTGTGTGTGTATATGTACGGTGTGTGTGTGTGTGTGTGTGTGTGTGTACATGTAAGGTATGTACGGTGTGTTTGTGTGTACATGTACTGTGTGTGTATATGTAAGGTATGTATGGTGTGTGTGTGTACATGTAAGGTGTGTGTGTGTGTATATGTAAGGTATGTATGGTGTGTGTGTGTACATGTAAGGTGTGTGTGTGTGTATATGTAAGGTATGTACGGTGTGTGTTTGTGTGTACATGTACTGTGTGTGTGTACATGTAAGGTGTGTGTACATGTACTGTATGTACGGTGTGTGTGTTTGTGTGTACATGTACTGTGTGTGTATGTACATGTAAGGTATGTACGGTGTGTGTGTGTGTACATGTACTGTGTGTGTATATGTAAGGTATGTACTGTGTGTGTGTACATGTACTGTGTGTGTGTGTGTGTGTGTGTGTGTGTGTGTGTGTGTGTGTGTGTGTGTGTAAGGTATGTACGGTGTGTGTGTTTGTGTGTACATGTACTGTGTGTGTACATGTACATGTAAGGTATGTATGGTGTGTGTGTGTACATGTACTGTGTGTGTACATGTAAGGTATGTATGGTGTGTGTGTGTGTTTGTGTGTACATGTACTGTGTGTGTATATGTTAGGTATGTAAGGTGTGTGTGTGTGTGTGTGTGTGTGTGTGTGTTCCATACGGTGTGTGCGCGCGTGCACGTACAAGTGCTGTTGTTGACTGCTATCTCCACACGTGGCTGAGTTTCACGAGATGGAACAGAGACTACTGGGTCTCAAACTATCCACCTCCGTTGTGTGTGTACATGTACGTGTGTGTGGAGGTGGCGAGGGGGGGGGGAGCTGGTGGGGAGAGAAGGGAGAATAATTATTCAAATATACAATCCTGGAATGACGAAATCCATTTTCAGAAGGGTCATATTTTTCAATTTCCTCTTAACCAAGTGTATTCCAATTGAATGTATATATATATATATATATATATATATATATATATATATATATATATATATATATATATATATATATATATATATTTTCTAGCACTCCAGGAGCTTCGTGTGTGATTTTGTTTTTATGGTGAACAATCAGCATTGCGAACGTAACAGTCACAAACCTCCCTTGCACGTTCAGTTCAGCTCACAGACACGTAGCTCGGAGGTCGTGGACTTGTCTTTCAGGTGTCGAGCGTGGGTTCGATTCCTGACCTGATTACAAACCGGTCACCATGGTGCCTCACAGACAGGGCGTCGCATCAATGAGCGCACCATCCGTCAGATGGGACGTTAAGCCGACATCTTGTCTGCCAGTATTGATTGGTGTGGGACGTTCAAGATCCTATTGTGTCTTTGACAAAGGGTTAGGGTATTACGTGCTGGAGTTCTGACTAAATTCCAAATCCTTCCCTGACTACTGCTGGGAAGGCAATGGCAAACCACCTGGTGTATTCCTTACCATGAGACTTCCTCGGCAATGCTTGGGCAGCACTGATGCCATGGATGGGATATTGAGTCAATCAATCATGTGTACAGTAAGCTGAGCAATACAGTGTGCATGGAAACCAAACGAGGTACTTGGTACTATAACTTCAGGCTGTGAATGTATGGGTAAACTGAGTGAGACTAGTTTATAACTTGTATGTCATCATATTTGTCAAAATGGTTCAAATAATAATTGTCATCGTGATATTATTGGAGAAGATTCAGGTATTCCGGAATAGTCAGTGAAGATGGATGGAAAAGCTCTTTTTCATGATATTAAATAATTACTTTCTGTAACTCCATCATCGCCTCTTGCCAACATGTTGTCTGGCTTGTTGGGAGATAGTTTGAGTGTGTGTGTCCGTTCAGATGCACACTACATGCTGCACGAAACTGTCCTTTTACATCTTGTCTAAATATTCAATTACTCCCAAATCTTTCATAATATAAAACTTTTATTCTCAAAAACACAAGCAGAAGTTTCTTTTTGCAGTTAAAAAGGTGCTTCTGGCTTAAGCTGTAGTCTGTGGAGCTTGTGAAAGACGGACACCCACTGCAAGGAAGCAGCTTCATCTGCCACACTGCGGTCGCATATCAAGCAGCCAATATATTTTTTTTTTTAGCAATGCCAGCCAATCACTTGTGAACCAATCCATGGACACATTTCTGTCTCATCCACCATCACCAGCATGGAATGGATTATCCTCAAGCGTTGGCGTCTTCAGCAAAGCTTGTAATTGGCTCAGAGAAATAGATTGGCTGTGATAGCTAATGTTAACATGGTTGGATCTCAAGCAGCACATCACGATCCCATATGTAAAGGTAATGCATGAAAAGGTAATTATATAAATAAAAGAATATACAGTATATATTGTTGCGTCAGAGGCCCAGCTAACGCAGGGGCTCTGAGCCGCCGGTCTGAGACCTCTGCGAATGACCGAAAAAATGTTTTCTGCGTTCAGAATTACTATTACCATTACAATCCCACAAGGAAAGTTCAAAGAAAGCCGAAACTGACAAAGGGTTGTACATATGGAGGCAAAAGGTGGGAAGATGTTTCAAATAGTTAAATAAATATTTGCTTTAAAAGAAACACGGGAGATAAGGAAGGACAGGACTATCAATAAATACGGAATGGATCTGGCGGTCGACAGAGACCGGAAAGAAAGGGGAGAGCAAACACGATCTTATGTACAAAGGAAATAAATAACCCGCTATGGTGCCGACAATACCAGATTCACACAACGAAGGGAGGAGGTGAGGACTTTAGGCAGACATGAACTGGTCTTGGGCTGGTGTCATGCAGGCTGGCATGGCACAGGGCAAAGTGCAGTTCGGTCTGGAGAATGGTGATGAAAGAGGCCAGGAGACGAGGGAATGGCGATGAGGAGGCCAGTAGACGAGAGAGGCAGCCAAGCAGAAAAGGGGATGTTTTCTCTTTTGGTCTCAAATGCAGTCTGCCATGCACATGCATGGGCTTGACCTTTATGCCACAAAGGGACTGCCTTTCCAGCCAGCAGCGAGTCCCATCATTGGCCACATGTTTGTAGGTGGCGCCATCTTCTGTGCCATTCTGCCTTGTGGCGCAGTCCCTCGCAAAAGTGTTCCACCCCTCTTCAGGGCTCTACAGCTCACTTCGCCACTGTGGCCTGCTGTCCTCTTGCCAAGCGGCCTGTGATGTGTCCCATTAAAACCATGTAGCGCTTCCCTGTGTGCCATTGTGCACCTGCCTTCGCTTGTACAGGAGGCTTTACACAACACAACGTCACCTTATTCAGCTCTATTATTTACAATCGCTGCCCCCTCAGTGCACATATTGCACACGACTTACACCTATCAGATCCCCAATACAGGGTAATTCTCACCTATTCCAACACACGGTCCATACTATTATTATCATAATCGATCTCTGGATTCCCTCCCCCAAGCCTTTCATGAAATAACATAAAAGATAGGAAAGACGATACAAATGACGTAGATTAACATATGTGGCAAAGGACACCGACTGAGACGGACGAGAGGAAAGGCAAACTGGATTGCACAAATCCAAACGATACAAACTCGAGAACACAATAGATCGGAATCGGATTGAAAAATGATACATAGAACTCAAAAAAAGAAAGAAAGAAGAGTTCAGCTGGCAAGCTGTACCACATGGTGTGTGTGTGTGTGTGTGTGTGTGTGTGTGTGTGTGTGTGTGTGTGTGTGTGTGTGTGTGTGTGTATGTATATATATATATATATATATATATATATATGTATATATATATATATATACATATATATGTTCTTCTTTCAACTGCTCCCGTTAGGGGTCGCCACAGCGGATCATCCGTTATGATCCGCATACTGATTTGGCACAGGTTTTACGCCGGATGCCCTTCCTGACGCAACCCTGATCACTTCTTACGACACACGGAATAAGGATTGGGTTTCGCCATGATTCTGGGCTGCCCTACACCCTCTCATAGCGCGGCCAAGGGCAGAGCACACGTCCTCAAGCGATCCTCCAACCCAAGCCTCCGAGTAGCCGGATTACAGGCGCACGCCACTACGCCCGGTATATATATGTATATATATATATGTATGTATATATATATATGTATGTATGTATGTATGTATGTATGTATGTATGTATGTATGTATGTATGTATGTATATATATATATATATATATATGTATGTATGTATGTATATATATATATATATATATATATATATATATATATATATATATATATATATATATATATATATATATATATATATATATATATATATATATATATATATATATATATATATATATATATATATATATATAAAAGCCTGGTGTTGGCGTAGTGGTTAGGGTAGTGGCTTGGGATCCAAAAGGTCCTGAGTTCAAGCCCCGTTGGCCGCTTGAATTAATACACACCAGGAGGTTGACTCAGCCTGTCATCCTTCCGAGGTCGGTGAAGTCAGTACCAGTGTACTGGGCCCGGTGTATGCCCCGGTTAAAATAGGTGTACCATATCCCTGTGTCGTAAGATGCGACCAGGGTTGCGTCAGGAAGGGCATCCGGTGTAAAACCTGTGCCAAATCACTATGCGGATCATACGGATGATCCGCTGTGGCGACCCCTAACGGGAACAGCCGAAAGAAGAAGAAGAAATAAATATATATATATATATATATATATATATATATATATATATATATATATATATATACATATATATACATATATATACATATATATACATATACATATATATACATATATATACATATATATACATATATATACATATACATATATGACCGGGCGTAGTGGTGTGTGCCTGTAATCTGGCTACTCGGAGGCTTGGGTTGGAGGATCGCTTGAAGACGGGAGCTCTGCACTGGGCCGCGCTATGAGAGGGTGTAGGGCAGCCCGGAATCATGGCGAAACCCAATCCTTATCCCTGTGTCGTAAGAGGCGACCAGGGTTGCGTCAGGAAGGGCATCCGGCGTAAAACATATGCCAAATCAGTATGCGGATCATAACGGATGATCCGCTGTGGCGACCCCTAACGGGAGCAGCCGAAAGACGAACAACAACATATATATATATATATATATATATATATATATATATATATATATATATATATATATATTGATGTTTACATATAAAAGAGTACATCCTCATAAATTATCTATTATACACATTACTTGCACACTGAAATTTAGATATCATTGAAGGGAAATGTTGAAAGTCATAAAACAGGAAGATAAAGGTGTTATTCCACATCTGGTGGAGGCCACTAGATGAAATCCGTTTTGCTTGATTATGTCTGTTGATTTGCATTGTGGACATTGTTTTATCTTTCAATATTGTCACCTTTTCCAAACTTAACATTTAAAATCCTCCACCTCCTTCTTGACATTAACACTTTGTCATTATTATCTTGTTTCGCCGAGACGTATACGTTTTAAAATTTATTAACATTTATATAATAAAAGACACAAATCTAATTCTGGTTCGTTTTGACCCATCACATGACGATTGTTAGCTGTTTATAAAGATGACTGTTTATGTACATCTCCCTGAAATGTCTACAATGCAACATTGAATTTCTAACTTGTTTTTAGAAATTCCCCCAAAACAAGGGTTAAAGCTACCCAAGGTTTTGGGTTGTATACAGTACGTACTGTAGTCAGTGATCACATTGACTCCGACCTGCCGATTTCTGAAAAATTGCCAATATCGGCCAAGCACTAATACTGTGTTCTGTGTTGTTCATAAAGCATAACATTTTCTCTCTACCAACTCACCTCCCCCCACCTCTCTCTCTCTCTCTCTCTCCTCTCCTCTCCTCTCCTCTCTCCTCTCTCCTCTCCTCTCCTCTCCTCTCCTCTCCTCTCCTCTCCTCTCCTCTCCTCTCTCTCTCTCTCCTCTCCTCTCTCTCTCTCTCCTCTCTCCTCTCTCCTCTCTCTCTCTCTCTCTCTCTCTCCTCTCTCCTCTCTCCTCTCTCCTCTCTCCTCTCTCCTCTCTCCTCTCTCCTCTCTCCTCTCTCCTCTCTCCTCTCTCCGGATGTGTCCGGGCGGTAATTATGTTCAGATGGTGCTTGTCTCCAGACATGTCCAGGCAGTGTTTATCTCCTGGTGGTGTTTGTCTCTGAGTGTGTTGAACGAAGTTTGTCTCCAGGCGGTATTTATCGTATGACCAGTAGAAAATAGACTTCAGACATTATTTTGTTTCAATCTTCACTGTTATTCAATGCAGAATCATTTTGATGAGACGGTATAAATCGTAATTAACGCTCCACCACATGTCTGGCTTCCCCTCTTCTCACCTCACACTGTCTTCCCTTCCCCAACCCCTCCTGTCTCTCGCTCCTTGCTCCCCCTCCCTCCTCTCTCTTTCCCCCAATATCTCATCACTGTCCTCCTTTCTCTCTCCCCTACCCCTCTCTTTCTCTCCCCCATCTTTTTCTCCCCCCCCCCCCCACTTTCGTATTCCTGTCAGCGAAGCGACGGGTGGTATTTGCTGGTCTTCAATTAAAAAAAAAACATTTTACATCATCTGTTGTAGAGAACACTCACATTCGAGTGATCTTGTCTGTATTTAATCTGTTGGTTTATATGTTACTTGTTTGTCAAATGTTTGTGTATTTTTATCCACACGTAAGCATTGATCCTAAAAGTATGAATTGGAGAGCAAATCCAATCTTCCCTGACTTCAGTTCATGTGACCTGTCTTTACCTTAACCCCATTTCTCACTCTAATAATCTTTGCATGAAAAATAATCTCTGCCCTTCTCTGATCCTGTCCTAACTCGTCACTAATTACACACCACACCCTGCTCTGTGCAGTTTCTCAAACTCCCTACATCCCTCTTTTTAAATACTATCTCCTTTTCCTTCACACCTTCCTCTTACGTTGTCTATCTCTCACTCCAGAGTCACCTCCTCCCCCCCCCCCCCAAACCCAGAACTATCAATTTCTCCTCTCTGTTACTCCAGATAGCTCCATGGCAGATCAGATAATGGATATTGCATCTGCGATCGAAGATTTGATTCCATCCAACTCTTGCACGTTCCAACCTTCAATTCCTCCCTCCTTTCCTCCATCTCTACTACCTGCTCTTCCCTCTGAATTTTCACGCAAGAGAAAAGGACAGCCTTCGGATTGCAGGTACGAAAACAGATTCCTGTTTACAAGCTAACAATCTGATGACAATCCTCAACATTGGATAAAAGTCTCAACTCGGTTGCGAAAGAGCTCTTGGCTGAAGCTTATGGTTACTTTTCTTTGTTTGTAAAACATTCGTTTTCTGATTCGAATAAAATCATTAATAAAGCATAAATCCCATTAAAATATCAATTCTCATTGTTCAGCCAACACATGTCACATGACGGAAGAATGCCAAACTTTTGATGTCTAAAATGTAAAGTTCAATTCGTGTTTGTTTGTTTGTTTGTTTGTTTGTATATGCTTCAAAAACTCAACAAATGCTGAACTAAATCCAACCAAATTTTTCATGTTCCCGAAGAGTGCCCCAAGTATGGTTTCTGTTGAGGTGGCATATTTGGGGGAGGGGGTTCAGGTTGGGGGGAAGACCCCAATTCTCTCAAGGAAAATGTGTATCGTATAGCGCCACCCAGTGGTAGACGGTATTACAAATCATCTTGAAAAAGAAAGTTTAAATAACTTGATAATATGCTTTATGGTGATACTGAAACCTGAGTGAGAATAATTCGAAATTTTCAAAATGTTTCATTTCACTCATTTTAACCAAAGCATCCAAAACCGAGCTCCGCAGTGAAGTGGAAATGATTTTTGCTCCCACCATATATAAGCAGCAAGGATGATTGATGAAGGTGGTGTGAACTTCCAAGCATCTGGAAGATGACTTCGGGAAAATGATGGAGTGAATAGAATAGAATGTTTGTGAAGTACAATGCGTCGTCTTTTGATTAAATCCATCAGCAAAGCGATATATATATATATATATATATATATATATATATATATATATATATATATATATATATATATATATATATATATATATATATATATTGTTGCGGTATTCGCGCCCGCCGGCGTGCTGACGGCCACGTAACTCGAATCGCGGCACGTCGCCCACCGGACGGACAATCCAGTCGTGACCCTCTCGGACTAACGCCGGGAACCAGTCACGGGTGGACCTTTCGGTCTCACCGCGATCGAGCCAATCAGCCCCGCGTGGGATAGGGTTGCTCGCCGAATTTGACCTACCTAAGTACCCACGCGGAGGGTAGACCGGGCGATCGCACCTCGCCGCAGGTCGACTTCGGACACGGGCCACTTAAGCGACCCGTTCCGTACTATCAGAATAACCGAGCGGTGTTATCGTCGACCTCGACGGTTCGATTAATTATCGGGCGTATTCAGCCCACTACCAACCCTTTACGTGAAGCAAGATGGGGATTCAATAGAGGAAAAGACGAAGCGAAGCGGGAGAACAGTTCAATACAAAAGCACATTTATTCGCGATGAACGGAAAGCGCACATTCAATTCCACCAAAAGCACACAGAAAAGACACAATGCATTTTACACAAAAAGCAAATGTAAAAGCGAAAACACAATGCAGAGCTAATACCGACTACCGAGCACACGGCAACACTTATACAATTCTACTTCACAGACGGCGCCGACAACACATACCCAAAACCAAGGAAAAGAAATACCCTCAAGGATGAGGCGGGCCTGAGGCCGAGACCGGGTCGCGCCTACCCGTCTGGTGATGAGACGAGGAGCGGCGATGGCGCCTCAACTCCGCGGGCCTCGCGGACAGTGTCTGGTAGGGGGTGGGAAAGGGGCCCCCTTGGTCGCACTATCTCAGCGCGGGGGGAAACAGGAGGGGGTTGCTGATGCTCGGGGTATAGAGGATCTTTATTATCCCGCGACGAGCGTCTCCACCTCGGCCAGGTCGCGATGTCGGCCTCCCTCGGGTGCAGCTCCCTGCACGACGCGAGCACCCCCTCGTCTGGTGTCGCCGCCTTCCCACAGCTCCGTCCCCTCCGTTCCGACTCCAACGCACACGACGAGCAGCTCCACCGCCCGCGAAGTCTTGACTCTCTGTTTCCGACTCTCCTACTCTCCGCCTCTGGACTCCCTTCTCACTTCTTCTCCTCCTCTGGACTCTCCTGACTCTCCTACTCTCCGCCTCTCGACTCTCCTACTCTCCGCCTCTCGACTCTCCTACTCTCCGCCTCTGGACTCTCCTACTCTCCGCCTCTCCGCCTCTGGACTCTCCGACTCTCTTCTGACTGACGAACACGGTCCTTTTAATCCCCCCGTAGCTTCGCCTTTGACCCCCTCCCTTTGACCTTTTACCTCGCTCCCCATTGGCCCGAGAAAAAGTGGGCGTGAAGGCTTTTTGATCCATAAATTTGCATATATCGATCGTCCTGGAGGCGGGGCCAAATCGCCCCTCGCTCACCGATTGGACGGCAAAAAGTGGGCGTGTGTCGTTTTTGATCCGTTTTTGAAGCACAAAATCCGTGATTTTGTACACGCTGTTCAACGCGCGCCCTGCACGAGTCCAACACCGGCACCCACAGCGGGGCAAGAACGGTGGCGATGCTACGGTTGCGAGGTGTGACGGGAAGGTCGTGGCGGTTGTGGTGAAGCGGCGTTGTGGTTGGTGGTTGATGTTGTGATTGTGGTGGTAATCATGGCGGTTGGTCCAAAATAAAGATAGTAAAAGAAAAACGGCTATCCTGAAGAGTCGCAGCTCGCATAAATGACATGTATTCCCACTAGACAACGGGTTTGGGCCTAACTACACATGTACTTACCGAGATACCTCACCTAAGGGACCTGAATGGTGGTTTGCGAATTTGGTAACCACAACACTACCCCCTCCCCTTTTTACAGACTCGTCCCGAGTCGTCAAATTTTCGTGTGCCATCATGTGTAGTTTTCCCCTAGTACATTTTACCTACGGATCCCTGAGTGCGACATTCATGGTATTCGTGTCCCCAAAATAAATAACCTGAGGGCTGCGTAACTATCTAAACAAACTCACTCACACGGACGACTTAAATAAAATTGCCGGCGCTAAGACAAACATGCCGGGGGCGCACTCATATTTACAGTACATCTTAACCTTAACTTACAAATTTTACACTAAACCATGGCCCAGGATCATTGAACTCTGCAAAAGAAAAGCAGTTAGCAGGGAGCCAGGCTGCCCGCATGCAGTCTCTGGCTCAAACAATGCAGGTGACAGGGAACGTGGCTGGCTGCTCACACGCAGTCCAAGGCCTTCCCTTTCGAACTGAACGCAGTGAACCACAACGGTGCATGGGCTGCACAAACGCAGTCTCCGTGCCAGCTCAAGTGGCACACGCAATGAGCACAACGAATGGATGCATGAACACAAACACGGTGCACGGGCCGCCACTGCAGGCCCGTGTTGTAGCTGCCAACAGGGCAGTTCTCGCAGCTTGCAAACTGTTGCCTTGCGGATCCTGGCGCACATGGAAATGAACAGGGGGGGGGGCAAAGCAAAAATTGAACGGGGCTGGTGAACGTGGGCAGTGGGCATGGCATGGCAAAGGTAGCAGGCAAACACAGCCCGCAGAAGAAGGCCGCTGCAGGCAAACTCAGCCCACAGAACCAGGCCGTTGCAGGCAAACACAGCCGGCAGATGAGCTGGCCGGCACAGGCCTTGAAGAAAAACAGCCAGCAGATGAACTGGCCGGCACAGGCCTTGCAGCACAGCAGCTGCAGACGATCCAGCCGGCACAGGCCTTGCAGCACAGCAGCTGCAGACGAAGTTGGCCGGCCTCCGCCTTGAAGCAAAACACGGCCAGCCGATGAAGTTGGCCAGCCTTTGTCGTTCAATGGAGGTTGGTGGAGGGAGTGCGGTGGTGCTGGCCACTTGGAAGGCGGGCTCGGACCTACCTACCTGTCTCCCTCCCACCTATCGCCTTTGCCTGTCACTGTTCATACCCACTCCCTTAATTTGTCAAACCCCAATTTAGCCCCAACTTAATTTTTTTTTGTTGTTTTTATTTTTACTCCCCCACTATAAATCGTCCCCTAACCCCCTTTATCGTCCTTGTTCGGCTAACCTATCCTGTCACCTAGCCTACTCCCAACCCCTACGTTCCCTTCCCGGAGGGGAACAAGGGAGAGCTAGCGTCCTGTGTCGAGGCCCAACAAAGCCTCAGGATGGCCTCCCCAGAGTTCAGCGATCTATAACCAAAGTGGGTCCAGCGGCCCACAACGACAGCGAGGGGATGGATGGTGCGGAGGGGTACATCTCCTAATCTACCCTAACCATTTAACCATTAAACTACCCCGGGGCTTTCAACAAGCGCCTTTCGCTTAAACTATTGGTTCTAACAACCCAGATTCCCGTCGCCTGTGTTGGTGTCCTCACAATTTCGGGCCTCGCCCCCCAATTTTCTCTCCGTGCCCTCACACGGTCTCCTGGCTGGGACACGTGGCTCCCTTTGGCAGGCACGACCCTCTGCCGAATCTCCCGCTATGGCACCCCCGGGCACTACACTGCCTCCGAGCCTACCAGCTCCCTAACACCGGGGAGTGCCCCCCATGGCACCTCCCCTGAAACGCACACGTGGCAGGCCGGCCTCCCAGGCCCCTTTCCGAGGGTCACCCGTGCCCACAACACTGCCCACGCGGCTAATGGCGCCCCGGGCCCCCGCACCAAGCAGGCGCACCCATGCCCACTACTCTATCCCGGCCCCCCATGGGCCCTTGGCCTACCGCGGCCGACTAGCCTGGTGCCCGGGGTACCCACTCAGCGATACTCACCTTTCGCAGCCACGCTCCCAAGCCCGTCAACAGGGCTCCTGCACCTCTCCAAATGGGTCTCGAGCCTACTTTCCCACCAACAACAAAACTACCTCCATTTTTCAATTTAACTAACCCAGCTAACTCACTTTACTCTGACCCCGGGGTCCCTTGGGCGGGAGTCACTCCTCCCCCCAATCACTCATCGCACCATGCATTCCCCATTCACTCCACACACACAGACCCGCTGGCCTCACTCACTCACCAAGCACATGCTTCCACTTCACTCACCAACTCTTCAACACACACACCACTGAACTCTGCCATCCTTCTAACTACATCCCCTAACTAACTCGTGCTCCCACGTCGTCCCTTATACTATAGCACGTTCCTTTTAACACTACGTAGCTAAACTACGTCATCTCTACACATCCAAAGTCTGTCCATGTCCTCATAACTCAAAAATTCATTTTATTTCCCAACCTAAAGCTCACTAAATCCCTCTACCTAATCCATTCCACGGACTCCATGAGGACTTACCCCTGCCCCATGAAGTCGGTCTAACTAAGCTAACCCTTCCCCCTAACTAGTTTCCATCCTGTGCCCCGGGTAAGGGGGTCTTCCACCCCTTGCCCAGGAATCCTGTGCACCCGAAAGTGAGGCTTGCTTTTTTTTTTTTTTTCATGCGCATCACCAGCGCGGCAACTCGCGCACTTTGCACCTGCCCGTGACGTCATGCAGCTGCACGTGTTCCTCGTCCCTCCTTGGACGGTACCATCCGGCAGAGATATCCCTCCTGCCGGATTCCAACCACACGTGCAGCCATGGCGTCACCGTGCGCATAAAAAAAAAACAAGCCCCACGTCTCGAGGGGTTCCCCACGCGAACACATGTGCTTTGCCCGTTGGAGCTTCACACACACGATCGCGTGGAGAACCCGTCCGGTCCAAATCCATTATCCTGCCTAAACTTTGTCCGTCCGCGGGATCGGCAAATCCACCGCTGGCGTTTCCGGACCGGGACTTCACCCTCGCAAGCGAGCACGTGGTGGTCTCGTGCGTTGCACAGCACGAACCGCGTGCTCACTGTTGGGTGAACCCGGCACGGTCCCCGAAACAACTACAGCCGCGACTCGGCTTTCTCTCCTCTGTCGCCGTCTCCGTCTCCATTCCACCCACGCACACCTGCGTGTTACGACGCACACAGTCCACTCCATCACATTCACACCGGGAGATGCGGCTGCGTGCTCCCGCATGCCAACCGACATCTCCCTCTCATACCGCTCTCTCACACACACGGTCTCCCTTGCACACAGCGACCTTGCACACGGCCGTTCACTCACGCGTGCGGGGGCACTCACCCGCGGTGCCTCACTCGCACTCCGTGCCTCATCCACACACGCGGGGGAACTCAACCGCGGTGCCTCATCCACACACCGTGCCTCACTCATACACGCGGGGGAACTCAACCGCTGTGCCTCATCCACACACCGTGCCTCACTCACACACGCGGGGGCACTCAACCGCTGTGCCTCATCCACACACCGTGCCTCACTCACACACGCGGGGGAACACACCCGCGGTGCCTCACTCACACACACGGCGACACTCATCCACACACGGCGTGCTGGGAAGCACGTACTCTGGCAACATCGCCACCACACCACTCACACACGGGGTCGCACTCACACCTTGCACCACACACACAGGGACAACCACACTGGGGATTCGTGTCCCCACAAGGGTCTCCGGGGCCTCTATACCCCCCAAGCTCTCCGTGCACCTGTCCACAGCACTCCTCCCCTCAACCTCGCAAAGCACGACCGAACTCACCTGGTCGTGACTCGCCTCAAGGGGGCATACTCCCTCCCCTCGTTCCTGGAGGCCATCCAGGTGCTCGCACTGGGTCTCCACACGCTCCGCGAGCTCACCCCCATTATCCTCCACTACCTCCGTGTGTGTGTGTGCGTCACTTACCCCGTCTTCACCGTGCAGTCTCTCCTCTATCGTTCCCTTCCCAGCTACCGTCACTGCCAACTCTTCACCCTTTACCTCCCTTGTCTCCACTATTATTTCCGTTGTCGTCACCTCGTGTCTCGTCTCACACGTTTTGGTCTCCCCATTTAATTTTTCCCTTTTGGTCACCGTCGATTCCTCTGTCACGACCCTCGCCCAACACGCCCCCCGAATTATTTTTTCACCCGCCTCCACCGCGGGCCTGTCAGCCGTTGCACCCCCTTCCAGCTCGCCTGCTCCCACACGTGGAGTCGCCATTCCCAGCTCCCTGGTCACGGCCTTCATGCCCGCCTGCAGGCATCGGCCCATGTTCTGCGTCTCACCCCGTAGCTCTTTCATTTCTTCCCTCATTTGCTGTGTATTCGCATCCATCGTCGTTTTCACTTCATTTGTATTTGTATCCATCTTTTTGTTCATTTGTTGTGTATTCGCATCCATCTTTTGTGTATTCGCATCCATCTTTTGTGTATTCGCATCCATCGTCGTTTTCACTTCATTCATTTGCTTGTTCATGTCTTTCATTTCGTTTTTCATATTCGCATCCATCTTTTCGATCATTTTCGCATTCATCTTTTCGTTCATTGCCGCCAGCATGGCGCATAGCTGGGCCATGTCGGATGCACTCAGCTGAGCCGTTTCGGCAAGGGTTGGGGAAGGGTTTTGGTGGAGAGGGGGGGGGAGGTGTCATACACTGCCGCACCCATTTCGGGCTCTGGGTTCAGTTGGGCGAGTCCGTGTTCCTGCACAATCAACATTTCCTGCTCAGGGATTCCATCCTGGACCATGGATTCTACATTACTACACATATACATTTCTAATACCCCCGGCTCCCGCTCGCCTTGAGACGCCATCTTGCTTCTCTTAAAGGGTTAATTTGCTCGCTCGTAATTTGGAGGGAATCGGGGGTCGCTTCTCTCACCCCTGGACCGATTCCCGTGAATTTAGCCGGAGACAGGAGAGCCCGTTTTCCTGTTCTCCAATACCAGTGCCGCGAGGAGGGCGATGAATTTGTATCCCACTCCTGACACCAGTGTTGCGGATTCGCGCCCGCCGGCGTGCTGACGGCCACGTAACTCGAATCGCGGCACGTCGCCCACCGGACGGACAATCCAGTCGTGACCCTCTCGGACTAACGCCGGGAACCAGTCACGGGTGGACCTTTCGGTCTCACTGCGATCGAGCCAATCAGCCCCCGCGTGGGATAGGGTTGCTCGCCGAATTCGACCTACCTAAGTACCCACGCGGAGGGTAGACCGGGCGATCGCACCTCGCCGCAGGTCGACTTCGGACACGGGCCACTTAAGCGACCCGTTCCGTACTATCAGAATAACCGAGCGGTGTTATCGTCGACCTCGACGGTTCGATTAATTATCGGGCGTATTCAGCCCACTACCAACCCTTTACGTGAAGCAAGATGGGGATTCAATAGAGGAAAAGACGAAGCGAAACGGGAAAACAGTTCAACATGATGCACATTTATTCCGCGGCACACGGAGAGCACACATATACAATTAAAACAATTATGCACAAAAAGCAAATGTAACAAAAGAAACAACGACACAGAGATACTACCGACTAAGACCGACTAAGACCGACACACGGCAACACTTAACGGTTTTACTTCACCAGACTGGCGCCACACACACACGTTTACACAGAAACAAAAGAAAAGGCCACCCTCAAAGAGAAGGGGGCAGATGGGGCCTGTGGGCCAATATTTGCGCGGGACCTGAAAGAGTGGTCAGGTCCGCGAGACCGGGTGGATCCTACCCACGTCTTTGTGATGAGCCGCAAATGTGGCAGCGCGGCGGTGCCCCGACTTCGTGCTCCTCCGCAGGTTTCATTGGCACTGCTTGGAGTGGGGTGGGAACGGGGCCCCCTTTTTCGCACTATCTCAGCGCGGGGGAAAAGGGGGGGGGAAATTGTTGATGCTCTGGGGAAAGAGTATAGCTGGCTTGCTTGGGTCCCGTGACGAGCGATTCCACCGCGACCTCGTCGCCGACCGCCGTCTTCCTTTCCTCGGACCCGAGATCCTCGGTCTCTTCCCCCAATTCTCCTCAGCCGACTGCCGAAAACCACGGGGACGCCCTCACCTCCCGACTCCACTCCGCGCTCCAAACTGCCTCTGCCCAAAACTCTCTCCGCTCTTCTGCCACTCTCCGCTCTTCCAAGGCCGACTCTGCCCAAACCGACTCTGCCTTTCTGCCACTCTCCGCTCTTCCAAGGCCGACTCTGCCTTTTCTGCCACTCTCCGCTCTTCCAAGGCCGACTCTGCCCAAACCGACTCTGCTCTTCTGCCACTCTCCGCTCTTCCAAGGCCGACTCTGCCTTTTCTGCCACTCTCTGCTCTTCCAAGGCCGACTCTGCCTTTTCTGCCACTCTCTGCTCTTCCAAGGCTGACTCTGCCAAAACCGACTCTGCTCTTCTGCCACTCTCCGCTCTTCCAAGGCCGACTCTGCCTTTTCTGCCACTCTCCGCTCTTCCAAGGCCGACTCTGCCCAAACCGACTCTGCTCTTCTGCCACTCTCCGCTCTCCCAAGGCCGACTCTGCCTTTTCTGCCACTCTCTGCTCTTCCAAGGCCGACTCTGCCCAAACCGACTCTGCCCAAAACAATCTGCGCTCTTCCAAGGCCGACTCCAAGGCTCTGATTCGCCCTGCGCTCGGCGCTTTATAGGCCGGCAGGAGAACCCATATGCAAATTTCTGGATCAGAACGAGCTCGGGGGTGGAGCCACGCTCGCCCATTGGATGGAGGAAAAGGGGCGTGAATCTCCCCTGATCCTAGAATTTGCATATCTCGATTCCACACAGACGTGCCTGGAGGCGGGGCCAAACCGCCCCGCACTTGCTGATTGGACGGATCAGAAGTGGGCGTGTAGCATTCCTGATCCGAATTCTCCTCGGAAAGGCCGCATTTTGCACTCGCGGCTCGGCGCGCGTCCCGTACGAGCCCAGGACAGCCTGACGCTCGGTGCTCACAGCTGGTGCGGGAAGGGCCGCAGAAGGAGAGAGGTGAAGGTGGTGGAGGATTTATGGTGGTGGTTTCTGGCCATGGTGCCGTTCGGAATGGCGGTGATGCGATGTTTGCGGGAGCGAGTTGTGAAGGTAAAGATCGTGGCTGTTGGCGTTGTTGTTGTGAAGCGGAGTTGTGGTTTGTGGTTGTTGTGTGATGGCGGTTGAGACGTGGTTGGTTGAAAATAAAGATAGAACAGAAAAACGGCTATCTCAAAGGGTCGCAGCCCGAATTAATCACATTTATTCCCACCAAACAACGGGTTTGGGCTAACTTCACATGTACTTACAGAGATATCTCACCTACGGGACCTGAATGGTGGTTTGCGAATTTCCACAACCGCAACACTATACATATATATATATATATATATATATATATATATATATATATATATATATATACATATATATATATATATATATATATATATATATATATATATATATATATATATATATATATATATATAAACATATATTAATTCAGTGTCCCAACGGGGCTTGAACTCGGGACCTTTTGGGTCCCAAGCCACTGCCCTAATCACTGCGCCAACACGAGGCTCATGTGTGTGTATGTATGTATGTATATATGTATATATATATATATATATATATATATATATATATGTATATGTATGTATGTATGTATGTATGTATGTATGTATGTATATATATATATATATATATATATATATATATATATGTATATATATGTATATGTATATGTATATGTATATATATATATATATATATATATATATATATATATATATATATATATATATATATATATATGTATATTGTTGCGGTTGAGGAAATTCGCAAACCACCATTCAGGTCCCGTAGGTGAGATATCTCTGTAAGTACATGTGTAGTTAGCCCCAAACCCGTTGTTTAGAGGGAATAAATGTGATTCATTCGGGCTGCGACCCTTTAAGATAGCCGTTTTTCTGTTCTATCTTTATTTTGAACCAACCACGTCTCAACCGCCATCACACAACAACCACCAACCGCAACGCCGCTTCACAACAACAACAACGCCAACAGCCACGACCTTTACCTTCACAACTCGCTCCCGCAAACATCGCATCACCGCCATTCCAAACGTCGCCATGGCCATAAACCGCCACAATAAACCCTCCACCACCTTCACCTCTCCTCCTTCTGCGGCCATTCCCGCACCGCTTGTGGGCACCGAGCGTCAGGCTGTCCTGGCCTCGTGCGGGACGCGCGCCGAGCCGCGGGTGCAAAGCGCGGCCTTTCCGACGAGAATTCGGATCAGGAATGATACACGCCCACTTCTGATCCATCCAATCAGCAAGCGCGGCACGGTTTGGCCCCGCCTCCAGGCACGTCGGAGTAGAATCGGGATATGCAAATTCAAGGATCAGGGGAGACTCGCGCCCCTTTTTCTCCGTCCAATGGGCGAGCGTGGCTCCACCCCGAGCTCGTTCTGATCCAGAAATTTGCATATGGGTTCTCCTGCCGGCCTATAAAGTGCGGAGCGCAGGGTCGAGTCGGGCTCGGAGCAGTCAGTTTTGGAGAGCAGAGTGTGGCAGCGGCAGTCAGTTTTGAGAAGAGTCAAGTCGGGTCTGGAGGAGAGTCAGTCTGTCGGAGGTCGGAGTCTGTCGGGGTTCGGAGTCTGTCGGGGAGCTGCAGAGAGAGGAAGCCTGGAGCGCGGTCGAGGTGATTTGCTGCAGTTGGCTGAGGAGAATTGTGGAGGGGACCGGATAGTTCGGGTCCGAGGAAAGGAAGACGGCGGTCGGCGACGAGCTCGCAGTGGAGTCACTCGTCGCGGGACCCAAGCAAGCCAGCTATCCTCTTTCCCCAGAGCATCAACAATTCCCCCCTTTTTCCTCCCCGCGCTGAGATAGTGCGAAAAGGGGGGCCCCGTTCCCACCCCACTCCAAGCAGTGCCAACGAAACCCGCGAAGGAGCGCGGAGTCGGGGCGCCGCCGCGCCGCCACATTTGCGGCTCATCACAAGACACGGGTAGGATCCACCCGGTCTCACGGCCCACAGGCCCCGTCTGTCCCCTTGTCTTTGAGGGTGGCCCTTTTCTTTTGCTTTTGAGTAAATGTGTTGTTGGCGCCGTCTGTAAAGTAAAACTGTGTAAGTGTTGCCGTGTGCTCGTGTAGTCGTTAGTAGATCTGCATTGTTGTGTTTCTTTTGTTATATCTGCTTTTGGTGCATAATTGTTGTAATTGTATATGTGTGCTCTCCGTGTGCCGCGGAATAAATGTGCCTTATGTTGAACTTGTTTTCCCGTTTCGCTTCGTCTTTTCTTTAATTGAATCTCCATCTTGCTTCACGTAAAGGGTTGGTAGTGCTCTTAATACGCCCGATAATTAATCGGAACCGTCGAGGCCGACGATAACACCGCTCGGTTATCCCGATAGTACGGAACGGGTCACTTAAGTGGCCCGTGTCCGGAGTCGACCTGCGGCGAGGTGCGATCGCCCGGTCTACCCTCCGCGTGGGTACTTAGGTCGGTCGAATTTGGCGAACAACCCTATCCCACGTGGGGGGCCGATTGGCACGATCGTGGTGAGGCCGAAAGGCCCACCCTTGACTAAATCCCGGCGTTAGTCCGATCGGGTCACGACAGAATAGTCCATCCGGTGGGCGACGTGCCGCGATTCGAGTTACGTGGCCGTTCGCACGCCGGCGGGCGCGAATTCGCAACAATATGTATATGTATATATATATATATATATATATAGATGTATTTGTATATATGTATCTATATATTTATATATACATATATATATATATATATATATTTATATATATATATATATATTGCTTTGTGGTGAACAAAACTTTTGAGGTGTTACCACTTTGCTTGTGGAATTCCTTTAAGCCACCAATCAAATGATTCAGCACTCTGTGGCATGAATTCCTCGTCAATCGAGTTGCAAAATCCCACTACTTCTTCCCTCAGCTCCTGATGAGAGTTTAAAGATGCGACTCCTTAAATTTCCCAAGTCGTCAATAATAATGCAGTTTTAAGTCACAGTTATGAGACGATGTCACTTCGATACAGAGGCTGTCTAGACACATGAGAGAAACAATGTGATCTTCAAAAGTTTCAATGGAGAAAGTGAAGGACAACTCTCTCAGTATTAGGAAGTGACATCATCATCAGCCATGAATAAAGTTGTGTGCCCTTGTCGAAGCCTTTATCCCACACAAGGTCAACATGGAGTTGCTTTGAAGCATGGCGGTATGCCGGGATAAAACATACACTGTCCTGTTGATGAATATTGTTCTGTTCAAAGACGACCATTCGTCATCAAGGTCTAAAAAAAAAAATGCTCTCAAAGGTTTGTTGCCCTCTTGGTATGCAATGTGATGTTTGGTGCGAACAATCATGGCTACCTCCCAACTTGCAAAGAAAAACATTTATCGACCTTGTGTTTGCCATCCTAGGCTTGGATTGATGCATCGTAAGGTTGCTTCTGAATGCCAAAGTAATTGTATTTTCACCTTCCCATCTCCTTTTTCACAGCCTGGACTTCTTTGTGTAAGTACAAACTCGATTGTGCACCCGAAGTAAATGTTTTGACATGAAAAAGGCAATTAACTGCCCATGAGTTGGAGGGAAAATGTGAGTACTGTGTCATTGATTATTTTGAGTAAACCCGTAACAAAGCAATGAGGATTATATATTTCTTTGCAGGATTGAAAGTGAATTTACAAAGCTTTCGTAGTTTTCTGTGTTAAAAAATAAACTTGGTGGGGACAATGATTGTAATTATAGTGTGTGCACTTTTAGTTAACTTTTTTTTTTTTAAATATTGAGAGCAGTGATGATTACTTGCAACTCCACAATATGTACACATTGCTAATCATCAAAGTCCCAAACTCCTTTATGGTGTATCGGGATGAATTCAGCAAGCTGTGAACCTTTCTTTGCTGAAAACCAATCCTTTGTCGGCCCCCACTCTGTTGTACAGTGCTGTTGGTTAGGGGAGCAATTTAGGATGGCACCTAATGGCTGATCCTTTTTAAAAGGCAGCATGTCTTTCCACCAGTGAATGCTAGCTGATGCAACCCTTGGCTCAATGTTCCTGTGAAGGATGGTGTGGTCCCTTAATTCAACACCCTGCCTGTGAAGCACCGGGCTTGACTGGTCATAGCCGGGTCAGGAAGAGAATGCAGACTAGATGGCTCAAAGGCGGGTGCGCCACCACAAACACAAAAGCATAACAATCAAAACAATTTGATAAATACAAATTGAAACTTTATCTTTATTGTTAGCTTGAAAGTTAAAGGGCACAGATTAGTGGAACTAAATGTTAATTTTAGGCAATTGCTGGCTCAATCTATCCATACTGGCTTTGCCATGAGCAAGGGGTGCTCTACGGTCTTGGCGGTCAAATTGACGATATCGAAAAAGCATGCACAATGGCCCCGATGGTCCCAAGTGTCCCATTCCTTGCAATACCAATCACAAGAGCATCTCGGTGGGTTCATCCTTGCAATTGTGATCATAAAAATGACCTTGCACGATGGGCAATCTTGTAGCAGAAAGACACAGATGTGCGCAGGTTAAAGGACGTAGCCAGCCCAGTTACAATAATACAAATTACTTTATTAAACAAGGCATACACTACAACCCTGGTAATAAATGGCACCGAGATCAATCAGATCATCAATCAACCACCATGAGACATTTAAATTGCTTTGAATCACACAGGTTGTTTGATACATAAGTATCGCACAGACGATAATAATCATTCCAATGTATATAATCATGAATCGAATAAATAACTGCTCTAAGGGTTTTAAACACAGAGAATACATCAGTGGTGTGGACACACAAAAACGAGATAGACTTTTGGAGCTTCATTCTTTATTTGTAGCTCTTTACCACAATACACATCCTGCAGATGTGGACTGAATATCCTACAGGAGGACATGTCAAGGGGGAAAGATTGAAGAAGTTTGGGTCACAATTTCTCTGCGTGATGTATCGAAGTGCTCGGTGCCAGGCAACCACAGTTGTCGGTGTGACAAGAGCATGGATTCGTTGTCAGTATGGAGGAAATGCCGCTTGTCCTCAATTTACTTGCTCATGCCCCTAACTTCAGGTGCCATTGGGGTCTCCTTCGTTCGGGCTCGCTCTCCATCAATACCCTTCACACTGGTCACTGTTGTTCTCTGCTCCCCTCTACTCAGTCTCCCTAAATCTGTTTGTCCATTCTCTGGCATGCATTTATATATCCGAGTCACTCTTTCAAAGGTCCAACTTGGCTTCATGGGTGTGGTTCTTTTGACCTTGTTTCCAGCTCTTACCAGCTTGCTGTCAGGCTATCACTACAGGTCATGATGGGGCAGAGAGAAAGAGGGGAGGGGTGGTGGACCTTTGTAATGGGTGTTCTGCAGGAAGGGTGAATTGGCTTCACCGAGCAACTGCATGTGCATTCCTTCTCCGACAACAAAACTTCACCAGATCTGGCTATATAACAATGTTTATCTTTCTTTCTTTTTTCTTTTTTGTACTAAGATAGCAATTCTTTAAATAAATTCCGTTCGCATTCATGGAATTTCACTCATGGTGAAAGTTCTAAACTACGTGTAGTTGTGCTCTCTTGATCACCGATTGTCTATCCTCTTAATGGATACAGCTACTTATACGGATTCAGGATAGCGCAACTTAATAATTAGAGTTCATAGAACACCTTACCCCATGCAGTCTTGAGATAAATATAATAATAATAATAATAATAATAATAATAATAATAATAATAATATAACGAGAGGAAAAATACAATTGAACAAAATGGGCGGGGTCGTGAGCGGCAAATTTGATTGGTCTTGATGACATAAAATGCCGTAATATTTTGTCCAAGCACTGCTAAATAAAAGGGTTTTGAAAGTGCTAAAAAGGCGTTTTGTATTCTGCAGCGTTCAAGTATATAATTTAATTTTAATAAAATAGAGATTTTAAAGGTTGCAGAAAAAAAATTCAGAAGTTTACCAATGTTGATGCAGCATCTTTTCACACCACCTTATTCAACGCGTTACATTAGTTCTTCATGCCTGTTGTTTGTTTCCTTTATGTCTTCCCTAAAAACAGTAAGTTTCTTTTTTGGAATTACTTTCAATTTTTTTTGACTGCGAGTCAGGCAGACACACACACACACACACACACACACACACACACACACACACACACACACACACACACACACACACACACACACACACACACACACACACACACACACAATCTCACTCTTCTCTGCACGTGTGCGGTCAGGACGAATTCAGAGACAAAGTACTGCTAAACTACAGGTTCGTTTTCTGATTTATGTTCCAATTGTTCAAAATATAACATTCAATTGAAATTAAGTTGTTCCTGGATCATAAACTGATATTGTAGACACACAGACAGACAGACAGACAGAAGTGGACCAATTGCTTAATATAACCCCACTTTTCACTTCACTTGCACGGGGTAAGGTGAGGTCAGGTATGGGAGCATGCGCCGGAGCAGCGCGTTCCTGCGTCCACTTTCCATCGGTACTCCAGGGGCCTCCATCTGGCCATTCTCCAGGCAGATGCTTGTCCCATCCCCATCTCCTTGAGATGCCTATCAACTTGCTGCAACCATACAATCTGCTGGACCTTCGGAATTTTCGAGGAAACATCTAAAATGGACAAACTGTTCTTCACAGGGACTACATGGAAGGAGATGATTATGATGATGATGACGATGATGATGATGATGATGATGATGACAACAAGTAAGGATCTGTTCGATGTTTTGTTTTTTTTCATCCGTAGAGTTTTTCTTTTTCACTCTTTACAGTAGTCGTATCAATTTGAACAAACTGATGGAATGGTGGTGTTTCTAAATTGTACCGGATGTTTTGTTTTGCTAGACAGAGTTAAATCATGAAACACTTGTCCTTCGATGTTGATCTATTCATTTTGTACTTTTGTACCTGATCATACAAATGACTCCATCATGCACCTAACTTTCAAGTGAGATTCATACAACTCGTAAAACTCGGTTTGCAGAAAATTCTTTCTTTATTTGTCGATTATCCACCAAGATTCCTAATTTCCACTTTTTTTTTATTCCCATCCTCTCATGGTTTTCCTTTTCCTTGTTCGTTTTTATATTAACTTATATCTGCCTGATGCTCTAAATCGATGTATGTCTCTCCACCCCCCACCCCCCTCTCTCTCTCTCTCTCTCTCTCTCTCTCTCTCTCTCTCTCTCTCTCTCTCTCTCTGCCTCTCTCTCTCTCTGTATCTCTCTCTCTGTCTCTCTCTCTTTCTTTCTCTCTTTCTCTCTTTCTCTCTTTTTCTCTTTCTCTCTTTCTCTCTTTCTCTCTTTCTCTCTTTCTCTCTTTCTCTCTTTCTCTGTTTCTCTCTTTCTCTCTTTCTCTCTTTCTTTCTCTCTTTCTCTCTTTCTCTCTTTCTCTCTTTCTTTCTCTCTTTCTCTCTTTCTCTCTTTCTCTCTTTCTCTCTTTCTCTCTTTCTCTCTTTCTCTCTCTCTCTCTCTCTCTCTCTCTCTCTCTCTCTCTCTCTCTCTCTCTCTCTCTCTCTCTCTCTCTCTCTCTCTCTCTCGACAGAATCGATGGGAACCAGCAGATGAGGCCCAAATATTCCAAGTAACACAGCTTGTCTCTGTGCTCTGTTTTGTCCCATCATTGGCTTTGCATCCATTGCATTCAAGTTATTGTACATTATAGTTCGTCTTCTTTGCAAAAAGTTTTCCTCTTTTTTCAACTATTGCATGATCTTTGTAAAAATGGGAAAAGGAAAAGAAGGGTTACATGCGAGGGAGGGGAGGAGAGGAGGTGGGTGGTTGGGACGAGGGGTGGAAGGGGTGGAAGGGAGAAGGGGATAAAAATGAGGGTCAGAAATCAACATAAAAGGAAGGGGGAAGGGGAGATCGGGGCTGTGAAGGTTTTTGCAATATTGCTTACATGGAATGTAGATGACTTCTCACCTGCTCATCCACATGCCCAGTTTAATACCTTCACTTCATGCATAACTCTGGTGTTGGCTTCGTGGTTAGGGTGGCTGGCTTGGGATCTTAGGGTCCCGAGCTTGAGCCCCGTTGGCTGCTGATTAACACCAGGTGGTCATCTACTCAGCCTGTCATCCTTGTGAGGTCAGTGAAATGAGTACCAGCGTACTGGTATACGGGCACAGCATCAGCAGCACAGTTGCTCCTCAACAAAATGATAGCTACCTGGCAGCCAAGTTGCTGTATGCAAGAAGGAGAGGACTTCATGCATTTCTTCCCCTTCTTCTACCTGCAGCTCAATTCCTCTAAGTTCTTAAAGCACTTTATTCCAATTGATCGATTAGACTTTTCACCCTCCTCTATCTTTTACAATCCAGAAATCATCACAAAGTGTGATCCATTTTATGCTTTTCAACCTATAATGCTCGATTTGGAATTACCACACACAGCAATACCTTTCTAAGCTCAGGGTGTGTTCCTGGAGAAGAGAATGTTAATCGAAAATGTGCTAAGATGGGTCATCAAGCCATTGTTTATAGGGAGCTGCGTTCCCAGCAGCGGTATATGATGATCAAGGGCTTCATTGGGGGTATTAGTAATAGCAGTAATTACAATACAGATTTTAAACACATTATTTTACAAATTACATCGGCAAGTATTCATGAAAACAAAAAATATGGACAAAATCAATAAAAATAATAAGTACCATCACTCCTACTCTTCTCCTACATCTCGTACATGGCAGTGGTGGGAGATGATGTGGGAGGAGGATCATCATACTACAAAATAAAGGTGGAGTAAACAGCGTTAATTGGCTCAGAGTGTTTGTATACAGTACAACAATAGCGGCGGATGCGTTTACTCGGTGGGCGCTGCTGGTTATGGATTTTCTTCATTTTTTGATTTTTTTTTCAGAAAATTTCTCTCCAGAACAAAGAGCTCTATAATGAATCGGCGTTCTATGAGGCAGCGTTAAGTGAGGTATTACTGAAAAATTCAGGAAGTTTAGCACTATTGAAGCAGTCTTTTAGACCATCCTTATACACCACCTTCTTTGACATGTCCAAGTACTGCGAAACGGAACGGTGACAAGAAGGCAGTTTGTGTTCTCCAGTGTTCAAGTATTTATAAATAAAGATCAAAAAATTTGAATAAATAAATAAAGTACGGATTTTATCGCCACTTTACCACCGGTGACGCGGCGTCGATTACGCCTCCCGATCTAACACGTTACGTTAGTTCTTCGTGCCTGTTGTTTGTGTCCTTTATGACGTCCTTAAAAACGGTAAGTTTCCTGTTTGGAATGATTTTCAATTTTGTTTCACTGCCAGGCAGGCAGGCAGAGTAAATCAATACACATGTGCGATCGGGACAAATTCAGAGCCAAAGTACTGTTAAACTACAGGTTTGCTTTACAATTTAAAATATAACATTCAACTTAAATTCGTTATTCCTCAATCACAAACTGACGTTTACTGACAGACAAACGGACGGACATGAAACAATTGCTTAACTCCGCTTTTCGCTTTACGTACACGGGGTAATAGAGTAACACTTGTTTGGTTGGGGTGGGGTCAATAGCAGTTTCAAAGCAATTTAAAATTTGTCCCGGATATCAGCACACAATGGCTTACCCTTTTAGTATCGCATAATAGAATTGCTCACATCCACAGGTTGGTCCGAGCACAATGGACAGTCAGCTTAATATCTCCATTGATGGCATACTCTATGATGCGGCAGAGAACCAGGAGTAAAGCTTCTCGTCTCATCCTTTTCTGTCAGGAATTAAACCACGACTAGCCAACTATTTTGGCAGTTTATCGAATTAGGGTTTGGGGGAGGGGAGTGGTGGGGGTGGAAAGAATAGGGAGATGACATTTTTGCAACCAGGTGATTCGTATTTGCACTCCGTCTCTGAAAATGAAAGCTCGACCTACTAGTACAGCTGCCCAACAGGCAAGGCTTGGTTAAAAACCTTTGACCTGTACTGAGCGGTTTTCATCTGGGATTGTGCAGGCATCATGCATCTCGTGTTGAAAGCCCATCTTTTTGTGCTGGAAGAAGAAGAAGAGGAAGTGGAATCTGGAGCTTTAACGCAGCAATTCCAAGAGTACGATAGCAGGAAGCCTTCAGAGTTTAGATACAAGTGTGACGGACACGGAAGGAGCACACAATATTATATATAGTGATAGCTCGAGGCAATAGAAATATATATATATATATATATATATATATATATATATATATATATATATATATATATATATATATATATCTATATATATATCTATATATATATCTTCTTCTTCTTTCGGCTGCTCCCGTTAGGGGTCGCCACAGCGAATCATCCGTATGATCCGCATAGTGATTTGGCACATGTTTTACGCCGGATGCCCTTCCTGACGCAACCCTGGTCGCCTCTTACGACACAGGGATAATATATATATATATATATATATATATATATATATATATATATATATATATATATATATATATATATATATATATATATATATATATATATATATATATATAACAGCACAAGGAGGACACAAACAAGAACAACCACAGCCACAACGACAGCAACAACAATTACATGTTGTTATAAAAGATCCATGTTCGTGTATTTTACTTCATTTTACATCCAAATTGAGATTCACAGATAAACATGCAATACGTTTGTGAAGTACAATTTGCTTTCTTTTGATAAAATTCATAATTGATATGATAGGTAGGAATGGCTAACTAGTCATGATAAAAAATATTCAAAATTATCTCTTAATTTATTTCCACATTAATCTTTTGAACCCTGAGCTCCTTGGATTTTTGCCTCCCCCACATTGGCTTCCTGGAGAAAACTCTTACTGCTTGGGTATATGGAGGATTGAATAATGGCCGATAAACCAGTCGCTCTAGTATATGGAGGTTTGACTAGTGGCCGGTAAACCAGTCGCTCGAGTATATGGAGGATTGAATAATGGCCGGTAAACCAGTTGCTCTAGTATATGGAGGTTTGAATAATGGCCGGTAAACCAGTCGCTCTAGTATATGGAGGTTTGAATAATGGCCGGTAAACCAGTCGCTCGAGTACATGGAGGATTGAATAATGGCCGGTAAACCAGTCACTCTAGTATATGGAGGTTTGACTAGTGGCCGGTAAACCAGTTGCTCTTGTATATGGAGGTTTGAATAGTGGACGGTAAATCAGTCGCTAGGGTATATGGAGGTTTGAATCGTGGCCGGTAAACCAGTCGCTCTCGTATATGGAGGTTTGAATAGTGGCCGGTAAACCAGTCGCTCGAGTATATGGAGGATTGAATAATGGCCGGTAAACCAGTCGCTCGAGTAGATGGAGGATTGAATAATGGCCGGTAAACCAGTCGCTCTAGTATATGGAGGTTTGAATAATGGCCGGTAAACCAGTCGCTCTAGTATATGGAGGTTTTAATAATGGCCGGTAAACCAGTCGCTCTAGTATATGGAGGTTTGAATAATGGCCGGTAAACCAGTCGCTCTTGTATATGGAGGTTTGAATAATGGCCCTTAAACCAGTCGCTCTAGTATATGGAGGTTTGAATAATGGCCGGTAAACCAGTCGCTCTTGTATATGGAGGTTTGAATAATGGCCGGTAAACCAGTCACTAGGGTATATGGAGGTTTGAATCGTGGCTGGTAAACCAGTCGCTCGAGTATATGGAGGATTGAATAGTGGCCGGTATATCAGTCGCTAGGGTATATGGAGGTTTGAATAATGGCCGGTAAACCAGTCGCTCGGGTATATGGAGGTTTGAATAATGGCCGGTAAACCAGTTGCTCTTGTATATGGAGGTTTGAATAGTGGCCGGTAAATCAGTCGCTAGGGTATATGGAGGTTTGAATAATGGCTGGTAAACCAGTCGCTCGGGTATATGGAGGTTTGAATCGTGGCCGGTAAACCAGTTGCTCGAGTATATGGAGGTTTGAATAATGGCCGGTAAACCAGTCGCTCGAGTACATGGAGGATTGAATAATGGCCGGTAAACCAGTCACTAGGGTATATGGATGTTTGAATAGTGGCCGGTAAACCAGTCGCTCGAGTATATGGAGGATTGAATAATGGCCGGTAAATCAGTCGCTGGGGTATATGGAGGTTTGAATAATGGCCGGTAAACCAGTCGCTAGGGTATATGGAGGTTTGAATAATGGCTGGTAAACCAGTCGCTCGGGTATATGGAGGTTTGAATGGTGGCCGGAAAACCAGTCGCTCGGGTATATGGAGGTTTGAATAATGGCCGGTAAACCAATCGCTCGATTATATGGAGGTTTGAATAATGGCCGGAAAACCAGTCACTCTAGTATATGGAGGTTTGACTAGTGGCCGGTAAACCAGTTGCTCTTGTATATGGAGGTTTGAATAGTGGCCGGTAAATCAGTCGCTAGGGTATATGGAGGTTTGAATCGTGGCCGGTAAACCAGTCGCTCTCGTATATGGAGGTTTGAATAGTGGCCGGTAAACCAGTCGCTCGAGTATATGGAGGATTGAATAATGGCCGGTAAACCAGTCGCTCGAGTACATGGAGGATTGAATAATGGCCGGTAAACCAGTCACTCTAGTATATGGAGGTTTGACTAGTGGCTGGTAAACCAGTCGCTCGAGTATATGAAGGATTGAATAATGGCCGGTAAATCAGTCGCTGGGGTATATGGAGGTTTGAATAATGGCCGGTAAACCAGTCACTCGAGTATCTGGAAGTTTGAATAATGGCTGGTAAACCAGTCGCTCGGGTATATGGAGGTTTGAATGGTGGCCGGAAAACCAGTCGCTCGGTATATGGAGGTTTGAATAATGGCCGGTAAACCAATCGCTCGATTATATGGAGGTTTGAATAATGGCCGGAAAACCAGTCGCTCGGGTGTATGGAGGTTTGAATAATGGCCGGTAAACCAATCGCTCGAGTATATGGAGGTTTGAATCGCGCCGGTAAACCAATCGCTCGAGTATATGGAGGTTTGAATAGCAGCCGGTAAACCAGTCGCTCGGGTATATGGAGGTTTGAATCGTGGCTGGTCAATCGGTTACTACAGCTCAAAGGTTTAAGACATACTTTGTATCACCATTCACTTAGGTGTCTATTTGCTTCCTCTTTCATTTACCTCTTTGGCGTTTAACTGCAGAGTAACAAAGCATTGCAATTTTTGGTTCCTTTACATCCCAGTTCAATGATGACGTCACATCTGATCTCTGTTCTGAATCCTCAGTGTCTTCTTTTTATTATTTTCTTGCAAATGACCTGATCAATTAATTGTATCTTCTCATTTATGGCCTGGTACAGCCAATCAGCAGTCTTACTTTCATTTTTGTGTGCCACACCCAGGGAGGCACACAGCCAGATTGAGAAGAGAAGGAGAGACAAGATGAATGGGCTAATTGAGGAGCTGGCAGCGATGGTGCCGACGTGCAGTGCAATGGCCAGGCGTCTGGACAAGCTCACTGTGCTCCGAATGGCCGTGCAACATCTACGTTCTTTGCGCGGTAAGAGAACATTGGAAGACATTTGAATCTCTTGACTCTGGGAGGCACTCATACGTTTATGGAAAGGCTTCTGGAAAGGCATTTTTGAAAGGGAATCAGAAGTGGCTGCTGAACATCAGGACAACACCACGACATTGTGGCAGCTGGTGCGACCAATCACATCCCAGAATGTGGTGAGGGAAAAGATCTTGTTGAAGAATGGCGCACCCAGCATGGACTGTATCAGCTTTCGGCTGATCCGATCCATACCAAACAGCTGCTTGAGCAAGATGTTCAATCTGTGGCTGCTTGCGGGGTACTTACCACTGTGTCTTAAACAACACAGAATGGTACTTATCCCAAAGGTTGATGACCTGAAGAGTGCTCCTGAGTTCTGACGAATCATGATTAGTAGTTTCCTCATGCGTCTGCACCATAAAATCATCGCCAGATGGTGTTCATCTGCTTTTGAGGTGCATCTGGCGCAGCGGGCTTTTTAGGAAAGGTGATGTGTGCGCCGAGAACGTGATGCTTCTCGACACCATCCTTCGGGATGCCACCCAGAACCTCCAATCTTTATTACTCGGTGTGTTGGATGTTTCCAAGGCTTTTGACTCTGTTAACCATGGTGTGTTGCTCCGTGTGGCTACCAGGATGGGTGCTCCGCTACCCCTCCTTTAATACATCGAGCAGTCGTACAATGGTTGCATGACATACTTGGACTGCTGTCGTGATTTACCAATTTTGATGACCCACGGAGTCAAACAAGGTGATCCCCTCTCCCCCATCTTGTTCAACTCTGTGTTGGATGAGGTGATAAGAAACATCCGAGAGGGAGTGGGGGCAAGACTTGGGGAAACATTGGTGCTAGCTCTGGCATTTGCCGATGACCTTGTCTTGTGTGCACGGACTTCATCTGGGCCCCAACGGTCTTTGGATGTGGTGCAAGATTGTCCGACTGCAGCGGGTCTGGCGTTGAATGCGGGAAGTCTGTGACTCTCGTGGTTGCCATGGACGCAAAGGCGAAGTGGTACATGATAGATACTTCTGAAGTATTTCATCTCGGACAGCGGAACCTGAGCATGCTGGACGCAGCGAGCCAGTTAAGATATCTGGGAATTCAGTTCCAGCCCCAGGGTGCTGTGCCATCCCATGGTGCCACTCTCGAGGATGGACTGAGGAATTTAAGATGAGCACCGCTGAAGCCTCAGCAAGGAATGTTTATCCTGAGAAATCACCTTCTGCCCAAACTTCAGCACGGGCTTGTCTTGGGAGTAGCCAGAAGAGGGACTCTGCACAGCTTGGATGTGCAAATGCGCCATCATGTTAGGTTGTGGCTGAGGACGCCTAAGGATAGCCCTGTGGCATACTTTCACGTCCAACCAGCTGATGGCGGACTGTGCTTGCCCCAGTTCACAGTGACCATTCCCATCCTGCATGAGAGACGGTTGTGAGGGCTCAAACAGTCTGCCAACCCTTACGTAAGGGCTGTCATTGGAATGAAACTGGGAGATGAGGTGAGGACCCGGAACACGTACAACCTGAATTACAGTGGAGGACGCCACAGATCTACCAAACATGCGACCGCCATCTCGGCCAGACTATTAGACAGATCTGTTGATGGGCGAGGCCTACTAGAGGCGAACAAAGTACCAGAGCCAAACGGCTGGGTACTGAGTCGATCGCGGCTCCAGTCCGGTAGGGCTTTTATTGACTCGGTGAAGGTGAGGGGCAATTTGCTCCCCACCAGATCGAGGTTGAGCCATGGTACAAGGGGACCAGGAAACGAGGGATGGTGTGATGCAGGTTGTTGAGCGAAAGAGTCTCTTAACCACATATCCCAGGCAGGTGTGAGGACCGACGGTGTGATAGTCATGTGACATGACACGGTCTCATGCTCCGTCTGCGATCGACTGCGACAGCGTGGGTTCATGGCCGTCGAGGAACCGAGGATCCCCACACCAGCAGGGATCCGAAAACCAGATATTAAAGCCCTGTCACACCTTGACGTTTTAGCCAGCGTATGGCAAGGTATCAAAATGTATGTAAAACGCTGGCGTACGCTGAACTATTGATGTTTTTTTTTCACAGTTTTGGACGTATTCATAACGAGTTGGACGTATGCATAATATATTAGTAACGTACACAGAACGTTTTGATAACATGACCGGGTGTAGTGGCGTGCGCCTGTAATCCGGCTACTCGGAGGCTTGGGTTGGAGGATCGCTTGAGGATGGGACTCTGCACTGGGCTGCACGATGAGAGGGTGTAGGGCAGCCCGGAATCATGGCGAAACCCAATCCTTATCCCTGTGTCGTAAGAGGCGGCCAGGGTTGCGTCAGGAAGGGCATCCGGCGTAAAACCTATGCCAAATCAGTATGCGGATCATAATGGATGATCCGCTGTGGCGACCCTGACGGGAGCAGCCAAAAGACGAACCACAACAACAACAGAACGTTTCGATAACATATAGATTACTTATATCAACGAATGCTGATCGTGTTATCAGCGTTCACAACCTATGCCCAACGATAGTCTAACTTATTCATAGCGCGGCAGCGTATCGCCGACGATCACGTGGCGTAGCCTATTAATAGGCTGCGGCTCGACGATTCAAATTATAACCCCACTAGACATCGAAGTATCAAGCCGCTGTCACACCTTGACGTTTTAGCCACTGTATGCCGACGTATGAAAAATTTGCCGAATACGCTGGCACACGTCGAATACGTTATGGGTAAGTTTTGTATAAGTTAAGAGCACGCTGAAGCACGCTGGCCTACGACGTAGTACGCCGAGTACTTCGACAAATTTTCAGCATGTTGAAAATTTTTCGACGTATGCCAACGCATGACGCACACGTTCTGCATACGCTGGCCATAAGTTGTAGGCACGTTACGCGATCGTTGACACGCGTCGACACACGTTACTTGGAAGTTACTCATAAGTCGAAACACGTCGAGGTAATGTTTAGCGTACCCGAAACTTATTTCTAACCTATGAGTAACGTGCTTTGAACCTATGAGTTACGTATCTCCAATGCATATTGACGTATGTAGATGTATTTGACATCTTCCGGACGACCACAGAACTTACTGAACGTGTTACTAACTTACAGCTACCGTATAATGGCGTATTGGCAGCGTTTAGGTTAGGGGAATTGGTATATAAAAATGGGGTTCACACAGGAAGAACCAGTCAGTGTTCCAGACTCCATGGTTTTTTTTTCTTCGGCATGACGGTGATGTTGACACTTCGATTTCTGGTGCGGTTATGATTTAAATCGTTGAGCGGCAGCCTATTAATTATATTATATTATAACCGCACTAGAAATCGAAGTGTCAACATCACCATCATGCCGAAGAAAAAAAAAAACAAAAAAAAAAAAACAATGGAGTCTGGAACACTGACGCTAACCATTACCTCGACGTGTTTCGACTTATGAGTAACTTACAAGTAACATGTGTTGTGTGTCAAGGACCGCGTAACGTGCTTACAACTTATGGCCAGCATATGCGGAACGTGTGAGTCATACGCTGGCATACGTCGAAAAATTTCAAGCATGTTAAAATTTGTCGACGAGCTCGGCGTACTACGACGTATGCTAGCGTACTACGATGTATGCCAGCGTGCTCTTAACGTATACAAAACTTACCCATAACGTATTCGACGTGTGCCAGCGTTTTAGACAAATTTTTCATACGTCGGCATACGCTGGCTAAATCGTCAAGGTGTGACAGGGCCTTTATGGTGGACAAGAATGGAAAGCCGGTGATTCTAGATACTCAAGCTGTCTGAGGAATACGCGAGGAAGTGAAGGTATAAATTCCCAGGCAAAATTAGCATTCCTTGCGTATAGTGATTCTCTACAGCTACAGACTACTTTTGTTGGACTTGTTGCCAACTATGGTATATGAGAGTTGTACTCTCACATACCATAGCTGAAACTATACCATTTTTGCCTGGGGGAGGCGGGTGGGGGGGGGGGGGTGCTGGTGGACCATGTACGCCCTGCAAAAGCATGGGGGGGGGAAATGAAACCTGGAGAGGGCAGAGTGTGCAAGACCAGAAATGATGCGGAAGAAGACAGAGAAACCACTGACCTGTCTGCGATGTGAAAGTGATAGACCCATAGAATGAGCTTCATTGTGGGAGATTCCAATGATCTTGAAGGCCTTGTTTTTCACGGTGTCAAGTTGAGCAAGGTGTGAGGTAGGAGCGCCAGCTCAGAGAGGAGAGCAGTACTCTATCAAGCTGTGGATGAAAGCCTTGGAGGTGGATAAGAGTGCAGGTCTGCCAAGGAAGGACTTTGTGAGGAAAGAGAGCATTTTGAATCCGTGCATGTACAGCAGGATTGGAACGAGTGTGTTTACCTGTTTGGGATCCATCGCTGGAGTGGATGCTGACGGTGGTAATCATGGTTTCCCTTTATGCTCCACAATGGCTTCAATGGTGCATATGCACACACCAAGGTATGATAGCTGCTGAATCATCATGTGGAGGTGGGGCTTAGTTTTTTGTCTCTGCCTCGCAGTACAAGTGTTCATCTGGGTGCCACCATCTTGGTTGATTCATACCTTCTGAAACACCTTGCACTTCTGTGTTCCTGCCCCAAGCAGTCACTGCACTGATACTACCTGGTTTCACCTTTGTCCCACACCAGTCGACAGAGTGACCGATGCTTTTTGTTGCTTAACAACCTCCTTTGGTCGGATTATCCGTGCCATCTTATCGGCAAGGCCATTGCCGCTTTCACTCATTGTACCACCTATCCACCAGCAACAGTCTTCCTCCTTCTCTTTGTCTGCTTCTCTTTTTCTTTTATTCCTCCCTTAATTCCTTGTTCAATTCTCCAAGATCCAGTAGTGTTGAGTAGCATCAATGTTGAGTAGTTGAGTCGCGATTATCTCATTCTCTACTACAAAAGGATCCTTTGACCTGCGACCCAGAGTTCAATGGTATGCATCGAGGGATATGGTTCATACATGATAAAATTAATGAATGTTGTAATGTTTTAATTGCTGTTGAAACCTGAGTTTTACGTGGGGATTGTTGTGATTGTGATAAAGACTTAAAAAAATTTTGTAATCCACACATTGTAACACAGTCTTTCCTTTAATTGACAGTTTTATCCTCCTCATTTGTTTTGGTAATCTGAACCGTTAAATCATGTGGTACTTGCCATCGAGGCAAGGTTTCACTGTATCCTCCTTCGACGACATGACTTAACCTTCTGAATGTCCCCCAAGCTACTTTTACCCTGGTCACGTGACAATAGATAGTTAGGTTGTTTCAAGCTGACATTTAAAAAAAACAAAAAACATCTTATTTCTGTTGGTAATAACTAAAAAGTGGTTCCCTCTCTTCTAACCCCAATCAGAAAGCATCACACTAGTTTAAAACCGACAAAAGTGGTGATCATGAAACTTTTATTTGCGGTCGTCATACTCTACCTTTGATATACTGGTATGGGAATAATCCATATGGAATTGAGTAATGGCTCAAATGCAGCAAAATTGCAGCAAAATTGCAGCAAAACTCCACATTTCATGAACAGGTGTACCCAAGAATGCGTTAAAACAGATCCTGTCAAAAACAGACACAAATATATAAATATATCAAATTTTTTTTTTGACAAAAATTTCAGCCATGATGGTTTTCACTGTATTAAGAACAAAATTAAAAAAAAAATTTTTTTTCAAACAATTTGAGGATTGATTGTTTTGTGAAAATCTCTCTCGCAGGTGTGAGTGCAGCGTACATCGAAGTGAATTACAAACCTTCTTTTCTGTCAGATGAAGAGCTGAAACATCTTATCCTCAGGGTAACGTACTCCAAAGTCTGTCTTTTTTTTTTCCATCTTTGAGCCATCTAGTTATTATGTACGCAAATATGGCGGAATGTCTGACCCATGCCACATACACAACCCTCCCCATAACTCTAAAAACGTCTTTCCCTTCTCTCCCCACCGCTCCCACACTCCTGTACCCTACTTTCTCTCTGCCATCATGCTCCCTTCTCTTTCTTTTCCTGATCCTATCAATTTCACCACCTCTTCTCTCCCACTCAAAGTATGATCTAATCAATAGAAGCCTCCTTATTCATGGTTTCCACAATATTGCTGACTTCCACATTCCAATTCACCCAGTTTACTGTCCTTTCACATCCCTCATTTTCCTTTTTTTTTTGATCTTACGAGCACACTTCTTCCCTATGGGAGCGGCAGGAAGGATCATGTTATTATCCTCTCAAAGGCACACATGTAGATTACAGTAGATATAGGCTCGAAACGCCATGATAAGCTCTTTATACATGTTAACACGGCATATTATTTGTATTAATATTGTTTTGCAATTATTTATTATGCTATTATCATTAGTGTTGTTATTAATTTTGTTTTGAGAAGAGGCCTTGGAAAAAAACATGCCACGAATAGCCATCTTTACAGATATACACCTTAATACGGATTTCGTCCAAGGCAGAAAAACCCCTGAGGGAAGGAGGCAAATCCCTTCATGTACAGCTGTTTCAGCTGCTGATTGCATCGTTGGTTATGGGAACGGCTATGCTGCTGATGCAGTGCCCCTATTACTAGAGCACGGTGGTGCTCATTTCACCGACCTCAGAAGGATGACAGGCTGAGTCAACCCCCTGGTGTCAATTCAGCGGCCGACGTGGCTCGAACTCAGGACCCTTGAGTCCCCAAGCCACCACCCCAACCACTAAGCCAACACCGGGCTTTTTAGGAGGCAAATGAAGTCTCTTCAACCTTCATCATGAGACCCTTCGTCTTCCTGTTAAGTTTGGTTGAGATTGGATAAATAACGACCAAATGTATCATGGTCAGTGTGTGTCTCCTCCATAACTCCAAAACCATAAAACCGAGCAGCCTGAAACTTTGCATGCATACGAAGAAAACTCCAAGGAAGTGTATGACTGAAAATTGGGGTATTGGGTTAATTAAAACACCCATTTTGAAGATAATTAATGGCATTATTTAATTATATCCTTTATTAGGCGCATCCTCGGCCACCTCGCTCTTTGGGGTCTTCCTCTACCCCTCCTCACTCCCAAACTCCTCGCTCTTTTCCCCTTCACCCACCTCTTCACTCTCTCCCATCTATCTTCCCCACCACTCTCTCCATCTCCCCCCCCCGTCTTTTCTCCCCCACCCCTTTCGTATTCCCGTCAGCGAAGCGACGGTTGGTATTTGCTAGTTATTATTAATAATAGTAATAAAATGAAATAATTTAATGCAGGTTCCAAAAACATGCAATGGTTCAATGGTCCATTACGTATTCAAATATGACGTACACATCATTGACACACGGTAATTTTTCAAAGTATTCCGACACGGGGCTTTTTTTTGTCCCCACGATGAGAACTGTTATCTCACTTCCAACTTCAAGTTGTGACCTCCACCACCAAAGGCGAAGGAGGTTGTTTTCATCCCTTTCTGTGTGTTTGTCTGTTTGTGTGCAGGATATCTCAAAAAGATGTGAACGGATCCGGATGAAATTTGGTGGACAGATTCGGTGTGTGACGAGGAAGAATTAATTAGATTTTGGTGAAGACCCAGATCCGAATCTGACAACGAGAATTTTTCAGTGATTCTTCACCATTGAGAGATAGGGATCAAAAATGATATATAGCACGATATCTCAAAAAGTTGTGCACGGATTCGGACAAAACTTGGTGGCCGTTTTGGGTGTGTGACAAGGAAGAAATGATTCAATTTTGGTGAAGATCCGGATCCGGATCCGACTACGAGAATTTCTTATGTGATTTTTCACTGTTGAGAGATGGGGCCAACAATGATTTATAGCACGATATCTCAAAAATGTATTGCGCCAGATATGTTCTCGTGGATCAGGCATTACAGGGCGGTGGTATGCGCTCTCCCGAGTGCCCTTCTAGTTTTAAAAATGGTTTTGTTTTAAAATCGAGATCAGTTTTGGTAATCGGCACAGGTCGGAATCCATCGCCATCTCCGTACCGGTATCGCTTTCATACCGTAATTACAGATCACTGACTCGGCATGGGATTTCCAAAGCACATCTGATTCATATAAACAATAACCAATTGGCAATTGCTTTAAAACCAGCCATGAGGGCAAAGAAAAACACGATTGCTCGGATGCTGAGCGTTAAAAGTTAAAACGTACTCTACCTACTACCTGTTACATTTCGACGTCGTACATTCCACTGTTCTTGTTCCATGTTTAGCTGAGACGCCGAGTGCATCAAAGCTTTTTAAATCATGAACGGTATTTAAACATTGTAAACACCTTTCTTTGATTTGTTGGTGATCTACCGGATTTTTTTTCATATCAATTTTTTTCGGTATATCGATATGAAAAATTATATCTCTGTGACGGGTATATCGATATATCGCCAGGCCCAAGGACAGACAGACAGACAGACAGACAGACAGACACCATATTGTGTATTTTAGTGTGATTCCCAAAGTACCCCCTACTTGATTTATTTTGTACTCCTCTTCCCTCTCCCCTTGTTTATTTAGTTATTTATGTATTTGTTGCTCCGAATTCTGGTTTGAAATATGCTTTGCCATCTCTCTCTCTCTCTCTCTCTCTCTCTCTCTCTCTCTCTCTCTCTCTCTCTCTCTCTCTCTCTCTCTCTCTCTCTCTCTCTCTCTCTCTCTCTCTCTCTCTCTCTCTCTCTCTCTCTCTCTCTCTCTCTCTCTCTCTCTCTCTCTCTCTCTCTCTCTCTCTCTCTCTCTCTCTCTCTCTCTCTCTCTCTCTCTCTCTCTCTCTCTCTCTCTCTCTCTCTCTCTCTCTCTCTCTCTCTCTCTCTCTCTCTCTCTCTCTCTCTCTCTCTCTCTCTCTCTCTCTCTCTCTCTCTCTCTCTCTCTCTCTCTCTCTCTCTCTCTCTCTCTCTCTCTCTCTCTCTCTCTCTCTCTCTCTCTCTCTCTCTCTCTCTCTCTCTCTCTCTCTCTCTCTCTCTCTCTCTCTCTCTCTCTCTCTCTCTCTCTCTCTCTCTCTCTCTCTCTCTCTCTCTCTCTCTCTCTCTCTCTCTCTGTTTCTCCTTTTCAGGCAGCAGATGGCTTTTTATTTGTGGTGGGATGCGATCGTGGAAAGATCCTGTTTGTATCGAAATCTGTTTGCAGTATTCTCAACTACACTCAGGTTTGCCTCTCTTACGTTTATTATTCTCGCCAAAAGTAAACGCTGGCGTGGTTGTCACAATAATATCGCAATTATGTGTGGACATTCAATCTGTGGAATAAATAACACAATTATGTGGGTCAATGAATCTGCATAATAACACAATTACACATCGCGTGATTCACACCGTCTTCGAATTACAAACAAACGGCATGAAAACTAATTTATATGAAACGCCGACATAAGTTACTCCTGAGGGTTGATTTAGTTGCGAGGGCCAATGAGGTCTCCATCAGAATAATAATCAGGTCTCCGTGAGAACAACGATCAGGTCTCCGTGAGAGCAATGATCAGGTCTACATTAGAACAATGATCAGGTCTCCGTGAGAACAATGATCAGGTCTACATTACAACAATGATGGACAAAACATCATGGTTGAGCCTGCATTCATAACCGTTTATCCTGAACTTTTGATAGAAACAACTTTCAATGCAGTGATGCATTCCATGGACTTCCCCTAATCCACAGGGATGAGTTTGAAAAATGATGTCAAGCATTGCAAACATTGCCCTCTGAAGGTCTTTGTGAAAGCGAAAGGGAACCTTCAACGGATCAGGGAACTGACTGCAGAACACGGGTGAAATTATCTGTTTTCATTGCTCGGAAAGTTGGTATCGGCGAAGCGATGTTCGCTTCCTTCGCCAGCACATGAAAATGCACCTGCTGTCGTTTTAGATTTGTAAAGTTTGGTACCTTGTGCATGGTATGATCTGGGGGGGGTTCTGTTTTATTTTCAGCGATCCAAAGCTCTTGGTGGAGCTTATACCTCCATCACCAGCAGGGTAAGAACACTAAACGGCATCAGTGGACTCTTCCTTGAATTACAAGGGCTCCAGGAGACAAAAATACAAGTAAACACAGTATGCGTGATTTGTACTTGGTATCTCTGGACCATGAGCTACATGCTCAGATGGGAATGCCCAACAGGCCAAAACCGATTGAATGACACATAAAGGCAAAGAACAGCGTTTCTGCTTAAATGTACGAGACAAACTTTTGACGGTTTTTACAAGTCCACTGCGAAGCGATGACAAAGGGAATTTTTTTCTCAAACTTGACAGCGACCACCATGATTTTGAGCACTGGAAAAGACGTGTTGGGTCACCTCGACTCTCACAGCCAATATGGCCTTAGTTTGAGTGGGAACAGATAGACCGAGTGAAAAATATTGGAATGTAACTTGTAGGTATTGTGCCATGACACTGACTACATTATAAATGATTTTGTGGGACTGGCAGGATAGCTTCGAGGTAGGTATGAATACTCGCCTCTGAGCTGTGCAGCTTGGGTGCGAAAGAAGAAGAAGAAGAAGAAGAAGAAGAATTATTTAAACTTTCGAAGAAGAAGTGTCTGAGAAGGTTCGAATCCCGATACAGGTATAAACTGTAATCCTGGTATTTCACACCCAGGCCAAAACATCAATGCGTGGACTGTCCTCCAGGCCGGATTTACGCAAGGGAAACTGGGACACTCTGCCTGGTGTTGGCTTAATGGTGAGGGTGTTGGGTTTGGGATCCAAGGATCCTGAGTGCAAATCTCCCTGAGTGCTGTTGAATTAATACCAGGTGGGGTTGACTCTGCCTGTCATCTTTGTGAGGTCAGCAAAATGAGTACCAGCTTACTGCTATCCTGTGTTGGAGTGGCGACCCGTGCAGGATGGTGCCCAATAGCACAGGAGACTGCTTAGGCAGCACGAACGCTCTGCACAGAGTCTGGTCCCAATGGATGGATGGATGGAACTGGGACACGTGCCCCGGGGCCTTCATCACCCAACACGTGCCCCGGGGCCTCCACCACTCAAGGGCTCATCCAGGATTATTCTCATGATATATATATATATATATATATATATATATATATATATATATATATATATATATATATATATATATATATATATAATTTTTACACGTCTCACTGAGCAAGCCGAAAGTGTACACGCACGGGGTATTCTCATGTAATCAATGGCCCTGGTGCACAGACATGAATATGTACACACAAGCGATACTCCGCTGGTAACATACAAACACAGAGACAGAGCATACGTGCATTCATACATACATCTACAATAATAAAATGTTAGTGTGTCAGTCAGTCATTCAGTATCTGTATGTGTGTCTCCTCCATAACTCAAAAACCATGAAACCTAGCGGCCTGAAACTTCACATGCACACAAACGGAACTCCAAGGGAGTGAATGAGTAAAATTTGTGTGTTTGAGTTAATTAAAACACCCCTTTTGAAGATTATTAATGGCCTTATTTAATTTTAACCTTTATCAGGCGCATCCTCGGACACCTCGCTCTCAATGGGGTCTTCAAGCACATCCTCGGTGACCTCGCTCGGATCTTAATTTGCCATTTTGTTCGGCCTGTTGAACAATGCCTTGAATTGGAACAGGCCGCAACGGTTTATTAACGATAAAGCACTCAAAATGTATTGGTTCACGAGCGCCAGCCAGAGTGACCACAATATTCGTTACGTCTGTGTGTGTCTGTGTGTCTGTGTGTCTTTCTGTCCAGAGCATAACTCTGTGGACTTTGATCCGATCTTGATGAAACTTGGTTATGTGTTCGATATCAATGTCTGGTTGTGTTTTCCTGGATGAATCCATTGTGGGCGGAGCCACGCCCAAAAAATAGCCATTTTTAGGGGGTAGTCAGATTAAAAATCTATCTTCTCCAAGGGAATTGACTGAATGGAATGGGTTCTTCTGTATTTGAACAGCAAAATGAATTATCTAAAACTTGTCGTTGTCCGATTTTTCATTTTCGTCCCAAGGTCAAGGTCACGAACTTAGAAAATTGCGAATTTTGACAGAAAAATCATACGACCGCCCAAACTTCGAGAGCTACGATGACAATATTTTTTTATGCATAATCTTGGTCATTCCCCACCTAAAGTCTTGAAACCATTTTGCTCTATCTCGAACACCTTGCCCGTGGCGCCCCCTTCAAGTTTGTTTTTACGCTGATTTCATCAAAGTATGGATAATCTGAGGAGTGCGAAATGCCATATAGCCTATATGACGTTATATTGTTCCTGGAATGTTCCAGAGGAAGTTTTGCACCAAAGGTCATAATCCTTGACCTTTGATCTTTAAAGGCAACAAAGGTCAAATTTTCAAAGTTGTGGGAATCAAACCGGGTTTTCGACCTTCTTCGATGAACTAACTCCATTAAGCTATAGCACGTATCCTGTTTCCTTATTTTAATGTCCACAACATTGTTTTGTGACCTTTAAAGGTTATGCAAAGGTCAAATTTTGAAAGTTGTTGAACGAAACCGGGTTTTCGACATTTTGCAGCTAATAACCTGTCACTCATACCACATCATGTTGATCATTTTTATAACTTGGTCAAAAATTATCACATTGTCTCATCCTTGACTTCTGAAACAATCTACATCGTCAAATACCGCTCGTGAACCATCGTCGTCTTCAGACTTGTTACCTTCGCATTCTGCGAAAGGTTATGTTTTGGTCGGCGTGTATTTATTTATTTATTTATTTATTTATTTGTAATCTTGTGATTCGTATAACTCAAAAAGTATTAAACCGAATTACATGAAATTTTGTGGGATGATTGGTTATTAGCCAGGAAGCATTCCATTAGATTTTGGGATCGTTCGGGTCAAAGGTCAAGGTCAAGGTCACAAAAAGGTCAAAATCGTCTTTTTACGATAACACGGTCAATTTTTATTCAATTTGCATGCAACTAACGCCAAAATGTTCAGAATTCAACGCCTCATCTTGTGATATGCAATATGACACAATGACGCCCATACTCTTGTTACCGGTTAGGGGTCAAAGGTCAGGGGGGTCACAACCTTGAAAAATATGCGGTTTTTGTCATAACGCGGTCAATTCTTGTCCGCTTTACATGAACCCAGCACCAAAATGTTCAGAATTTAATGCCCAATCTTGTGACAATTACGTCATAACACATGTCACCGGTTGGGGTAAAATGTTGGGGGGGGGGGTCACGCCCTTGAAAAATATGCGGTTTTCGGCATAACTCAGTCAATTCTTATTCGATTTGCATGAAACCAGCATCAAACGAGATTACCTTCTCTTGTTGAAACGTTGTATTCACTGAGCTTGCGAGTGAAGACTCGCCAAAACGACGTGAGTTGATTGTTGTTTAGTCCGTAGCCCCTGAAAGTCGGGGGGGGGTCATGACATTATAGATATGTGGTTTGTGTCATAAGACCATTCATATGAAACCAGTTCCCCACACTCATACCAAGAACAAAAAAAGTAGTGGCGGCGAAGGTATGCGCTCTATGAGTGCCCGTTCTAGTTTTTCACTTTTTCACTTTTTCTTCACTGTTTGTTTTTTTTTTTCATAAAAAGCCATGTTTCATCAAAACGTTTTTCATCAAATGCCTGATCGACATACCTTCGAATCGTTATATACATCACTTTGGCAAGTGCTACAGTTTTGAAATTAGGAGCTTGGAGCGATTTCATACATTATATGATGTGATTTTCCACGATTGACTCTCACGGTCTAATTGAAGTACATAATCGAAATATAACTTGAGTTTGGAGGATCAGATCACATGGATTAAATAACTTGAAATGTGGAGTAAAATCTGAAAATATGAAGAAATCGGCGATGTTTAGTTTTTTTGTGGGTATGTGCCATGACCAATCAGCTTGCTATCGCTTGCCAAGCCAGCCGTTCCTTTTCAACCATTTAATTGGAGTGCGTGCTTGAGTGCTGAAATCACTTGCCGAGCATCCTACAGTCGATAGCGGCACAGTTCATGACCCGATCGGGATGTACAGTCAGCAGTTGCTACAAGGTCGAGGTACATATGGGTATATTTGGATCTGTAAAGGGACTCTCCGTGGGTGTGTGTGCATGGCTACATGCTTGGTTACGGGCACCGTGGTGGCAAAGTTTAATCCCCTATCTTATGATGATGATGAGTGATGGAGGTTTTGACTTATAACTTCAGCAGTGTGTGAGCGATCCTGTTTTCCTTTGTCCTCGTGAATGTTTCTCAAGTAATTGGTGATTTTATATGAACCGGGTTTGCTTTACAAAGGTCATGTGGTTTCTTTTTATGAGTGTCAAATCAGAATGCATTTGATAACACCGGATTTCCGTGCTGTTTGCTATTTATACCTTCTGAAAGTCTAGATATACGATGTCCACTGCCTCTCCCTCATCCACCCAATCAGACGCTGCTTCATAGAACTCCAAAAGATTTGTTGAACAAGACCTACTTGTGGTAAACCCATGCTGACTACCTTTAATTGGTTTGTATTTATTTAACTGGTTCTTCATCCGGTCCCCAATTCACGTCTCAAACACCTTCCCCGTAACTGAAGTCAAACAACAGGTCCACAGTTTCAAAATTCTTCACTGGATCCTTTCTGAAAAAATGGTGTTACATTTACTACTCTCCAATCCTCCGGTACCTGTCCTGACTCCAGCGAGTTCCGCATTTACGGCAAACAAGGCGAGATTTATGCAAGGGCGACTGGGACACGAACCCAAAACCTCCACCAAGCTGGCACTCATTTTGCCGACTTCAGAAGGATCACAGGCAGTCAACCCCACCTGGTATTAATTCAACAGCTGAGTGGGATTTTAACTCAGGATTTGGGGATCACAAACCCACCACCCTCAACAATAAGCCAACACCAGACATAAAACCTCCACCAGGCTGATTAGTTTACGTTTTGGATCACACTTAAAGGCTGGATCTGGATTCGGACCACAACGAAAATCTCATCAGCTTGTTCTCGTCATATAAACAACTCGTCCATCAAGTTTCGTCCGAACCTGTCCACAACCTTTTGAGATATTGTGCTATATATCATTTTTGTCGCTGTCAATGGTGAAGAATCACTTTTAAAAAAATCGAGTCGTCGGATCCGGATCTTCACCGAAATATAATCACTTTGTCCTTGTCACATACCCAACCTGGTCACCAAATTTCGGCCGAATCCGTCCATAACTTTTTGAGATATTTTGTTGACAATCAGATACATGACAAGGAGGGAAAACATAACCTCCGCACACCTTCGGTGGAGGAGGTAACGATCTGTGAAACGTGTTTCCACAACCCTTCCGTACATCATTGGACCGGTGTAGGTATTGCTGTACAAAACGGTATTTTCACAGAGCATTCCGTGTGAGAGTCGTTCAAAAACAACGAGATCTGCTTTTTCAGTGACTCCAGTTGTGCTAACCAAGATGGCGGCGACACGTCACACGGGACCACATCCGCTTCTCTGGAATCTGGCCGTGAAAACTGCCCGCTCGGACCACTCGGCCACCCATCCCCACAGGTTTAAATTGAGGGTTTTATCCCTCTTAACCCTCAGGGAATGAGGATTTCACTCATGCACCACTCATCACGTCAGATAACCACATATTTAACCCCATAAACCACCAGGGAATGTGGATTTCACTCGTACACCACTCGTCACATCATATTGTTATGGATTCAACGGTGGCAGGATTCGCACCCTACTCTTGACAGCCAAATGTTGAAGATTCGGCGTCACTTAACAGCACCGCCGTCTCAGGGGTTATAACGCCGGCTGGTTCGGCACAGGCCTCTGGTCACGTGCCTCGGATCACAATACCAAAGTACACCTGTGCCTTGCCAGTTGGGGAAACAGACCCCGGTTACAGACTGGGTTTGTCAGAGACTGAGCGAAGTCTGCCAGTCCGTAACCATTTTTGGTTTTATATACAAATCGAGCGATTGTTCCTCAGCGTAGCACGAATAAACTCCAGGCGGAAACTTTCATATGAATCAGCCAGATTTATTGGGGACACATCGGGGAAACACGACACAAGCAAAGCATTCACGAACGTTATAATTAATCTATAATCCACTCTTAACTAGGGAGCTACGGATACGGGATTCGAAGGGGGCCCTAGCGAGATAAACCCTAGATAACATGCAGACAAGACACAGAGTGCTTGATGATGCCTCATGGATGAGGGGAAAGTGTCAAAGGCACGAATGCGGCTCGTGAGAAACCGATGTCAACTGATTCGAGCGCCCAAGCTCGAGCACGCCGCGTGGCAAGATGGCGCTCGTTCTCCATCTCCCGGCACCGCTTGCGCACGCAGCCTCGGCGCGTTCAGCCCCCGTAAGATCGACGGCAGAAAAGAGGAAGATCTACAGTATGTTCCAGCTGGTTTCTCACAAGGTCCAGTATAAAAATCCAGGCCTGACCTGTTCACCAGACTAGGCCAAATCGGGGTCTTGAGCTCCGCAGGCTGGGTCCATGGCCGAGGAGGAACAGCTGGCCAAAACCACTCTCCACAAAGCCGATCGCCGACTCACACAAGCCATTCCCCTTGCCTTTCGGGGCGGGCCTTTTCCACGAAGCAGATCGCAGACTCACACAGCCGTCCCTCTCGAAGCAGATCGCCGACCAACACCAGGAGCCTCACATACAGCAGAAGGCAGACCTCATACAGTTCCTCCCTTGCCTTTCTTGGGGCTTGCTCTTTTTGGAACCCTTCGGGGATATGTGATTGGTCCATCCCTCGAGTCCGCAGCCGCTCTCCACCAATGGGCTGCTGACACGTCTCGCCGACCGACACTCTCAGAGCGCTGGGCAGGGCTAGTTAGAAGGGGGGAAGGAAAAAGAAGCAAGGCGCCTCCCGGTACACCACCACTGTACGAACACTGGACAGCCTGCTACACCTCCCGACACACATGTAATGTCCGATTACCAAACAACCTGGCTAAACATGCATTTAAAAGGGGATCTTGGCTAATACTATATTTAATAAACCACTAAGGGCCCATTTCTGCAACAATATAACCACATATTTAACCCTTTTACCCCCAGGGGGCATGGATTTTATGCCAACACCATTCCCGCATCACAAAACCTCATATTTAATTCATATAACCCTCAGCGAGCATGGTTTGGACCACTCATCACCACTCATCACCACTCCCCACGTCATGTAACTGCGTGTTTAACCCTTTTAACCTCCAGGGGGAGGGGGGGGCATGAATCTTCTTGGTGTTGGTTTAATGGTTTGGGTGGTGTGCTTGGGATCCTTGCGTCCGAAGTTCAAATCCTGCTTTGCCATTGAATTAATACCAGGTGGGGTTGACTCAACCTGTCATCCTTCTGAGGTTGGCAAAGTGAGTTCCAGCTTGCTGTGATGATTGATCCATTTGAGTTTCCTGCATCAGAGTGATGACCCGTCCAGGATTGTGTCCAATCGCACAGGAGACTTCTTTGGCAGCAACAACGCTCTGTATGGAGTATGGTCCCAATGGATGGATGGATGGGCATGAATTTGACTCAGGAACGTGTGACAGCATCGACCATGGACACGTCTCTGGCTCAAGCAGAAGTGACGCTTCATTTATTGGCTCACATAAGGAACACTATATACATTCTGTTCCACCTCCCTTTTTCATGAAGAGTGAGATCAAACATTGTCAAAGTGTTGTCACCTGAACAATCAGTGTCCGCAAAACTTTAGCAACATGTTAAACAACTTGTTGGCTTCCAGTGCCACCAGAAACCAAGTTTGAGTGAAAGTTTAACCAACTTCGTATGTCAGGTATATCAGTACAAGTCTGCAATGGTCATCAACACCAGTTCACAAGAAGTTTATGGATTTAACAAACAAAATATTCATACTTGTGAGGCTGAACAATCTCACGTCCTCATCTAGTATGCTGCACAGTTGGACGCATGTGTGTTGCAGTGTGCGTGCAGTCGGGTGTGTAATGTGTAATGTTCTCCCACAGGTGGAGCTGGTTGTGGCATACCCGATCCACTGTTTATGTCTTCATGAGGGGTATTGCTCATATTGCTCATCGCGGCACGTTCTTGCTCACGAGGGGTCATGATGTCATCTTCAGGGATCATGAGAACTGGTGGTGGCTCATTCGTTCTTCACAGATGACGTCTGTTCCTGCGTAATCCACTCCCGATGCCGTTGTCAACCTAATATGATCTGGGGTGCGAATCCACTTTGGTGACGATGGCTGGCTGCCAGGTGTTCTTCCTCCTGATGCGAATAGTGTCACCCGGCTGCAGGTTAGCCGGCGATCTTGCCGATCTCTCATGATAGACTCTCTGTTTCAGCTTCTGTTGCATCAACTGTGCTCTTGGATCTACTATTGCTGCTTGGTGACTGCTTGGTGACTTGCTGTCAAGCAGCTGCTTGGTGACTGGTATCTTGGATCTCAGAGTCCTGCTCATTAAGATCTGTGATGTACCTGTGACAGGGGTGATTCGGAACTCCAGAAGTGCAGAGCACCAGCGGCCCTGGCTTTCGTTTTCTCAGCTGCCATGTGAATCTCATGTAGCAGAGCCAGCATCTCACTCTTCAGTGAGCTCAGGATCACAATGCGGTCACCAACACACAGCAGTCCATCAGCTATGTGTACCTCATCTTGGACCGGCCAGTAGTCTTGGAGGACGCTCGGAGCACTATGCTTCATTTTTGGCCATTCCATCATGGCTGCCTGCCTTAACATCTGGAGATCAGAGTCCTCAGCAGCTGCAGCTCGGATCTGGTCTTGTCTCATGGCACTCACCGGCATGTCACGCACCAGGCAGTGAACCATGACTTTGATGTCATCCTCCATCCGGTCGTCTGATTGGTCACCAGTTAAGTATGCACGACTCAGTGTGTCAGCTACATACATGTACTTACCCGGGACATGCTTCACATCTAGTTCATAGCGCTGTAATCTCAAAAGCATTCTCTGCAGTCGCAGAGTCGTGATGCCCAGGGGTTTCCTTAAAATTGCCTCTGGAGGGCGGTGATCCGTCTGCACATTCACTGGCTTTCGGTACACACACTGATGGAATTTGTGGCGTGTGTAGCAGATTGCCAACAATTCCCTTTTCGATCTGCGCATAGTTCTTTTCAGTATCCGTCATGGACGTTGACGCGTAGTGAACTGGCCAACTCTCCTGGAGCAGACAACAACCAAACCCACTCTGGCTAGCATCTGCTTAGATTGTCACCGGCTTCGAGACGTCGTTAAATCTCAGAACGGGTTCTGTTGCCAATGCTGCTTTGACCTTGTTGAGACTTTGTGTTTGTTCCGCTTCTAAGCTCCAGGCTGCGTTTTTCTTGAGCAGTGCACGGAGCGGTGCCGTGGTCTCCGACTCGTTCAGTATATATTGCGCTAGGTATTTGACCATGCCCAACAGGCACTGAAGTTCTGGCTTGTCTTCTGGTGTAGGCATGTCAGCAATTCCTCGGATCTTGGACTTGTCTGGTGCCTGTCCCTCTGGAGTGATGATGTTGCCCATGTACAGCACTTCGGGCACTCGGAACTGCACCTTGGTCCTGTTGAACTTCACCTGTTGTTGGCGAGCTCTCTGCATAACCTTGTGCAATATTTGGTCATGTTCTTCCATGGTTTCAGCGGCAATGATCATGTCGTCGGCGATAACCTGCACACCCGGAATGTCGCTTAAGGCTTCCTGGTTTCTCTTGTGAATGATTTCACTTGCTGACAGGATGCCAAAAGGCATGCGGCAGAATGTCATCCTTCCCCAGGGTGTATTGAATGTGTACAGGTCGGAGGACTTCTCTGTCCGCTTCACATGCCAGTACCCGTCAGCCTTGTCAATCACTGTGAACACCTTCTTGTTGTTCAGTTGTCTCTGTACATCACTTGGTGTAGGCATTGTGTATCTGTCTTGCTTGATTGCACGGTTCAACGGGGTCTCGGCAGATTCTCATGTGGCCATATTTTTTTTCACTGATTACGAGGTTACTAACCCAGTCGGTGGGCTTGTCGACCTTGGCCACCATACCACGTTTCTCCAGCTGCTCCAGAGTGTCTTTCAGCTTCTCATACTTTGCATAGGGAACGCGTCTGGCTGGCTGAACAGTCGGCGTGACCTCTGGATTCAGCTCAATTTTGCACTCCTGCTTGTACTGACCAGTGTCTGTGAACACACGTGTGTTCTGCTCGAGCATCCTCTCCTTGGTCAGTGGAGCATGCAGTGAATCTATACGCTTGATAAGGCCCAGCTTCTCACATGCGTTTGGCCCAAGTATGGGAACAGTGGTTTTCTCAGTTACATAGAATTTGATTCTCCTGTCCTGCTCTTTGTGCTTGCAGGGAATGACTGTTGGACCCAATGGCTGAATCTTGCCATCACCAAAAGCAGTGAGAATCACGTTGGTGGGTGTTATGGAGTGCTCAGGCATTGCAATTGTCAAGGTAGCAAGCGAAAGTTGGTGTGTTGTTGTTGCCTCTCTTTATCCACTGCATAGACTTGCTTGGCACCCTTTATGCCGTCAAGCTGCTGCCTGATTGATTCGGCGGCATGGCATATGTCCAAAGCTTTCTGCAGTTTGACCTCACCTTCCCAAAGAAGTCTCTCCTTCGAACTCTCGTCTCGCACACCAAACACAATCTTATCTCGAATCATGAGTTCTTCTTGAGGTCCGAACTCGCACATGGCTACTTGCGATCTGAGTTCAACGAGCCATTGGTCGATCGTCTCACCCTCCTCCTGGTCACATTTCCAAAAATGATACCTCTCATACTCAACGTTTTTCCTTGATCTGCAGTAATCTGTGAACTTCCGCAGCACCAACTCATAATCATTCACATTGTCTGGAATGATTTTCAATTTTGTTTGACTGTCAGACATGCAGACAGACCAAAACAATTACCTCACTCCTCTCTGTGCATGTGTGCTTGGGATGAGATTCCAATTGATCTGCTAAATTCAGAGTTTAAGTCCTGCTAAACTGCAGGTTCACTTTCTGATTTGTATTCTGCAGTGTTCAAAGTATAAAATTAAATTGAAATCACGTAGTTCCTTGATCATATATAGTGTTGCGAATCTGGAAGCCATAAGCACACAGACATTCAGGTCCTATAGATTAGTTATCTTGGTAAGTACGTGTTTTATAGATAGTACTTTCCCTCCTCTAACACGTAATTAAATGTTCCTGCGCTGTGAAGTTATTTTAATAGTCAGGTTTTCTTTTAGTTTGTTTTTGCACCACCGACCACACCGCATCGCCCTCGCCTTCATTCGCTTCCTCCACCTGGCCAATCACAGGGTTTGCCACCCGTTTTGGCGAATGAGAGGAATGACGAGGGCGCATGCGCAGAAGGTCGTCTGGTGTGGAGAAGGCAGAGCTCGGGGAGGGGCCACGCGGCGGCCCTTGACCAATTAGCGTGCAGCGGGTGGGAGCGCCCCGCCTGCCACGCGCCTGTTCAATTGGGGGGGGGGGTGGACAGGGAATCGCACGGTTTCCTGTCCAATGGAAAGGTGAGTGAGAAGGAGAGGTGTCGTCGTCGGCACGGGAGGGGGCTGATAAGAGGCGGAGTCCGCGACGGCTTGAGGTCTCTCTTTGTTCGAGTGATCCTGGTTCCCTAGCTCTCGTCACCGCTCTCCGCCTGGCTCCGTGGTCCACAGCAGCCCTCAAGGGGTCCCTCGTGCTTGGGTTCAGCCGTGCCGGTTCGACAAGGGTACGGAAAGACGAGGACCCCGGAGAGACGAGGACGTCCAGCCGCGCGTTCGCGGTCAGGTAGCCTGCCGCCCCTGGCTCACAGCCGGACTGTCCTCCTCGGCTGGAGAGCCACAATAAAGACCCTCAGGGTCCAATAATTCTGTCTGGGTGTTCGTGTGTCTGTTTGTCGCGCCAGTCTGACAAGTAGTGAAATTGTATAAGTGCCTGTGCTGTAAATATAATTGCATTTCTGATATTCGGTATATTTCTGCTCTTATGTGCTTCCCTCATTCCCCACCAATTATATAAATAAATCCCCGTTTGTTAAATGTACTCAGCTCGTTGTGTCATTTCTCCATTGACTGAGCGTGTTGTGCGTGTGAGGGATTAGCTGGCAGCTGTGTTCTGGGGTAACAAGATAATCGGGCTGGCGGAACTTGGCGATTAAAACTGCTTGGCATTGCACACGGAACGGGCTCGCTAGCGGCTCGTCTCCGTACGAGTTCCGTCGAGGGTGAAATTCCCCAGTAGCTGGACTACGTGGGTACTTAGGTAAATTGAAGTTGGCAATCGACCCTACCTCACGTGGTCTACCCATTGGCGTATTTCGGTCCAAAATAACCAGGACCCGTCGATCCCGGACTTCTCCGCGCCAGCAATCTGAAATTCCGGGAGATCGAGCCGGACTGACTCGCGGCTCCATCGGGCGGTCGTGTTGCGGATGACGTCCTGGCAAAACTACAATATATATATATATATATATATATATATATATATATATATATATATATATATATATATATATATATATATATATATACTGTATAAATATGTATATGTATATATATATATATATATCTATATATATATATATATATATATATATATACTGTATAAATATGTATATGTATATATATATATATATATACTGTATAAATATGTATATATACTGTATATATAATATGTATATGTATATATATATATATATATATATATATATATATATAATATGTGTATATATATATATTGTTACATATCCCTGCGTTGTAAGAGGCGACCAGGGTTGCGTCAGGAAGGGCATCCGGCGTAAAACATGTGCCAAATCACTATGCGGATCATACGGATGATCCGCTGTGGCGACCCCGAACGGGAGCAGCCGGAAGAAGAAGAAGAAGAAGAAGAAGATATATATATATATATATATATATATATATATATATATATATATATATATATATATATATATATATATATTGTTACAGCGATGGGGCGTCGTCCGCGAACCGACCGCTCTGAACGGAGCCGCAAGTTGAGTCGGCCCGACCAATCGCCCGGAATATAGATCGCCGCTCGGATAACTCCGAGCGACGGGTCCTTGTACAAGAACCGAAATACGCCAATGGGCAGATCACGTGGGGTAGGGTCGATTGCCAATCTTCAATGTACCTGCATACCCACGTGATCCAACTACCGGGGTATTCCACCGTCGACGGATCTCGTACGGAACAAACCGCTGAGGCGAGCCTGTCCCGTGCGCGATTCCGAGCGGCTTATTCGCCGAGAACTGTCAATCCAAATGTCCCCCTTTTACGGCAAACCAACGGCTTTCTAACTACCAACACACGAAATACTCAGTCAATGAAAGAATCGACGCGACGACCTGAAAACATTTAACAATTGGGGTATTTATTAATAATAATGGGGAACTAGGGAAGCACGTAAGAGCAGAACTATACCGACTTTACGAAATGCGATGCAAACATTTACAGCACACAAAGCACTTAACAATTTCCTACTTATTAGATGGGCCCACGGACACACGTACGCACACACCCAAGAAATGGTGGCGGAGGCCTTTAATAACGAGCTCCAGCTCGGAGGACAGGTGAGCTGAAACCCAGAGCCTATCTCGAACCTCTCCACCTCGTGTGGTCTTCAAGTTGTTCCGCCCCTGACTCCAGCGAGAGCGAGCTGGATCCAATCGCCGTGAATCGCGATCTTTCCTGAGCTCCCGCGAATCCTCCCGCGCTTCTCAACACTTGCTGGTGAGACGAGGCGCCGATCCTTCCCATCGATGCATCGCTTCCCCGAGGAACCACCTCCAAGAAGAGGTCGATGAGTCGCACCAAGCCGGGAACCAAGATGGAGAACAAAGAGCTCCACGAACCAAGAAGAAGAAGAAGAAGCCACCACTTGCAGCTCGAGCCAAGCGACCAGCTCAACTCTCTTCCAAACAAAGCAGCTCGAAGCAAAAAGCTCTCCCGAGCCAAGCAGAAGCCGAAGCTCACTGAACCACCAAAGCAAAAAGCCTCCAAAAAGCTTTCTCCCGAGCCAGGCCTCAGCCGAAGCTCACTGAGCCAGCCGAAGAAAAAGCTTCCGAAGGCCTCAACCCTAACCCAAGCAAAGCAGGACCCGAAGGTCTGCTGAGCGACTACTCTCTGCCGAAGCAAAAAGCTTACTACTCAAGAAAAAAGAAAGGATCTCGTCCTTATCCTTCTCCGCCCCCCTCCCCCACGCCCGGCGTGACTCATGCCCTCGTGATCCACCCCCCCCCCCCGCTCAACCACGGGTGGGAGGGAGTTGTTGACATCATGAATCACGGGACGGCAGGGTTCTTCTTCCTCTTTGCAGAAGAGGGGGAGGGACGTCTCCATTGTTCGTTCCCTAACTATTAAATCGATCCGCAGCGCATCTAATCGATTTCTGAACATTTAAACAATGGAAGGTGAGCTATCTAGGGAACAAGCACTTATCGACATAGCTGACTAAAGGAACCTGTATGTTGTGTGCAATCGAATTCCAAATTTGTAACTATATATATATATATATATATATATATATACATACACATATGAGCAACCTCGTCATTGCTCTTCGACAGAGGACATCGTATGACACAGACACTATACATTGTATCCTTTAACTTTGAAAGAGGAAGGGCAGGTGTGGGATTCCATTCCGGGTTTCCTTCTGGGTTAGGGGTGATTACAGGATGCGACATCATGTACCGTGATGTCCATCTTTCTATCTATCGACCTGTTGATGATGTCTCAGAAATAGTGATGTATCATTGCTTATACCACGACTTGTCAACGTAATGTAGTCCACGGTAACGATAACAGGAAAAGGGGTGGGGGGGGTGCAGATGTACTTAAATGATTCAAAAGGAAAGGGGTGCATTCATGAAGCTAAAGGAAATTTGGAAATCAAACAATTATAACACCAAGACGAAGCTGACGATCTTTGACAGCGACGTGATCAGTCCTCCTATTTGGATGGGAATCTTGGAACATCACCAAAGTAATAGCATGCAATCTGGAGTCTTTCATCTACAGCAGGCATATAAAAATCTTGAGAATCTTCTGGCCTGACATGGCTCATAATGAGAAAGACGTTGAAAGTTTAACAGGGAGGAAAAACATCAAGGAAGAGATCAAAATTCGGAGGTGGAGATGGATTGGTCACGTGTTGCGCATGGAGAATCAAGATATCCCGAAAAGAGCAATATGATGGGCATCTGACCGACGAGAAGAGAAGGGTTGGACGTCCAAGAGAGACCTGGTGATGCACTGTTGAGAAGGAATGAAAGGAATGAAGGTGACCTGGAATAAAATTGGATCATGGGCCCAAGACAGACAAAAGTGGTGAAAGTTCATAAGAAGCTCCAGGTGACATTATTGGATAATAAGGAACGTTGACATTCCTTGGATTCTATGGAGAGTATGACAAGTCTTGTTGACGCTTTGAAAGGGGGGAAATGAATCTGATAATATAGAGAGAAGCGATGTACCCCATTTCACAAAGCAGTGCATTACCCTTTGTGGATACTTCTTCTTGGATGCTTTTGTGCATTTCATATTTCTCTTGAGTTTAATGAATGTGTATTTTGATCTCTGTACCTGCATCTACAGGACCTGGTATTTACTTCCCCCAACATGTGTCTCCATCAGGGGGAATTGATCGGACAGAGCCTGTTTGACTTTCTACACCCTAAGGATATTGGGAAGGTCAAGGAACAGCTGTCTGCGTCTGATGGAGCCCCAAGGGAGAGGTTGATAGACGCAAAAAGTAAATTGAAAGAATAAATACAGAAAAAGGATTACGCATTTATTGGATGCCATATGGGTCACAAAGGCTATTTTGTTTCAGTTTTGAAAGTTATCCGCAATGCAGAACCACCACAGATTGTCGCCTTTCGGTGGCGGCGGTGAGATGAAGCCGGAGAATTGTTCAGAAAGAACATACATCAGCAGTGGATTGTGCTGCCATTGAAATGACTATTGAGTTGGTTACCCTGTTTGTTTTGCCTTGTTTTGTCGACCATCCACCACAGCTGGACTTCCTGTTCATAATGATCTTCCACTTGGTCCTGGCCGTCTCTCACCTGGTGCTCGTCGATCTTTCTTTTGCCGTATGAAATGTGGTAGGAATCCTGGCCCCCCAGCTCCTGGCATCTTAGTACCTGGCCCCCCACTACCTCTCTCTCCAGTCACCGGTTCTCCAGCATCGGGAACACCAACTCTTGGCCCGTCAACTTCTGCCTCATCAAGTGCTTGCCCACCAGCTTCCAGTTCATTAATGCTTGGTCCACCACCATCACCTCTTCCTGCACCTCAACTGCCTCCCACATCCATTAAGATTGAAGAAAAAGATTTTGTCTCGAACACTTCCAAGAAAAAAGGTACGATGAACCGTTGGTATTGTATATAGCATCATGTTTAATACAGTTATTAGGGATCATGATAGAGCTAAATGTTACAAGGGAGAAGATAAACACAGGTTTCATGGACAGGTATGTAGATCGGAGTTTCATCTGTGTAACAATGTAAAATGATATTGTAATTTAGTAACGCGCACCACATATACCGCCTTCTCAACATGGCGGACGCGGAATTGCACTTACGAAGGAATGATGTCACGCGCAACATCTCACTTACTTACACGGATAATGAAAATAATAATAATTATTATAATAATAAATGCATATTTTACATGTGATGATATGCCGTGCACAACAGAGCGTCGTAACTACTGCACCATCCACTGTACGGGTTACCTGAAGAGTTGGCCACCTGCACAGGGAAACGTAGCATCTGAGCCGGACGCAGATGCCTGGACTCTCAGTTGTTTGGTGGCCATTGCACAACTGCACCCTCCTCCAGGCTGCGCCGGGCTCGAGTTTCCAGATTCCGGGGGTCCCGGAGGCGTACGTGTGCGACCAACGGAGTTCGTAACCAGGCATGCCGTTGATGGAAAGTTCATTTTTGTAGATCAGAGGTAGGTTGAACATTTTTTTTTCCCCCCCCTTAACAACGTTCTTTGTCTTTCTTTTTCTCGAATATCTCCGCTGGACAGCTCAGATCTATCTCTGATTGATAGTGAATTTGCTCGAATACCGAGCCACCAAGAGTGCAATGTGTTCACCTTTTTATTACTCTTCATGAGAAATGTTCTCGCACTTATATTCCAGTAGATTGTTTTCAGCTCTTTCTGTATGGTGTTTGTTCCTCTCTTCCTCCTTCCTGTCTCATTCGTCCATATGTGTAATTCCTCAGGTCGACAGCACTCCTGGGTTATCTTCCTCAGGAACTACTTGGTTCGTCATGCTATGAATTTTGCCACCAAGATGATTTGAGTTTGTTGACCGATATTCATCGCCAAGGTGAGCCATTGACATGAATTTAAAACTACGGAGTGATTTGCTGAGCTCAAAGGACCCGAGTGACTGCTCTGCAATTCCAGAATGTACCTTCAAGCTTTTGTTGTATGCAAAACCTTGACTCGTGGAAAGACATCAGGATGGACGGTATAAGGGTAACAGAGTGACTGTGGGATGGTGTATAAACAAAGGGGAGGAAAATTAAGAGGTTGGATGAATGAACAGGAGAGAGAGAGAGAGAGAGAGAGATAGAGATAGAGATAGAGATAGAGATAGAGATAGAGATAGAGATAGAGATAGAGATAGAGATAGAGATAGAGATTAGAAGATAGATGGTAATCTGTGGCTAAGCGGCACACTGACTGACTCCTATTCTGTGTTGTTGTTGTTTGTGGTGATGGTGGTGGTGTTTCCAGACACCTGATTCCTGGCTTGATTCATCACCTGATTTTTGTTTCTAGCAGAATCTATTCTAATCGAATCAGTCTAATATCTTATCAGTCGAAGATTCAGAATCTCATCTGTTGCTGGAATCTGCTAGAATTGTTGAAGGAACAGCTTTGTGAAGGCAGTGCATCATTTGGGTCATGTGCCCACTTTTTATTCATCTATACAGTACATGGTGGCCCACAAAGCAACGATTTTGTATTACTCGGCCAGGTTTGAACCATCGACCTCTCAAACCCAGAGCAGACACTCCAACAATTTACCCCACCAAGTCTGGTTGTTGAAACACAGCAGTCTGAACAAAATGCATGGACTAGTTTTAGTACAAGATTCTCTTGATGTATCGATGTGAGGCTATATAGGGCATAACAATCACTTGCAGAATGCATACCAAGCTGCAAAGAAGATCAAGCCATCATCATTTGGTGGGCCATCCATCGATACACTGTTGTTGTTCTTCTTTCGGCTGCTCCCGTTAGGGGTCGCCACAGCGGATCATCCGTTATGATCCGCATACTGATTTGGCACAGGTTTTACGCCGGATGCCCTTCCTGACGCAACCCTGGTCGCCTCTTACGACACAGGGATAAGGATTGGGTTCCGCCATGATTCCGGGCTGCCCTACACCCTCTCAAAGCGCGGCACAGCGCAAAGCGCCCGTCCTCAAGCGATCCTCCAACCCATCCATCGATACACTCACCATTTGTAAATAGATTCAGAAACAGCAATTTTTCCAACCCGTGTAACAATTATCTTGACGTGGATTAATTCTATCAACGCGGACAAAATAAATCACTGAATCTCAACTAGTCTGTTCAAATATACTTTGGTATCACTCACCTGTACTCATTCAGTTGGCTCTCATGTTGGAGAGAAAGGCACGTATTGTCAGGCGTGGCTGTGTGAACAAGTTTATATGTGTTTACGTTTTTAAAAAAAATTAGAGTTGTTGTTTTACTTTCCGTGGAAGCTGAATGAATTATCCAGACCTCCGTCCCTCATCCACTCTTCCCTTTTAGTGCTGCAGTCAAGAGAGAAGGTCGTCGGAAAGCCTGTGAGGTTGCGCGCAAGGGACGGAGGCTTCCGGACTCTCAGGGGGACATGGCTCAGTTTTGTTAATCCTTGGACCAAAGAAGTGGAGTATCTTGTGTGTACGCATACTCTCATTGGGTAACTACATTACTCTTACCTTTCGAATACTCGGTTTCCTCAAATGATCCGCAATTGTTTTCTTCATCTTGCTTTCACTCTTTGCCTCATCTCAGATTACTTTACTTGTATTCATTTGCTCGTTCATGTTTTCATTCCCTCACTTATTCATTCACCCACTTTTGCTTCGATGTCTTTCCTCTCCTTTTACTTGCCCAGCCCATCTGAGGTCTCTTCCTCTATCACACCTCAATCTGGGCCCATCCCTCTACCTGTGGAACAACCCACAACTTCATCTCCACAGGTGAGAATCAAGCAGCTGACCACCAAAGAACAACCAAATCTGCCCTAAAGGCCAAATCTGCCCTGAACGCATCTATTATATGCGTTTAATACTCCGTACCGAATCTTACAGTCAATGTAGATACCAACCGATGTCAATGTATACTTGTTTATTTTATTTATACCGATGGATTGATATTGGATACAGGGATTTATTTTGTATAAAGGGAGGTACCAGTTCTGGCCTGGCTCAACTTGCTGAGCCTCGACATTATAATCTGTTTATTGTAAGCTGGAATTCCACGAAAGAATGCAATGGCAAACCACCAATTGTATTTCATTGCGTAGGAAGCTGCTTTGGCAGTGCTACCCTCATCAGGGGATGCTAGGAGACTTGCTGTGGAGCAGTGAAACTCATGATGATGATGATGATGATGATGATATACTGTATATGCCTGGAAATTGATATAGGTATTGCTCCTCCTCCCTCCTCCTTCGTATGCAGCACATGGCTGCAGGTAGCATCATTGGCTGAGGGCACGGCTATGCCGATGATGCAGTGCCCCGATTACGATACATTGTTACTCATTTTGCCGACCTCAGAAGGATGACAGGCTGAGTCAACCCCACCCTGTTGTTAATTGAACTGGTAAAAAGACTGGGACTCAAACTCAGGACCCCAAGATCCCAAGCCAGCCACCCGAGCCACTAAGCCAACACCAGGCTTGGTGTTGCTCGCATTGTATGTGGATGTGGATCTACCTTGTGTGAGAGTTGGGTGATGAACCCGTGCCCAACACACTTACACCTGTTGAGACACTTTCCTCAAGGTTGAGGTCTTCTTCGCGTAATCGTCCATTTTAGACTGCGAGACGTTTTCTTGGTGTTTAGGGAATGAGGGTTTTTCAGGTGAAACGAAAATCACTTCCTTGATACTCCAACCTTATGAGTTGTTTGCAAGTTCATTCAACTTCATTTGTTTCATGAAGAGTATAACTGCCTTCATCTTCTTTTTCATTATCTAGAAGCAACAATAATTTGGATAATAATTTAGGAGTTCATTTCTGGAAGACATCAGTGTACAGTACATTGAACAGAGATTGACAGAATTGGTCCATCGAACTTTTCAGAATTAGCAGAGTAGTTAAGGACCTTCATTTAAAAAAAAAAAAACTTGTTTGCAAAGTCGAGGCTCATGAAATGCTCGGAGCAAGAACACAAAACAGAACCCGAAGGAGGAGGTGTAAGGCAAACATAGCAACAGCAGGGTGGAGGAACATGACAGAGGGACAGTTGGAGGAAGAACGGATGAGGATCAGAATGTTTTGATGTCCTACGTGTTTAAATCATCACAATCGGTGGAAACAAATTCAGAGTCGGCAGTTATCGGGGGTAGCTAGCGACACCGAGGGATTTTCAAACAAATCAGGAAAAACACACACGAATGTATCGATGTTTGGACAAAGGAAGTAGCCTGCCAGCAGATGATTCAGCGTTCTGCGGAATACAATGATTGTCATTGTTGTCGAGCTTTGTTAACGATAAAATGGATTATTTTATGATCCGGAAAATACGAGGTGACATCACTTGCTCACGGAGGAGAGTTTGGGTTTGTAAATGAACTGTCGAAAAATATAGAACACTCAAACAAAATATTAAATGAGATAATTGTGTTCGTCACCCTCATGCTTCTCCACGTCATTTGTGATCGTACTGCAGTGAAGTTCAAACATGGATCTTCAGTCAATAATGTAGAGACGAAACCAAACTTGCTTTTTATCATTGGCATTCGTGTTAATGAGCTCTCTCTCTCTCTCTCTCTCTCTCTCTCTCTCTCTCTCTCTCTCTCTCTCTCTCTCTCTCTCTCTTTATCTCTCTATCTCTCACTCTATCTCTCACTCTATCTCTCACTCTATCTCTCACTCTATCTCTCACTCTATCTCTCACTCTATCTCCATCTCTATCTCTATCTCTATCTCTATCTCTATCTCTATCTCTATCTCTATCTCTATCTCTATCTCTATCTCTATCTCTATCTCTATCTCTATCTCTATCTCTATCTCTCTCTCTCTCTCTCTCTCTCTCTCTCTCTCTCTCTCTCTCTCTCTCTCTCTCTCTCTGTCTCTGTCTCTGTCTCTGTCTCTGTCTCTGTCTCTGTCTCTGTCTCTGTCTCTCTCTGTCTCTGTCTCTGTGTCTGTCTCTCTCTCTGTCTGTCTCTGTGTCTCTGTCTCTCTCTCTCTGTCTCTCTCTCTCTCTCTGTCTCTCTCTCTCTCTCTCTCTCTCTCTCTCTCTCTCTCTCTCTCTCTCTCTCTCTCTCTCTCTCTCTCTCTCTCTCTCTCTCTCTCTCTCTCTCTCTCTCTCATGTACCACACTCTTCACAGAGCATCGTGGCCACAGAAACAGCTTCCTGAGCAAGGGTTATACTCGGTGGTTTGCCATTGCCTTCCCATTGAATTTGGAATTTGTTCATGTTACCGGTGGTAGGTCACCTACTCTTTAGCGTCCACCAAATAATGCTGGCAGGTGAGACATCCAGTTTAATTTCCATCCAAGGGATGACACACACACACACACACACACACACACACACACACACACACACACACACACACACACACACACACACACACACACACACACACACACACACACACACACACTTACATTGATGAATCTCCCTGCCTGTGAAACACCAGGATGAGACTTTATAGCTGGGACAGGATTTGAACCTGCACTCAACAGGTTAGAAGTGAGTGTGTGTACCTCGGCCTTGGCCATCCTGCCAGGCCAAGAAACCAAAGAAGAACCTGATTTACTTTCACATCACAGTTAGATCGGTGGTCTATCTGTCTTCAACCACCTCCTTTCTGGTCTTGCACCCTCTGCTCTCTCCGTGCTCTACCTCCCCTCCCCCCCAAACCGAAGTTTCGGCAGGGTGCATGTGATCCACCAGCAGCTCTTCTGGTGAAACTTCCAGAATCCATAATCACTGCTCACCTCTCGTCATTCATTCCTCTTTTTTCCCATCTGTTGTACCAACTTCCACATTCTCTTCAATCTCATTCTTCCCTCCAGGTCTTCTCGACAGCTGTTCACCACCATATCAGATGATCCCCAATCCAAAACCATGATCTTTTCTCCCCCCCCCCCCCCCGTTAACCCTTCCCAAGCCAGCCTCTTTCCAAGTTTCCAATTTTTCCTTGCTGAGAGTTTGCTTCTCTCTGTATCATTCTTGTGCACCCCATGCAACCTCCTCTACCCCTCATTCTTACCCACACCCCTTATTTGTCCAAGTCTCCCTCTACTTTGTCCCTCAACCACACTGTTGGTGTGTTTGCCCCCTCTCTTTCTACTCTTCCTTTTGTTCTATGAAATCCTCATCCATTCTTCGTTCTCGCTACTCCATGAGCCTCGATGTTTTATAAATAAATAAATAAATAAAACAAAAACATCCAAAACACCATTTTGCCACAAAGTTTTCAAAGATTCATCAACCCCGATATGATTTTGAAACATAATCACTGACGAGGATTTTCAAAAAAAATGATAATAATTCGACTTTGAGGACGAGTTTACATTGCCGTGTACTTTTCAGCGTTGATGGCATTCATTTCGGGTCCGCTTCCAAACCAGCAGGTAAACGTGGCACAAAGCTTCCTTGTCTTGGACATTCTGGAGAATCATCTTTTGTTCACCTAAGGAGCTAAGCTCTTTTGTGCTCAAATTGAATTGTAAAAATAGCAGGTCACCTGATTGAAATGTTTTTTTTTTTGTGTTATCAGGGAACAGCTGGCAGTCGTACAGTGGCAGCAAAGATCGCCCCAGGTAAGTTGGGGGGGGGGGCAGTAGGGAACTTAGGGGAACCAGAAGTGCCTTAGAACCGGAAGCCGCAGGAGTTGTGTAGAATTTGAATGAAAGCATGTATCTAAGACAGTTGTTTGGAGTACAAGCCTGATATCCTAACGGTGTTGGATCCTGGAGGAATCGTGAAGGCTGGAGGAGTTGCAACACCATTTTGACCTTGTTGTAGTTTGAGAAGCCACAGTGCCTATAGGGGCTGGCAGGGTGACCTTGAGGTACGCACACTCGCCTCTCAGCCTTCAAGCCTGGGTTAGAATCCCGACCCAGCTATAAACTGTCATCATGGTGTTTCACAGGCAGGAGAATTTATCAATGTCTGTGCCGTTCCTCGGATGGACGTTAACCTGGATGTCCCATCTGCCGACATGAGTTGGTGAACGTTAAAGATTTCACGGTGTCCTTCGCGAAGAGTCGGTGAGCTATCACCGGCACCATAGCAAATTACAAATTCCTGCCCTAACTTCTGGTGGAAGGCAATGGCAAATGATCCAGGATAACTGTTGCCAAGAAACTGCTTCAGCAGTACTGAACCTTCCTTCAAGCAGAACACCAGAATAAATAAATGCCTGCAGCCTTCAGGTTTAGGTCTGACAATCAAAGGAGAGTGCTGATGTGAGATATATGTTACTGCGTATTGTGTGGAGCAGGAACGACTTGCCGCCGTGGTTCAGTCGGGGTGCCCAGCGGAGCTGCTGGTACACGCCTGGGAGCTGGAAAGATTGGACGAATCATTGCAGAAGAGTTTTTGGAAACAACACAACGGTAATAGCTCGAACTCTACCTCAACCACTCCCCGCCTTGATCCTTACCAGTGCTCAAAAATTCCAATCACCCAAAGTTGAGACTCAAGTCTCCCACACACCCTCCCCCTTAACCCCCAGCCACCAGACAAAGGTCTGATCATCCTTTCAGGAAGGTGCAGAGATATTCAACTTTCCTTTGAGCTGAGGGTTTGATTCTCGACCCGACTATAAACTCTCGGGTTGGTACTTTTCAGGCAAGGCCTTAATGTATGAATTTGTCAGATGGGAGGTTAAAACTGTCTCTTCTGCTATTAGTTGGTGGACAGTAAAGTATTTTGATGAATCGTGGACAAGTTGCTACCGGTACCCTGAACGAGTTCCAAATTACTGCACCCAACCAGTTCTAGTCCAGCATCGGGCCTGGTCAACCAGTTCATGAAAGACTCGGACCAACTTTACATACTCGACGAGCTGCTGATCGCATACTTTGGGACATGTTCTAAAGAAGGAGAAAACAATTGACTGATCAAAGTTTTTTTTTGTGTGTGTTGGACAAGTATCTCGATGGTCACCTTAGCATATTCTCGTGCCCAATGATAGTAACGATGCACACAAACCATGGATAGGAATTGTGAAAACAAATCTCGAGCAAAGCATCTGCCGCAGTGTTGGTGGTGTGAGATACGTTTATCAATTTGAATGACCCTTCAAGTATTGAGTAGGGGAGCACCTGACACGCGGTGACACATATACCGGTATTTGTATTCACAAAACAATGGACATGAAAGGACAAACCTGATGGAAACTGCTGTGTTTATAAGGTAATGATTTGAGAAACATTTCAATTAATCAAAGATAGGTTTTGCAGCATTTAGGGGATAGAGTACGCGCAAACCCTGTGGGCTGTCATCCCTTGGTGAGGGAGATTTCTTCCTAAAAGTGCCTTGCGGAGAGAGGTATCACCTCTACACGGTGTCGCTAGCACCCAGTGTGTTGTGGGAAGTACCTTCCCCTAAGGTCAAGGGCTTTGTTTGTCCTGTGTTGTCTGCACATGAGTGTATGATTTGTGTTTAAGCGACAGCTCTTCCATGAGCCTTAGCAACTGGAGGATAAAGCAAACAACCGACAAAGTAGACATTACCTTCGGAGTGGTGGAGTACATACTTTGTTAACAATACACACTCCATCAAACTACCAATAATTTTACACTAAAGAGCGTCATTGCTCTTCCAGCTTCATTTTGGCTTGACAAAGCAGATACCACTCCTCAGGGTATTGGTGCATCCGCTCTGTGCTGATAATGGCCAATCAGTCTGAAACATGTATGCACGTCCGATGCTCCACCAACCCCGCAGGCGAGCTGGTCCGAAATGTCGAGAATGTAATTCACACCTCAGCAAATCCACACCACATTAACTTACTCTTATCGATCAAGTGATATTCTGCATATACTGACCCCAATACTACTACTACTTTTACTACTCGTGCTGCTACTACTCCCTCTGGAGCTCCAATCCACCACAGCCTCACAGCAAGGATTACACTGGGTGGTTTGCCTTTGCTTTCCCAGTAGTAGTCAGGGTAGGAATTTGTAATTTGTTCAGGGAGCCGGTGGTAACTGGCCCCGCTCTTAATGAAGGACAGCGTGAGATCCTTAACATCAACTAACGGTGGCAGATGGGACACCCGGTTTAACGTCCATCTGAAGAATGGCACACACGTTGATGAATCGCCCTGCATGTGAAACACCAGGATGACAGTTCATAGCCGAATCGGGATTCAAACCTAGGCTAGACAGCTTAAAGTTGATTGGGCACACCTCAAGGCTATCCTGCCAGCCTACTGACTCCAATTCTCCATGTTGACTTGATCCAACTTAACATCCCCATTCCGAAACCTACACCTACCTATCCCATTTATTCTCTTGCGAAGGAACCTGCCCGTGGTGTTCCCACATCTGAAATTCTTAATTCAGCTGCTGAGATGGTGGTACCCGACCACCAGGTGTTGTCCTGCTGCATTTACAGGTATTGTGTGGATAATTTTGTGGATAATTTTTCAAAAAAACATTTTTTTTCTTCCATTTTATCGATTTCCAGGAATCGCTCTTCGCCATCGAGTTGTGGTTCCTCACCCTTGCAGTTGACTCCTCCTCCAGAAGTGACACCATCGGAACCTCACAAGGTGGGACAAGTGTGCATCCTGAAGTTAATGAAAACAAAGAAATCACCGATTTGGCTCATATTTTAATTTGTTAATGTTCTTTTTGTCATTTTTGCTCTACGCAGTCTGTAGAAGGCAGTCCAGCATTTGTTTATTTATTTATTTCCAAGCCGTCTTCTTGGCAGTTAGGGTTGGGGGGTTTTACCACAACCAACTCCTTTAACTTGCAAACTTTCAACCAGAAACCAATATCTTGTTACCCTCCCCGGGTCGAAGCTTTGGACTCACCTCCACTATTTTTGTATTCCCCTCTTTCCCCATCTGTGAAATCAGTTTCCTGAGTGTGTCCTCTTGTCACCTTCTATTCGTTCTTTACAAATGATGGCCCATTGACACGTAATGTCCTCTCCCACACCTAGCCATGAGACGTTCTCCTCACTAATGCCCAACTCCCTTCTTTATCCATGAGTTCTGTATTGTTACACTAATTCTCTCCATTGTTTACCTCCCCAAAACCTCTGTACTCTCACTGAGGTGTGTCTGGATGTCCTTTGTTTGTTTCTTTCACTTAGTCTTACCTTCCAGTACTCTGAGAGTCTGAGCCCTCAGCCATCTGAGTCTGAGTGTAGTCCAATGCTACAAAGGATACAAAATCTGAGTCGAGGAACCTGACAACAACCAAACTACAAGACAGTGGAGGTGGTGTCCTGCAGAGTACAGGAAGACCAGGTCACCGTCCAGGCAGGAATTGGTAATTTATAAATATAATACAAGTACAAGGAACTTCAATGCAAGAGGAGGCCATGAGGACAAGGACCATCAAAGCCAGTGCTACGAATGCCGACCAATGTTTGTTTGTCCATATTCTATCCTTTTAAATGCTGACCCTCAAGCAAGGAAGCGACTCGCGCCATATTTTTTTTTTACTCTTTGGTATAGCTCAGCCAAGATTGGAGCAGACGCTCTAACCATGACACCACCGAGTCTGTTTAAATTTATTCAGGATGACTCCCTTACTCTTGTTGAGGGACACCATGGGATCTTCAACATCCACCAACTTCTTCATTCAAATGCAGCACAAGGCTGTAGGGCAGCATTATTGGCTGAGGGCATGGCTGTGCTGCTGATGCCCTCTGCTGGTTATGGTGGGAATTTGGAATTTTTGCATGGTCTGGTGAATTTGATCTTTATTGTCCACCAAATAATGCCAGCAGACAGGACGCCCAGGCGATTTAACGTCCGTCCGAAGGGACAACACATATTGATGAATCACCCTATGTGTGAGGCACTGGGATGACAGTTTGTAGCTGGGCCAAGATTCGAACCCAGGCGAGATAGCTTAGAGGCGAGTGGGCATACCTCTCGGCCATTTTGCCAGCTTGTCCACAATTGGATTATTATTCATTAAGCCAATCAGACAGAGTGAGGAGTTCAGGTAAGAATCGTAAATTATAACACCCAAAATCCATTGTCACGATTAAAAATAGAACCATCCTGAAGCTCACCTGGATCAACAGCAACAGTCACTCAAACCCCCAAACATCCTGATTTTTTTTTTTTTGTTTTAATGCCGTGAACAAACTTTGGTACATCACGGGTGATGAAGGTTGTGGTCAAGTTTCATCAAAATCGTATGTGTAGTTTCGGAGAAGAGAGCAAATACCTATTTTGGAGGGTCAAACCACCCCCCACTCCCAGCCCCCTGTAGACCCCTTCAATAAGCACAGATTTTGATGCGGTCGATAAACTTTGGTACATCACAGGTGATTGAGGTTGTGGTCAAGTTTCATCAAAATCATATGTGTAGTTTCGGAGAAGAGAGCAAATACCTATTTTGGGGGTTCAATCCCCACCCTCATAAATCCCCATAATGAGTGCAGATTTTGATGCGGTCAATAAACCTTCATTCGGCATCAGATATGAAGCTTGTGGCCAAGTTTCATCAAAATCATGTGTTTGGTTCAAGCGATAATTAACGACTGAAGTGTTTACAGACTGACTCACGCACTCACTCACCGACGGACACTGCCCAATCGCACAAGCTCACCTGACTAAAGTCCAGGTGAGCTAAAAATTGTAAAACGACAGAAGCTCGAGGGAAGAATGAGCACTGAATGGAATGCAGGAGAGGAGACGAAATTTTCTTTTTCTTTCACCGTTTCCCTGTTTTATCACCTTCTGTTTTCTTTTCATTTCAGGGAAGCACAGTGACACTCGACTCGTTGTCCCAACTTGCCCAAAGCCCCAACACGGAGGCATACCACAGCAGCCTGAGTAAGTTTGTTTCAAATTTCTCTCTTTCTGTCACGTCATCGTTCATGTTCCTCCTCTTTGTCACCTTTTCCCTTTGCTTGAACTCCCCCCCCCAGACTCTCTTTATCCATTACCCACCATTTTTTTCTTCTCTACCTTTACATCCCAAACCACTCTTTGTTGCCCCCGATCTATCCATTAGGCCCTGATCGTCCTCCTTTAGAAGACCTCATAGCCGGTGGAGCAAGCAGTCCAAGCAGTGATGAGGCAGCCATGGCAGTCATCATGAGCCTGTTGGAGGCTGACGCAGGCCTTGGTGGACCGGTGGACTTCAGTGATTTACCTTGGCCACTTTAGGTGTGCCTGCACTGAATCCCATGGACTTCCCAGTTTCCACGTACTCGTGGTACCTTGGACGTAATCTTCAGCAATCTGCAGTTGGTAACGCTGGGAATATGTAAATCGACCTCTCTTGTTAATTCGCTTGTTATTCGAAACACGAACCATAAAACATTTTTTATTTGCTGGTTCTTCCTCTTTATTAAAAATATTATTATTATTCTTCCTCTTCTTATTCTTCCATTCCACTAATAATTTGCCAACTTCCCTTTTCTTTCTATATTATTACCTCCGCCACCGAAGGTGAAGGAGGTTATGTTTTCACCCCCTTTCTGTCTGTTTATTTGTCTGTCTGTTTGTTTGTGTGCAGGATATCTCAAAAAGTTGTGGATGGATCCGGATGAAATTTTGGGGACAGGTTGGATGTAACAAGGAAGAACTGATTAGATTTTGGTGAAAATCCAGATCTGGATCCGATTACTAGAATTTTTTAGTGATTCTTCACCAATGAGAGATAGGGCCAAAAATGATATATAGCACGGTATCTCAAAAAGTTGTGGACGGATCCGGATGAAATTTTGGGGACAGGTTGGATGTAACAAGGAAGAACTGATTAGATTTTGGTGAAAATCCAGATCTGGATCCGATTACTAGAATTTTTTAGTGATTCTTCACCAATGAGAGATAGGGCCAAAAATGATATATAGCACGGTATCTCAAAAAGTTGTTGACAGATTTGGATGAAACTTGGTGGACATGTTGGGTGTGTAGCTAGGAAGAATTGAATCGATTGTGGCGAATATCCGAATCCAGATCTGGATACTATAATTATTTAATTTTTAAAGTGATTTTTCACCATTGATGGATAGGGCCGAAAACGACGTCGTACTTACTGTATGGCACGATATTTCAAAAATGTATTGGGCCCAATATGTTCTCGTGGATCAGGCATTACGTGGCAGAGGTATGCGCTCCACCGAATACCCTTCTAGTTATTTCTGTCTTTATCAGAATTTTTAAAATATTTTTGATTTGTGGTTAAGGGTATTTTTTAAAAATAAACTTTCCAAGGTCACCGTTTCTGTCCTGATGATGAAATATTCGGGTGGAAACGACAAGCACCTGTTGTGTGACCATGAGTTTTGGCTCTAATGGCCAAGATCACAGGTGTACTGGTTTGACACACTCTGTATGATCGTGTCCTTTGGTCTTTCGGATGGAAATACATGTGTTTAACGTTGTGATAATTAGTGGTAACACTACCAAGCATTTTGGTCTTGGGAGGTCAAGGTGCACATGTATTGTTTCGACAAGCTTTACCATGTGCTCCTGAGGTTAAAGTGCACTTGTTTAGCTTCGTCATAAGGTTTAGATTTTTAAAAAACATTTTCTTTAAAAAAAATTAAAAAGAGGAAGAAAAAAAAAAAAGGATGTTTCTCAACAGGGAAATTGTATTGTCCATGAATGTTGTTGACGCCACCTTGACACTACATTGTTTTTGGTAGTAATGGCCTGGAGAGATCTTTCTTTCTAAATAAATGATTGGCTTATGAGATTGTATTCATGATCCTCGATGGTCTTTCACCTCGGTAACATTACATGTGACTGTTGTCGTTTCACCTCGGTAACATTACTTGTGACTGTTGTCGTTTCACCTCGGTAACATTACTTGTGACTGTTGTCGTTTCACTGAGGTAGCATTACCTGTGACTGTTGTCGTTTCACCTCGGTAACATTACTTGCGACTGTTGTCGTTTCACCTCGGTAACATTACCTGTGACTGTTGTCGTTTCACCTCGGTAACATTACCTGTGACTGTTGTCGTTTCACCTCGGTAACATTACTTGCGACTGTTGTCGTTTCACCTCGGTAACATTACCTGTGACTGTTGTCGTTTCACCTCGGCAACATCACATGTGACTGTTGTTGTTTCACCTCGGTAACATTACTTGTGACTGTTGTCGTTTCACCTCGGTAACATTACTTGCGACTGTTGTCGTTTCACCTCGGTAACATTACCTGTGACTGTTGTCGTTTCACCTCGGTAACATTACTTGTGACTGTTGTCGTTTCACCTCGGTAACATTACTTGTGACTGTTGTCGTTTCACCTCGGTAACATTACATGTGACTGTTGTCGTTTCACCTCGGTAACATTACTTGTGACTGTTGTCGTTTCACCTCGGTAACATTACTTGTGACTGTTGTCGTTTCACCTCGGCAACATTACATGTGACTGTTGTCGTTTCACCTCGGTAACATTACTTGTGACTGTTGTCGTTTCACCTCGGTAACATTACTTGTGACTGTTGTCGTTTCACCTCGGCAACATTACATGTGACTGTTGTCGTTTCACCTCGGTAACATTACTTGTGACTGTTGTCGTTTCACCTCGGTAACATTACTTGCGACTGTTGTCGTTTCACCTCGGTAACATTACCTGTGACTGTTGTCGTTTCACCTCGGTAACATTACCTGTGACTGTTGTCGTTTCACCTCGGCAACATTACATGTGACTGTTGTCGTTTCACCTCGGTAACATTACTTGTGACTGTTGTCGTTTCACCTCAGTAACATTACCTGTGACTGTTGTCGTTTCACCTCGGTAACATTACCTGTGACTGTTGTCGTTTCACCTCGGCAACATTACATGTGACTGTTGTCGTTTCACCTCGGTAACATTACTTGTGACTGTTGTCGTTTCACCTCGGTAACATTACCTGTGACTGTTGTCGTTTCACCTCGGTAACATTACCTGTGACTGTTGTCGTTTCACCTCGGCAACATTACATGTGACTGTTGTCGTTTCACCTCGGTAACATTACTTGTGACTGTTGTCGTTTCACCTCAGTAACATTACCTGTGACTGTTGTCGTTTCACCTCGGTAACATTACCTGTGACTGTTGTCGTTTCACCTCGGCAACATTACATGTGACTGTTGTCGTTTCACCTCGGTAACATTACTTGTGACTGTTGTCGTTTCACCTCGGTAACATTACCTGTGACTGTTGTCGTTTCACCTCGGTAACATTACCTGTGACTGTTGTCGTTTCACCTCGGCAACATTACATGTGACTGTTGTCGTTTCACCTCGGTAACATTACTTGTGACTGTTGTCGTTTCACCTCAGTAACATTACCTGTGACTGTTGTCGTTTCACCTCGGTAACATTACCTGTGACTGTTGTCGTTTCACCTCGGTAACATTACCTGTGACTGTTGTCGTTTCACCTCGGTAACATTACTTGTGACTGTTGTCGTTTCACCTCGGTAACATTACTTGCGACTGTTGTCGTTTCACCTCGGTAACATTACCTGTGACTGTTGTCGTTTCACCTCGGTAACATTACCTGTGACTGTTGTCGTTTCACCTCGGCAACATTACATGTGACTGTTGTCGTTTCACCTCGGTAACATTACTTGTGACTGTTGTCGTTTCACCTCGGTAACATTACCTGTGACTGTTGTCGTTTCACCTCGGTAACATTACCTGTGACTGTTGTCGTTTCACCTCGGCAACATTACATGTGACTGTTGTCGTTTCACCTCGGTAACATTACTTGTGACTGTTGTCGTTTCACCTCGGTAACATTACTTGCGACTGTTGTCGTTTCACCTCGGTAACATTACTTGTGACTGTTGTCGTTTCACCGAGGTAACATTACTTGTGACTGTTGTCGTTTCACCTCGGTAACATTACTTGCGACTGTTGTCGTTTCACCTCGGTAACATTACTTGTGACTGTTGTCGTTTCACCGAGGTAACATTACTTGTGACTGTTGTCGTTTCACCGAGGTAACATTACCTGTGACTGTTGTCGTTTCACCGAGGTAACATTACATGTGACTGTTGTCGTTTCACCGAGGTAACATTACCTGTGACTGTTGTCGTTTCACCGAGGTAACATTACCTGTAACTGTTGTCGTTTCACCTCGGTAACATTACATGTGACTGTTGTCGTTTCACCTCGGTAACATTACTTGTGACTGTTGTCGTTTCACCTCGGTAACATTACCTGTGACTGTTGTCGTTTCACCTCGGTAACATTACCTGTAACTGTTGTCGTTTCACCAAGGTAACATTACCTGTGACTGTTGTCGTTTCACCTCGGTAACATTACCTGTAACTGTTGTCGTTTCACCTCGGTAACATTACTTGTGACTGTTGTCGTTTCACCGAGGTAGCATTACCTGTGACTGTTGTCGTTTCACCGAGGTAACATTACCTGTGACTGTTGTCGTTTCACCGAGGTAACATTACCTGTGACTGTTGTCGTTTCACCGAGGTAACATTACCTGTAGCTGTTGTCGTTTCACCAAGGTAACATTACCTGTGACTGTTGCCGTTTCACCGAGGTAACATTACCTGTGACTGTTGTCGTTTCACCGAGGTAACATTACCTGTGACTGTTGTCGTTTCACTGAGGTAACATTACCTGTGACTGTTGTCGTTTCACCGAGGTAACATTACCTGTGACTGTTGCCGTTTCACCGAGGTAACATTACCTGTGACTGTTGTCGTTTCACCTCGGTAACATTACCTGTGACTGTTGTCGTTTCACCGAGGTAGCATTACCTGTGACTGTTGTCGTTTCACCTCGGTAACATTACCTGTGACTGTTGTCGTTTCACCTCGGCAACATTACATGTGACTGTTGTCGTTTCACCTCGGTAACATTACTTGTGACTGTTGTCGTTTCACCTCGGTAACATTACTTGCGACTGTTGTCGTTTCACCTCGGTAACATTACTTGTGACTGTTGTCGTTTCACCGAGGTAACATTACTTGTGACTGTTGTCGTTTCACCTCGGTAACATTACTTGCGACTGTTGTCGTTTCACCTCGGTAACATTACTTGTGACTGTTGTCGTTTCACCGAGGTAACATTACTTGTGACTGTTGTCGTTTCACCGAGGTAACATTACCTGTGACTGTTGTCGTTTCACCGAGGTAACATTACATGTGACTGTTGTCGTTTCACCGAGGTAACATTACCTGTGACTGTTGTCGTTTCACCGAGGTAACATTACCTGTAACTGTTGTCGTTTCACCTCGGTAACATTACATGTGACTGTTGTCGTTTCACCTCGGTAACATTACTTGTGACTGTTGTCGTTTCACCTCGGTAACATTACCTGTGACTGTTGTCCTTTCACCTCGGTAACATTACCTGTAACTGTTGTCGTTTCACCAAGGTAACATTACCTGTGACTGTTGTCGTTTCACCTCGGTAACATTACCTGTAACTGTTGTCGTTTCACCTCGGTAACATTACATGTGACTGTTGTCGTTTCACCTCGGTAACATTACTTGTGACTGTTGTCGTTTCACCGAGGTAACATTACCTGTGACTGTTGTCGTTTCACCGAGGTAACATTACCTGTGACTGTTGTCGTTTCACCGAGGTAACATTACCTGTAGCTGTTGTCGTTTCACCAAGGTAACATTACCTGTGACTGTTGCCGTTTCACCGAGGTAACATTACCTGTGACTGTTGTCGTTTCACCGAGGTAACATTACCTGTGACTGTTGTCGTTTCACTGAGGTAACATTACCTGTGACTGTTGTCATTTCACCAAGGTAACATTACCTGTGACTGTTGTCATTTCACCAAGGTAACATTACCTGTGACTGTTGTCGTTTCACCTCGGTAACATTACCTGTGACTGTTGTCGTTTCACCAAGGTAACATTACCTGTGACTGTTGTAGTTTCACCTCGGTAACATTACCTGTGACTGTTGTCGTTTCACCAAGGTAACATTACCTGTAACTGTTGTCGTTTCACCGAGGTAACATTACATGTAACTGTTGTCGTTTCACCTCGGTAACATTACCTGTGACTGTTGTCGTTTCACCGAGGTAACATTACCTGTGACTGTTGTCGTTTCACCGAGGTAACATTACCTGTAACTGTTGTCGTTTCACCGAGGTAACATTACTTGTGACTGTTGTCGTTTCACTGAGGTAACATTACTTGTGACTGTTGTCGTTTCACCTCGGTAACATTACCTGTGACTGTTGTCGTTTCACCGAGGTAACATTACCTGTAACTGTTGTCGTTTCACCGAGGTAACATTACCTGTGACTGTTGTAGTTTCACCTCGGTAACATTCCCCTAGACTGTTGTCGTTTCACCGAGGTAACATTACCTGTGACTGTTGTCGTTTCACCGAGGTAACATTACCTGTGACTGTTGTCGTTTCACCGAGGTAACATTACCTGTGACTGTTGTCGTTTCACCGAGGTAACATTACCTGTAACTGTTGTCGTTTCACCGAGGTAACATTACCTGTGACTGTTGCCGTTTCACCGAGGTAACATTACCTGTGACTGTTGTCGTTTCACCGAGGTAACATTACCTGTGACTGTTGTCGTTTCACCGAGGTAACATTACCTGTGACTGTTACCGTTTCACCGAGGTAACATTACCTGTGACTGTTGTCGTTTCACCGAGGTAACATTACCTGTGACTGTTGTCGTTTCACCGAGGTAACATTACCTGTGACTGTTGTCGTTTCACCGAGGTAACATTACCTGTGACTGTTGTCGTTTCACCGAGGTAACATTACCTGTGACTGTTGTCGTTTCACCGAGGTAACATTACCTGTGACTGTTGTTGTTTCACCGAGGTAACATTACCTGTGACTGTTGTCGTTTCACCTCGGTAACATTACCTGTGACTGTTGTCGTTTCACCGAGGTAACATTACCTGTGACTGTTGTCGTTTCACCGAGGTAACATTACCTGTGACTGTTGCCGTTGGCTCGATTAAGTTTAAACTCAACAAATGTTGTCCTTTGCTGTCTTGTTTTATCAGATGTTGTAGTTATTATGCATCTCCAGATCAACATTTCAGAGAGTTCAATAAACGAATCGTTCTTGGCTGAATTACTGTACTGAAAGAACCTTCATTTGAAACCAGACTGGATCCTTGATTTGGTGACCCTATGAGACACACCTGTGCAATTTAAGAAGAAGAATATTTTTTCTCTCTCAATGTTTCTACTATTGCTTGATAATAGATGATCAAATGTGTGCCATGATCTCCTACTCTGGTCCTAATACTCCTTCATTAATGATCCGAATGCCAAGATTATTGTGTGGTCGGCTGGGGGAGACTTTTGTGCCCAAGTCTTTCAGGAACAGGCTGGTTAGCCCTGACGTTTGATTGAAGGCTATTTGGGTGGGAATTTGTAATTCGGGGGCAGGAGGGGAGGGGGGAGGTGGCAGGATATCCAGCAGACGGATAACGTCCATCCAACAGAAGGAAAACTTTGAGATGCAACTTCCTGCTTGCGAAGCACCAATTTGACAGTTTATACTCAGATCGGGAATCAAAATGCAGACTAATCTCAAAAGTAGATACACTACCTCCGCACCATCCTGTTGTTTTACACTGATATATCTTCTATATATTACTAAACCTCTCATCTTGTATATGTATGAATGTATGTATGTATGTTCCCGAAATACAGCCAAAACGGTACACGATAGCGCAAAAATTTTCAGCCCACTTTACTCACCATTCACTTGCGTTGCGCAGTATCAAGTTTCATTCAAATCGGGCAACGAAAAAATTATTAAAAAATCAATTCCTGATTCAGTCAAGTACTCTTCGGGAGAATTTGATCAATGGAAACAACCTCCACGGTATAGTTCGCTGGAGCTATCTTTTTTTTCTTTCATTTTTTTGAAATGATTTTATTATCAGCCGCTGTCACAACTGGAACCCAACGGGTTCACGGGTCATCTAGTGTCCATTAAAATCCAGGTTACATGGAAGGTGTGTTTTGCATATCGTGACACAATAAGGAATCTACTCATTTTTTTAACTTGCCATGACCCCTGACCCCAATTCCCCCCACCCCTCCAGACATATACACAGTCAAAAGGTATGGAGCATAACGAAGTGCTCCCACCCGATCTCCAATGGGCATGAGTCCATACATGAACAGAACAAAGCGTCGCCTCCAAATCGGAGGCTTCAGCCTGGCCAGGTCATATCAGGTGTGAGAACATGTGCCGGAGCAGCGCGTTGCTGCATCCACTTTCCGCCAGTACTCCAGGTGCCTCCGTCTCACCATCCTCCAGGCAGATGCCTGGCCCATCCCCATCTCCTTGAGATGCTGATCAACCTGCTGCATCCACGACGCACGTGGTCGGCCCATTGGCCTCCTTCTCTCACGAGGCTCCCTCACTGAGAGAATCTGTTGAGCAGAATCAGTGTCAGGAAAATGAGCCACATGTCCATACAGCCGCAGCTGATGCTCACAGACTATGCAGGTAACAAATCTCATTTGAGTCTCTCTCAGCAACCGCTCGTTGGACACAAAGTCTGACCGGCGATAGCCAAGAATTCTCCGAAGAGATCTGGTACCAAAGGAATGAAATCTCCATCTCAGATCCCTGGTCAGAGTCCAAGTCTCACATCCGTAGAGCAAGACTGGAAGCACCAAGGACCTGAGGACTCAGACTTTCATCCTCCTGCACAGGTACCGACAGCACCACACCCCATGATCCAGTGAATCCATGACTCCCCAGGCCTGATCCAGACGTCTGTTGGCCTCTGGTTCACAGTCAGCAGAGACATGAATATCACTGCCAAGGGAAGTGAATCTCTCCTTGACCTCAACATCCTCGCCACAAACATGTCCAGACAGGATAGCAACATCCTAGATGTCATTGAAAGCCTAGATTTTAGTTTTGACCGAGGAAACCCGTAATCCCAGTGGCTCCAACTCCTCATTCAGCACCTCAAGGCCCCCAAAATGCCTGGCCATTCATGTCAAAAGACAGATATTTAAGGTCATCATTGGTTAAACATCAAACGGATGCCTTTCTGGATTTCTGGCTTATTTTTCCCTCGTCAGAATGGCACACCTCATAAATATCAAACCAGTGACGACCACAGCAAGGGCGTAGCCAGAGGTCCAAAAGCGATGAGGCGAAAAGAGGTGAACTTGGTTGATGTGATGGTGCGCATAGCGCAATAACAAAGTAAACATACGGATAATTTTATTATACTGTGTAATATTAGGGGGATATTTTCCTAATTAGGTATTGTGATAGGAGTGGAGATGAGTATTCAGAGGACTGCCAGGTAGCTTTGATAGTTAACTCCCCAGGGAGCTCAGATGGCCAGAGGGCTCAGGCCAGATCATATTTCAGGAAATGAGTGACGATGAAACTGCCTCGTCTGCCTCAGCCTGGCGACGCCCCAGCACAGTTATCGTTTAAATGCCATTAGTACCCTCTGGTTGTGATGGAGAGCATCAGCCGCAGATTATGTCTTGCACAGTAAAACGGCATAATCTGTAAAGACCAAAAGCCTGTCTGCCACCCAGACGATTGTTCCTGCCAATGCAAACCAAAAAACCTGAAGGCAAGTGCCATCGGGTGGAGATGTACTCCACATATGCAGGATTCGCTTCCGTTGAAGATCGGGTAGCCAAGATCGGGAGTGTTTCGTCATGTTCCACACATTTTGATCTTCATCTTCACCCGATGGCACATGCCTTCTGTTTGTTTTTTTACCCTCACCGAAGTGGAGGGTATTGCATTTGGGTCTGTTTGTCTGTCTGTCTGTTACTTGTCAAAAAAAAAAATTTGACAAGTATGTTGATCAGTTTCATTTGTTTGTTTGTCTCTTCACTCACCTTTAATTACCGACAGGTCACAATTTAAAACGGATCTTCTCGAAACTTAACCAAATGGTGGAGTTGGTGGTCGGACAGAATCATATTTATTTTTGAGGTCAAAAGATCAAAAGGTCTTCATAGGCCAAAGGTCAAGTGCTTTTTCAATTTTTTTTTAACTTCAATTTTAATCCGATTGACTTCAAATTTGAAGAGCCATAATTTGAATTCAACCATAATTTTTGAGGTCAACGTAGGTAAAAAAAAAAAAGGTCAACATGGGCCAAAAGGTCAGGATGGACCAAAATTCTAAAATTGTTTCTAAAATTGTCAATTTCCATCCAATTGACTTGAAATTTGAAGATCATTTGCATATCGGCTTCCTGAATTCAAGCAACAAATATTTTTGAGGTCAACATCGGTCAAAAGGTCAACATAGGCCTAATTTCTAAAATTGTCAATTTTCAGCCAACTGACTTGAAATTTGAAGAGGACTTACACATCAGGTCACTAAATTCAACCACCTATTATTTTGAGGTCAATATCAGTCAAAAGGTCAACATAGGCCAAAAGGTCAACGTGGGCCAAATTTCTAAAATTGTTAATTTCCATATGATTGACTTGAAATTTAAAGAGGATTTATATTTCAGGTCACTGAATTCAACCACCAACTATTTTTGACGTCAATATATAGACCAAAAGGTCAACATCGGCCAAAGTTTCAATAACTGTCAATTTTCATCCGATTGACTCAATTTGAACAGGATTTTCATATCGGCTCACTGAATACAATCACCAATTATTTTTGAGGTCAGCATGTGCCAAAAGGTCAACATCGATCAAAGGTTAACAACTTAGGTGCACTTTTTAAAATCCTCAATTTTCATTTGATTGACTTGAAATTTGAAGATTTGCACATCAGGTCAATGGATTCAACCACCAATTATTTTTAAGGTCAAAAGTTCAACACAGGCCTAATTTCTAAGATTGATAGACAGGCCCAAAAACTTGTGTGAGTATGTCTTCTTCTTCTTCTTTCGGCTGCTCCCGTTCGGGGTCGCCACAGCGGATTATCCATATGATCCGCATAGTGATTTGGCACATGTTTTACGCCGGATGCCCTTCCTGACGCAACCCTGGTCGCCTCTTACGACACAGGGATATGGTACACCTATTTTAACCGGGGTATGCACCGGCCCAGTACACTGGTACTCATTTCGCCGACCTCGGAAGGATGACAGGCTGAGTCAACCCCCTGGTGTATTAATTCAGTGGCCCAACGGGGCTTGAACTCAGGACCTTTTGGATCCCAAGCCGCTGCCCTAACCACTGCGCCAACACCAGGCTATTTGTGTGAGTATGTATATGTGTAAAAAAAAAATGACCGTTTTTACAGCCATTTTTCCCTGCTGTGCAGGGGTTTGGCTTTTTCTTGAGGCAATGTTTTATGGCCAGATGCCCTTCCTGATGCCAACCCGGGTCGCCTCTTACGACACACAGGGATATGGTACACCTATTCTAACTGGGGCATACACCGGGACCAGTACACTGAGTATGTATATGTGTATGTATATATATATATATATATATATATATATATATATATATATATATATATATATATATGATAAAGCTGTGGATGAGTTATGACAAAACGAGATGGATGAGTTGGTTCAGTAACAAGAACAAGCTGATTAGATCTTGTTTCAGATGCAGCTCATCAGTGGGGTTCAAAACATCAGCTGTTCAGCCTGGCAGAAGTGTGCGCTCCACCAAGTGCCATTCGACTTTGTTCGGTTTTGCCAAGTGTCGGATTGAGATGAAATTTTCAGCATAGTTTGTCGCGACTACTCATGTAGAATATTTTATTGCTTAATATGACATCATAGGTCACGTGGTGTGGCAGCCATGCTGGAAAAACGGGAAAAATTTGGATCTCTGTATCTCTGAAACCGCATGAACGAAAAAATTGAAACTTGGCACATGGCAAGTACTTTTCATGGCGATTAAATGTGATTTTAAAAAAAAAATGACGTCAAAGGTGCCTTAATTATGACGTCATAATTGCTGATGTAGAATGCTGCATATGCTCAGTATGAAAAATTTTGAGGGTCATCGAGGGATAAAATGGTCCAAAGAAAAAACAATTGATGACGTCATCGTCACGTGATTCGGCAGCCTTTTTTAATTTTTTTTTTTTTTTAAACCTTCAAAAATCTTCTCTGAAGTGGCTGAACAGATCGAGGTGAAACTTTACACGTATGACTGCCTATCCATGAGGAACAAAAGGTTTACACATATGATGTCATAGGTCACATGGTTTGGCAGCCAGAGTGGATTTACCCTAAAATCTATAAAATCTTCTTCTCCAGAATTGCTGGACAGATTGAAGGGAAACTTCAAACAAATGTTCCCCAAGCCTTGGGGATACCAGGGTATTCACGAATAATTAAATCACATGGTCTGGCAGCCATATTGGATTGAGCGAAACTCTTAAAAAAAAATTTTCTCTTGAACCGCTTCATCAATTGACATGAAACCACAATTATGATGTCGTGGTGATGGGAATATATTTTTTTATTTCAACCTGATCGGATGCATGGTCTGGCAGCCAGAATTATTTGATATATATTTAAAAAAAAAATTGAAGAAGGCTCACTTGGCTGTACCTGGATGGGTTTGAGGGTAGAAGAGTAGCAGCTGAAATGTGAATCCTATCCAGGTTCCTCCTGATGACTTCATCTTTGCTTTTTGCTTGTTCGGGTTCCTTATGATTACTCCAATGCAGGACTGTTCCTATTTGATCTTCCATTTGATTTGAATTGAATTTATTTTAATCCCATTCTGAATTCAATTGAATAATAATGAACATCATGGGTCGGTGTCAGGTGTCCGATTAAAGCAGGGTTGCATCAAAGCGGGACGTCTTGATACGTGGTCATCGCTGCCAGCAGTTACAAAGTGGCAGTTCTAGTTATGTCTCTTATTAATTACATAACACACCAGTACACAAACACCACACAAAAACATAACACACAACAAGTCCTGGCGAGGGTCTGTAATCTCTGATTGTTCTTTTTCTTGTTTGGTTTGTATTGGCCAGAACAATCGTCCGGATGGAAGATGGATAGTTGTTCTCTGAAGATTAATACGGTTTTACCATGTGAGACATAATCTGCAGCTGATGCTCTCCATTACAGCCAGAGGGTGCCAATGGCATACATACGACGTACATACATATACCCTTTTCTCTTCCTTACTCCCATCTCATGCCAATCATATTTTTCTTGTGTGCTCAATCTTCCTCAACTACCCTGCATTACTTTCTAATTTCTATCCTCCATTCTCATCATAAATATGTCATAAATTAATACCTTTCATGGTAAAAGCTGGAACTACATGCAGGATTCTGTTCTGTGAAGATTTGTACATTTGAATGGAGGTTTTGTAGGGATGTGAAGAAATGTTTTAAGATTACATTGGAGATTGGCATGAAACTGACAACTTCAATAATTAATTTTCTTTTCTGTACCTAACTCCTAAATCGTTCTGGACATGTTCTCTCTGTGCCACAAAAGGAATATATATATATATATATATATATATATATATATATATATATATATTTTATATACTTCCACTTATTGTAGTGGCATGATTTCATGCTTTCAACTGGCAATGATCAACAGTGCATCGCCACTGTTGGGGGCACCACTGATGCAATGCCCCGATTACCAGTTCACCGGTACTCATTTCATCGTCCTCAGAAGGATGACAGGCTGAGTCAACCCCACCTGGTGTTAATCCAGTGGCTGACGGGGCTTGAACTCAATGCCCTAAAATCTCCAACCCACCACCTTCACCTTCACCTTCACAACTAAAAAAACACCAGGTGCAAAATGTATTGATTAAGATAATTATCGATATCACATTTTTATTTTCCGATTCTGTTACAGAGTGTCGGTTGTGCCGCAGCAATTTCTTGCAAGGGTTATACCGGGTGGTTTGCCGTTGCCTTAACAGCAGTAGTTGTGGAAGGAATTTGTAATTTGCTCATGGTGTTTGCCTGACTGGTGATAGCTTACCTACTCTTCGGGAAGGACACCGTGGGATCTTAAACGTACAAAAACTAATGCCGGCAGATGGCACGCCTGTTTAACATCCATTCAAGGGGTGGCACACACATTGATGAATCACCCTACATGTGGAACCATATAAAACTACATGACACCTAATTACCTTACAGTTTACCTGCTACTTATTGGCCCATTCCCCTGAAGAGTCCAAACTTTCTTGCACCTCTTTACCTTTCTTTTCGCAAGCTCTTTGCTTAAGGTCTAGGCTTAATGTCATCTGCATCGAGAGTTAAACTGGTCCCCTCTCTTTAACCTAGATTATTTATGAATACAGCACAAAAAGGTAAAAAAAAAATTGTACACCCTTCACTAAATGCAACCTTATTGTGATATTTCCATGAATCCAATCATTCATTACAAGGTAAATGGAGCAAGTGTATCGATTTTTCAGGAAACAAGGCAATATTGTCATGGCTACGGGGCTCGCACGAAAAAAGGCACGTATGGTGCTTGTCCCACACACTCTCAGGTACCCACAGAAGCTCCACCTCCCCCATAGCCCAAGGAACAGCTGAATGGTGATTTGCCAATGAGACCACTGGGTGTGACATCGCACCCATCCATCCATCCAGCCACTGCGACCATACTCTGTGCAGTGTTGGTGCTGCCGAAGCAGACTCCTTGGCTATTGGACACAATCCTGGACGGGTCGCCACTCCAACACAGTAGACCAGCATGCTGGCACTCATTTTGCCGACCTCGGAAGGATGACAGGCCGTGTCAACCCCACCTGGTATTAATTCAACAGCCAAGTGGGGTTTGAACTCGGGATCATAGGATCCCAAGCCCGCCACCCTAACCATTGAGCCAACACCAGGCATGACATCGCACCCAGCTCACTGTTATGTTACCTAACTAGTTTCTGCCTCTGGCAAACAAGATGATATCCCTGTGTTGATAAATTGACAGATGTATTCAAAATAACTTATGATGGGAATAATCAATTACTCAACGCCACTTAATATACCACTAGATCAGGGGTTCTTAACCCGGGGTATCCATACCCCTTGGGGGTACTGGGAACTAAATGCTGGGGGTATGGGACTCGATCTCTGAATATTTGTATATATTTGATTTATTAATTTATAGTTGGTTAGAATGTTAGATTATAACTAGCACTGTTATTAAATATTTTAAAACCACACATTAAGATCTGCTCTTAATTTTCATGAACGAAATAAGCAGAAACAAATAATTATCTTTCTAAAAGTAAATGATATTTGGCAACCCTGACACGAACGTCTTTCGACTCTTCCCCGTGTTTTGAATTTGACAGTAGAGCTGTAGGCGTGGTCGGGGTTAGACTGCTCTCTCTCCGTCCATCCCTTCTTCACATTTTTCTCGTGAGTGTCTTTATATTTCTTCTGCATGCATTGTCTCTTCTATGCCTAAGATTGAGTATTAGATGTTTAAATATTATTAGGCATAGGATAATTATGCATTCCCTTATGTGCAAATGATTGGCCTTTAGCCTTTGTTTTTTCTTAGCTCAAATACTTATTTTCCTAAGTTACTTGTACTGGTACTTAATCCAATATATATTTATTTTTAAATGCATAATTTTTGCAGTTTATAGTACATATTTGGATGCATATTTAGCCATTTTAAGTGTAGGCTATATTTATCATAAGCATAATTATGATTATAAGATGTGGTAAGTATAACATGGCTATGGGTTGGTAGGCTTATTGGTGGCAAGGGGAGGTGATTTTCATGGGGGTCTTAATATCATTTTGCATTTTTCTCATTGAAGCCCATTTTAATTAATGATGCTGCTAGCACTGGTTTTCCTAACGTGACATGGTTCTGGTACCAATTAACTGTTTTAGGAATGACACAAATGTATTACTTATTTTTAATACTATTTAAAAAAAATAATATTTCTCGGATACTGTTGTTCCATAAGAAAATCATGTATTATTTGAATTTTTATTACCGGTTTGCGTTTAACAGTTTTTGTATTTTTCTTTCACAGATTTGTTGCAAAATGTCTGTCAAAAAACGGAAGTGGAATGATTCATATGTTGGTTTTGGCTTCACCTGTATGACAGAACGAGATGGAACTGAAAGACCCCAATGCATGATTTGCAATTTGGTAATGAGCAATGGAAATTTGAAGCAATCAGGACTGAGAGAACATCTCGAAAGCAAGCACAGTAATCATGTTGGCACATCGATTGATACTTTTAAGTTGAAAAGAGTTTGTTATGATCAGAAAGCAACTCTTTCATCATATGGGTTTGCTGCTCCTGGGAAACCTCTTCTGGAAGCCTCCTACAAAGTTTCGCACATGATTGCCAAAGAAAAGAAGCCCCAAACGATCGGAGAGACCCCAGTGAAGCCCTGTGCACTGGAGATGGCTAAAATTGTGCTGGGAGAGGATGCCGTGAAGCAATTGAGTCAGGTGCCCTTGTCCAACGACACTGTACGCCAGAGAATTAAAGACATGAGTCTGGACAAAACAACCCAAGTTGTCAGCGACATTAAACAGGGTCCTGCAAAAATCAGCATGCAGATTGATGAATCAACTGACGTTTCAAACCACAGTCAATTGCTTGTATTTGTACGCTACGCACAGGAAAAGAACATAAAAGGAAAAGTTTTTATTTTGTGAACGACTCGAAACAACAACCAAAGAAGTTGATGTATTCAAGCTGATCCAATCGTTCTTGGATCGCCATGAGTTAGGATGGGATTTGATTGGGTCTATTTGTACGGATGGAGCTCCTGCCATGATTGGCAAAAAATCTGGATTTGTTGCAATGGTCAAGGAGAAAGCTCCACATGTGCTCACCACACACTGTGTTCTGCATCGCCAAGCTTTGGCATCCAAAACATTGCCAAAGAAACTTAAAGAAGTGATGGGAATAGTTGTGCAAACAGTCAACTTTATTCGTGGACGTGCATTGAATCATCGGCTATTTCAAAAATTCTGTGATGAGATTGGAGCGGAACATGGTGTATTATTGTAGTGGAAATAAATAATGTAGTGGAAATGTGTATTGTAGTGTAGTGGATTGTATTATTGTATCAAACGTGTAGTGGAAATTCGGGATGAAATTTTCGAATTCCTCAAGCATCAACAATCCCCCACTAGCAAATCATTTTGAAGATGAACATTTTATTGTTAGCCTGGGATATTTGGCTGATATTTTTAGTCTCCTCAATGAATTGAACATGTCAATGCAAGGAAGGCATGTGGACATTATTCAAGCCAGGGGAAAAGTTGTCGCATTTACAAGGAAATTACCTATTTGGAGTCGCCGTGTTGAAAGCGGAAACCTGGCAAACTTTCCAATCCTTGACAATATTCTTATTGGAGATGGTAAATCATTGCCTGCAGAAATACTTCAAGAAGTCAAGAACCATTTGGAAGTCCTATGAACAAATTTTGAAGGTTACTTCTCAGATATTGATGATCTTAGCATCGAATCTGTTTGGATCCAAAACCCTTTCTCGTTTGATATATCGAGATTGAGTGACAACGATTCAGCAAAGGATGATTTCATTGACTTCCAAGAAGACCCAAGAAAGAAAGCTGATTTTGAAAGGGCTGGGATGGATGTCAAGCAGTTTTTGTGTGAGCAAATCGCAGCTTACCCAAACTTGGCTATGAGGGCAATGAATGTTTTGGTTCCCTTCACAACTACGTACCTTTGTGAAACAGGATTCTCTGCATTATTAAATCTGAAATCAAAATGGAGAAATCGACTTGATGTATCAGATGACATGCGAGTAGCATTGTCAGTAACTGTACCCCGATTCCATATTTTGATTGCACAAAAACAACATCAAATATCTCACTAGATTAGTAAGAGTGTGTGTTATGTAGTCGAGATATTGAAAAACTTGCACATTCAAGTTTGTTTTTTTCTTTTGTGTAATAAAACTCAACTATTAGAAGTAAAGTTGCTGATTTATAATCTGAAATAGGTGAATCAAAGTTATATTGTAAAATACTTGTAGCTGTTTGTATATTTGTAATTTCTCAGTTATTTTTTATTAATTTTTTTGTAAATATATATGATAAATGCTTATGATTGCCTTTCATGTTCTATTCCGAGCTATCCATATCTAAAATAAATTCAAGCTATTGACATCTTTGGAATCCATACTGTCAACTAATAGGACTGGTGATGATGATGATTTCGACAGTCAAGCGAAGGGGGTATGGGACCATGTTGGGCAATCCATTGGGGGTCTGGAATCATCAAAAGGTTAAGAACCCCTGCACTAGAGAATAGTCATAGGCTGCAAACTTCTCAGCCCAATGCTGAATGCGTGCAGAGGCCTGTGGGTTAATTCCCTTACTCTCATTGAACAGGGATTGCAATGGTTTGTGGTCGGTTACAAGTTCAAATTGTCGACAGAAGAGATACTGATGCATCTTTGTTACACCAAAAATTCATGCGAGAGCTTCTTTTTCAACCATGGAGAAGTTCGGCTCCGCTGCTGACAAAGTGCGTGATGCATAGGCTACAGGCCGTAGTATACCGTCATTACGTTGCTGTAACACACAGCCAATGCCATAAGACGAGGCATCACAGCTGAGAACCAATGGTTTAGCAGTACCGTAGTACACCAACACTTTAGATGAACACAGCAACCGTTTTACCTCAGCAAACGCCTTACTACACTGCGTACACCATCGCCATTCAACACCTTTACGAAGGAGTTTGTGGAGAGGCTCAAGGACGGTGCTCAGATTCGGAATAAAGTTACAGTAATAGTTCAACATACCCAGGAAAGCTTTGAGCTCGGTCGTATTCGCAGGAGTCCGAGCATCCTTGATTGCTTCCGTCTTGGATGTGCTCGGCCTGATGCCATCAGCACTGACAATACGACTGAGAAATTCCACTTGGGGAAACATAAATCGACATTTGTCACGTTTCACCTTAACACCGGCTTCAACAAGACGTTTGAGAACTGCCTCAAGGTTACACAAATGTTCAGCATCATTGCGGCAGGTGATCAACACATCATCTTGATACACGACTACATTTGGAATTGCTTTCAGCAGATTCTCCATATTGCGTTGAAATAGAGCAGCTGCTAATTTGATTCCGAAAGGACAGCGGTTATAAACAAACAACCCCTTGTGAGTGTTACAACATGTATACTTCTTGGAGTCCACATCAAGCAATATCTGAGTATTAGCAGATTCCAAATCCAGGCGGCTAAACTTCTTTCCACCAGAAAGCGTAGCGAACAAATCATCTGCCTTGGACAGAGGATAATGTTCCTGTTTGGAATACCTGTTGATTGTTGTTTTGTAATCACCACAAATCCGAACACTACCACCTGACTTTAATACAGGAACAATTGGACATGCCCAATCACTGAGCTCAACAGGACTGATAACCCCTTCCATCTGCAGGCGGTGGAGCTCTGCCTCGATCTTTGGACGCATCATGTGAGGTACAGACCTCGCTTTACAAAAGATTGGCTTAGCACTCTCATCCACATAGATTTTGGCTTTAACACCTTTAAAGGTGCCGACACCACCACCTCCAAACAATGAGGGGTATTTGTCAAAAATGGTATTGTGATTAACATCACAAGCCATGAATTTGATCACAGGCCAATCAAGTTTGATGAATTCAAGCCAATTATGCCCAAACAATGTCGGCCCATTTCCCTGAATGATCCACAAGGGTAGTTTCCGTGACAAATCATTGTAGGTGACCTTCACCTCCGCACTACCAATCACAGGTATCAGTTCATTGGTGGAAGTTCGCAACGGCGTTCACCGGTCTGAGTACCGGTCTCACTGTCTCCTGGCTGAACAGCCTATTGAAAATTTCAGAACTCGTGATTGACTGGCTGGTCCCGGTGTCCAGCTCCATCTCCACGGCAATGTCATTCACTCTGACATCCACCACAAGGGGTTTGCTTTTATCCGACAAACTGAGCAAATCATGCTCCTTTGAAGTAGGAGGTATTGCTTCACCACCGGTCACTGGCGTGGCCAAACCGATCATGTGGCGATTCGTACCGTGTTGGGATGTCTGGCGACACATCTTGCATAGATGGCCAAGTTTCCCACAGTTCGAACAGGAGCAATGTTTGAAACGATACAGGTGGGGTAAATGCCTGCACCCACAACGCCAACACGGTTTACCTGTTGGAGAACCCGACGATCCACTGCTCTGCTTTGGCACAGATGAGCTCACATTACGAAACGAGGTGATGTGTTGAGCAGATCTGTGAAATTGAGGATCGCTGGGTTTCACAGCTGATGATGATGATGAGTTCAGTTTGTTCACATCATTGTATGAACTCGGCTGGGAGTCTCGCTCTCTGCCGCTGATAACACGCAGCCCCTCATCCGCAGTCATGCAGGTAGTTGCGATTGACACAGCTTTAGTCAGATCGAGATCGGGAACAACCAACAATTTCTGGAGGATCGTCTCGTTATTGATGCCAATAATGAAAACATCTCTCAACATCTCATCCAACGTGGCACCGAATTTACAATGTTCAGCCAATCTGCGAAGGTCAGCAACAAACTCGGACACTGACTGACCTCCCTTCCTTCCATGAGTGTATAACTTGTACCGGGACACGATTTTTCCAGGTTTCGGCTTGTGGTGTTTGGCCACAATCTCGATCAGTTCATTGAATGTTTTGTCCTTCGGTTTATCGGGAGTAACCAGATCCTTCATCAAGGCATATGTTGTTTTACCACACACTGTGAGCAGAACGGCCCGGCGACGATCAGCATCTTCTGCCGCCGCCATCTTGTTACCGATGAATTATTGTCCCAATCGATCAGCAAAGACTTCCCAGTCCTCATCCGGCTGGTACTCCACCAGAATCCTCACGGATGCCATAGTGAGCAAAGCCGACTTGGCAAAGCAGTAAACTCATCGCCAATTGTGGCGTATCCGAAGGATTGCGGGGTGAAAGGCCAGACACCACAAAAGTCGAAGCTCCACGTTTATTATCCAGGGAGGCGCACACTGCGCATGCACGTAGCGGTAGCTTCACAGAATATGACAGTGAACTCACCAACCCTTGTACAACACTCCCCATAATCCGGGGCTTTGCCCTCGGGGACCCACTGTGATGTTTAACAGAGGAAGGTTAAACCCAAACCAATCGCCTTCCTGAGCATCATCTCACCAGGTTTTGGTTTAGATCGGAGGATATATTACTATTACCTGTCTTTATTGCTGCAGTTTATTACTTTTGAATAAACTTTAAATAAACGGACTTCAGCTTTTGAAATTATCCACATCCCATGGGGGTTAAAATGGTTAAATATGTGGTTATATGACGTGATGAGTGGTGTACGAATGAAATCCACATCCCCTCATGGATAAAATGGTGAAAAATGTGGTTAAATGATGTCATGAGTGGTGGCCGACTGAAAACCACGTTCCCTGAGGGCTTAAAGGGTTCAAATGTGGTTATATGACGTGTTGAGTGGTATTTAAGTGAAATCCACGTTCCTTGGTGTTTAAAATGTGGTTATATGACATGATGAGTGGTATTTGAGTGAAATCCACGTTCCTTGGTGTTTAAAATGTGGTTATATGATGTGATGAGTGGTGTATGAGTGTGAAATCCACGTCCCATGGGGGTTAAAAGTGTTAAAAAAATATTGTTATGGTTGTGGAAATTCACAGAACACCATTCAGGTTTCCCAGAGATCAGTTATCTTGATAAGTGTGTGTTCAGATAAGATTCCCCACCGATGTCTAAAGGAAATTATTCGTGTAACCGGGCTGTGATCTTTGAGTCAGCCATTATTCTTTTGCTATCTTTATTTTGGAACAACCGCATCTCAACAACCACAACCACTACTTAAACAACCACAACCACTACTTCAACAACCACAACCGCATCTCAACAACCACGCCATCCCCACCACAGCGCCAACCACGACATCTCCTCAACAAAATCTCCACAAACGAACAACATCGCCTCACCTTCATCTCCACAAACGCCACCATCTTTTTGCCAGCAACGGCATCCCGCGGATGAGCGGCATCTCCGCCGACCGATGCGGGGACTCCCTCGTTGGGGCGGGAGCTGATGATCTCTGCCACGTCCGCTTTCTCCGCATTTCGCGACGAGATCGGATCAAAATACCAAAAGGGGCGGAGCCAGCGGGGGGTGAGGGGTGAGAGGTGAAAGATCAACCCCACCCACGGACCCCATAAAAAAGGCGCGTGGAACGCCAGCGAGCAGTCTGTGAGCAGTCTGTCTGGAGTCGGGGTGGAGAGCGCCAAGGTTCGAGTCCAGTGGAGGGCAGTCGGGGTCGTTGGAGCAGCCAAGCCTGCAGTACCTTGCCAAACTGTTGGTCGGTGGACACAGCCAGAGAGAAGTCACCAGCCGGCCCCGAGACGGTCCGAGCAATGCTGAGGAGCGGGCGGGCTTTTAAAAGAGTATCAACTCGTAAAAGAGCAAGGCCTGTTCGTTCCTCTGAAGCGTCGTCGGATAGGCCCGATCGATCAGGCCGAACGGCGGGGCCTGGACCAACCGAGCTGCCGTGTTTACGGCGAAACATCGAGGGTCGCTCAGCGAGTCACCACGAGGGGTGGCAGGTAACCAGCACGGCCTCTCGGAGCTCTTGCGGTCTCCACAGCTCCGCGAACATTAAATGCCTACGGGTCCTGTTCTGCCCTTTCCTTTCCTGGGTTTTTCTTTGTATGAAAGTTGTGGCGCCGTGTCCACTAAGTAGAACTGTTAAGTGCATGTAAATAATAAATATCCAAACGGCTGTAGGTCTTTGTTTACTCGTGTCTTGTCCCTACCCCCCATCCATTGCATTGCATACGTGCTTGGAATACCTGCATTGCTTCGTTGACTGCATGACTGCATGCGTGTGACAAATAAATGTCCTTGTTTGAATGTCACCTGCTCGTGTCCCCTTCCTCCATTGAGCTGCTGTAATTACGTACGGAATATTAGCTGGCTGTTTATAGCCGATAAGATAATCGGGTCCAACGGGCCCTCGTGATAATACACCGCTCGGCAAATCGCAAACGCAGCGAGCTGTTTAAGCGGCTCATTTCCAAGCAGGTCCCGTTGAGGTGTTTAATCAGGTAAATTATTTAATCCCCGGCATTTCTGTCTGCGCGCATACTTCGGTACATCGACAATTCGGCAATCGGACCCCGTCGCGCGTGGACAGAAGAGTTGGCCGATTTACGGTGTGGTTAAAAACACACCCGTCGCTGGATTTCGGCGTTGATCCGAAAGCTGCAACTCGGTTTGCCCGTCCGGTGGGCGGCGCGCGCGGCCGCGAATTAGTTAAAAGCGGTCACTCCCACGCCGGAGTGGTGAGAAACCACAACAATATGGTTATATGTCGTGACGATGGTGTGCGAGTGGAATCTCCGTTCCCTGAGGGTGAAGAGGGATAAAACACTCGGTTTAAATCTGTGGGGATGGGTGGCCGAGTGGTCTGAGCGGGCAGATTCTAGAGAAGCGGGTGTGGTCACGTGTGGGTCTCGATCCCCCCGTTACTTATGGCTGTTGTACATGAGGAACCGTGGATCTCGGCCTTGTGGATGGATGATTGTCCAGTTGTAACACATAAGCCTACACACTCCCCACGGTGAGGTTTGTGGCGTATTGGCATACGCGTGCAAAGCACAATGCGGGGAGCGTTGTGGGGGTGTGGAGGAGTTGTGATGGTAGTCACGTGTCTGCAATGCATATAGCTGTTCGCGCCCACTAGGGACTTGTAGCACCAGTAGCGTCCGTAGCAGCATGTGGTATCATTAGTAGTGTCTTGTAGGTCGTGTGCCTGTAGAGTGCATCCGCATCGAGTGCGGAATAAAGCGGAGCTACGGGCATCCTACGCCCACACTCTCGCTCGAGACAATAAAGCAGAGTTGTGTTACCCTCCAGCTCGTGTCTGCCTGCTCGCACCTCTGCCACGACACTACATTTGGTGACGAGGATGTTTCGGATCGACGTGTGCGGAGTGCCTGTTTTCCTCGGCATTGACTTTGAGTCGTTGCTGGGACAATTAGATTGTCGGGCGCACGAAGAACCGGGAGAATCAGCGCAGCTCGCGCGGTACGAGTTCGATCACCTGGCGAGGAGCCCAGGGAAGCGCATCGCGAGTTTCGCTGCACGGGTGAGACATCTCGCCGTCGCCTGCGAATTCACGTCGCGTGAACGGCGGGCCGGGCTCGGAGATCGTTTTATTTCTGATTTGCAAGCCTCGGAAATGGTTTCTGCAATGCCACGGCTAAAGGACGAGGACATTACATTCAACTCAGAAGCGGCATCGGCCATCGCACAGACTCTGAGGGATGTCCGTAGCCTCGATGGCCAGAGCACGACAGGTGATCCGGAGGTCCGCTTGGTGTACCAAGCGCCCACGGCCGCATGCACAGTCTTCAGTGCGGGTCGTGACCGAACGTTGCAACGCGGTCAGTCGGACGGCGGTCTGAACACTCAGGGACATCTACGGTGTGTGTGCCAAGAGTCAATGGCCATCATAACGGTCATCGATGGCGGTGTGCGAAGTGACCCCTACGTCCCGGGTCGAGACCTACTGCCGGTACGGTGTTTTGTGCATGACGTACACTTTTACGCCCCGGGTCGAGTCCTGCAGCCTGGGCAAGGTTTTGTGGATGGAACGCCGATCGTGTTTCATGTTGACACCGGAGCGGCGGTGTCGATCATAAGCGAGCGCACTGCTCGTGCACTCCCCGGTCTACGCCTTTTTCGGGTCTACCCTCGTATTGCACACGTATACCAGTGAAGCGCTGCCAGCAGTTGGCAGGGCACACGTCTTGGTCGCCCATCAAGGTCAGCGGGTCAAGTTCTCGCTGTTCGTGGTGCGAGGGGAGGGCTCGCCCTTTTGGGTCGGAGCTTGTTGGCCCGCATTCAACTAGACGGGACGGCGCCAGCCAGTGGCCTTGGACGTCCAGTGCTGAGCCGATTAGAGTGTCAGTGGGGGGAGGTTCCTTTTTCGGAGTTCGTACCTCCAGGTGCACCTGTGTCTCCTTCGGGCCCCATACCTCCGTTTGGGCCCGGGCCTCCCTCGAGACCCGAGGGCAAGGTCCCGGCGGCAGGGGCCGCGGCGATGCAACATGGGTTTCCGTTCATTGCTTCCTGCAACTACGGTATACGGTTCCGCAGCAACGGGGACCATGCCAGCTGCGACGCACTCTCGCTCTTGCGTTGCGCTCATGATACAGTGCACGCCCGTGTCGTTCAGGTGATTTCAACGGGGGATTGGAGCGAACCGGTCGCATTCAAGAAGTTCGCGGAACGCGACCATCGATGGTGTCCTCTTCGACGTTCAGATGGGGACCTGCACGCAAATCGCCTCAACGTCGTGACAACCAGGAGGCGTGCGCGCAGCGTGGTTCATAAATTGTTAATTGTTGTGTGTTTGATTCTCGCGGCACGAGTGATTCAGCTTGGCGTTATGAAAGCAAATACCGACAGTCCGCGTGTGAGCATAATGTGTTTGATTGGGATCAATGCTGTCTATGATGTGAAGAGCTCGCGGACAATCGTTGCGAATAAAGAGATTTTCCAGATCTCAGTTTTCGATGACAGTCCGCAGTTCGCTGCACTCTCATGTGTTAACATTATACTGTGGGAACGCGCTGTATGTAAAGAGAAGTTTGCCTCTGCGCAGACGATGTTTTTGCTGTTGTATAACCCTGATATGTATCCAGTCAACGCTGTTCGTCTGTATGGACGTGCGTTGAGGTCTCGGCTGGAGTTGCCGCGACCTAAGGGGTCGGTGGCAGGGGCGATGTTGCGCGGGTTTGGTGTGGGACGGCTGGTAATAGAGCCGGCTAATTGCCTGGTTCGAGTTGATGGCGGGGAGCCGGAGCCGGTTCGCTGTTCAGCGTCACCCCCACCCCTGATATCGCCAAGGTCAGCCGCGCTGGTGCCTGCGGGGCTTGCAGACTCGGGGTGTTTACCTGATTCGGTCCTGTCTGAGGGAGATGTGCCAACATGTCGACCGGGGGCATTTGATGGTGCCGGGGGAGGTTCGCTTCGGGTGTCACCTCGACCTCGCCGGGAGGCGTGTAAGCATGGGCCGCCTGGGGGCGCTTCTACAGTCTACTGCATTTTGAGTGCAACTCACTCGCACCGTGCGGATGAAGCACGTTTTTTCTTTTGGGCCGTCTTGTCTGGGTTTGATTCACGGCCGTCCATCACCCCAGGGTTCGGTGGTACTGGGAGGATTTTACATGGTTGATGTCGTTTTGTTCCTCTTTGCTTTTTATGTCGTAGTATGCTTTGCCAATTATGCTTCTCATTATAATTGTCATTTTATAATCATACTTTTAGGAGGGAGGAGTGTGGCGGATTGGCATACGCGTGCAAAGCACAATGCGTAGAGCGTTGTGGGGGCGTGGAGGAGTTGTGATGGTGGTCACGTGTCTGCAATGCATATAGCTGTTCGCGCCCACTAGGGACTTGCAGCACCAGTAGCGTCCGTAGCAGCATGTGGTATCATTAGTAGTGTCTTGTAGGTCGTGTGCCTGTAAAGTGCATCGAGTGTGTAATAAAGCGGAGCTACGAGCATCCTACGCCCACCCTCTCGTTCGAGACAATAAAGCGGAGTTGTGTTACCCTCCAGCTCGTTTCTGCCTGCTCGCACCTCGGCCACGACACTACAAGGTTCCCACATTCTTAAACTAATTACTTGTCCATAATTAATACATTTTAATTCGTTGGTTGTGGTGATGTCACAACTCACCTCCATTAAATGTTATTTCTGGAGAGTATTTAAATTATGTCATTAATCCTTCGGGAATTATCCTTTCGATTAAATAATTATCCATGGAACATCCGGGAAGGTAAAAATTAAATTAAATGAAACACCAGTTTCCTTCCAACGAACTTCAACGTCAGAAGCCTGAGGCCCATTAAGCACGCGCAACGGTTACCAAGCAACAGTTACCAAGGTACGGTCGATGTGATGTGGATCGAGGCGAATATAAATGTACAACTGCAGAATGGAGTATTTGATCAGTTTACTTCTAATCACGATTCGTTTTCATGAATTGTAAAAGAAATCGAAGAAGCACAAGCCGTGTGACGAGTCGCCGCCGGGCCGCCATCTTGGTTAGGCCTAAGTCACATTTGCTCTACGGCGAGGATACGGCGGCCGTACGCCCTCTGAATTGACAGAAACGTGCGGCGGCCGCAGAGTTTCTGAGGTGGCTCTTGGGCGTATGGCTATCTTGTACAGGCCGTAGGGGTCTCCGTGGAATTATAACGCGGAGTTATAACTTTTTTCATTTCTACGTTGGCCGTAGCAATTCGACATGCCGTAGTTGTGACGTAGTTGTGTCCACGTCGACCGTACATAGGGCGTACGGTGGGCTTGCGTTATTCGTGCGGCTGCCGTCGTCTCTTATCAATGAAAAATAAATTTTGCCCCTAAAACCGAATACATTTTAAAAATCCGAACACAACGAAGCGTTCATGTTTGTTCACGTGTCTCCCCCACCTGTTCGAGCCGCATCTTCGCGTTTTGTTCATTCAGTTCGTCGGTGGAAGTCCTCGTGAAAGCATCTCTCTTGTGTCGATCGCTACTTTACCTCGTGTTTTCACCTTGATTTGTGCTGTTTTTTTGTTTTTTTTACTCATCTTGTGTTTTAATTAATAACAAAAAAGCAATCCGATCACGTGGTGTGACGGACTGTCGGGCAAGGATTTAATTTCACAGAAAAACCGGTTGTAATTTGGATTATCCATGATTACCTCAGCCCGATGCGTTTGATGAAAGTGATTGTGGTTCTGGGGGCATCATGTTTGATGAGCTGCCCTGGGGGCAGCGCGCTCGCAGAGTGCGCGAGCGATCGGAACCCAGGCCGGAGCTCGAGCCTGTGTGGACCTTTGCATTGGTGATTGTACCAGTTTCCATACAATACACCGCCACCGAAGGTCATTTACTCATGTTATTTTACCTTAAACATGGGGAATTTCAGTTGAAAGTGGGTTTTCTTGGGGTCCAGGAACAGATTAATTCACTCCATTATTTCTTATTAGGAAAAGTTTGGGAATCGAACTTTTTGCAATCCGAACAGCCTCCTGGAACGAATTAAATTCGGATTCTGGGGGCACGACTGTACTGGTATATTCCGAACTGTTATATTTTTATTTCAGTAAAAAAAGAACTGGTATATATACCCACTCGTTACCGTCCGTCTGGCTGCACGTTCGCCTTTGGGCCCCCCTGCGGTCGCCTTTCGGGCACCTTGAGGCCACCTTGCGTCTGCCTTGAAAATTCTATGGCCGCCGCAGGGACACCCTAAGGTCACCGTGCGACATCAAATCAAAGACCGTATGGCACCCCCACGTTTTCGGTCTCCACAATTTCTAAATACCCCGAGCGGCTCTCCGAAAAATAAAAACATGTGACTGCTACATTGTGTGACCGTGGAGTGGCCGCAGATTTTGGAGACCCCACGGCCGCCGTGGCAAATGTGACTTAGGCCTTAGCACAACTCGAGTCACTGGAAAAGCGGATCTCGTTTTTTTTGAACGAATCTCACACAGAATGCTCTGTGAAAATGCCGTTTTGTGTAGCAATACCTACACCAGTCCATTGATCCACGGAAGGGTTGTGGAAACACGTTTCACATGTTTTAAATGTTGCTGAACAGGTTTTTTTGAACAAAATATTTTTTTGTAAATATATATGATAAATGCTTATGATTGCCTTTCATGTTCTATTCCGAGCTATCCATATCTAAAATAAATTCAAGCTATTGACATCTTTAGAATTCATACTGTCAACTAATAGGACTGGTGATGATGATGATTTCGACAGTCAAGCGAAGGGGGTATGGGACCATGTTGGGCAATCCATTGGGGGTCTGGAATCATCAAAAGGTTAAGAACCCCTGCACTAGATGTATCGACATGATGCATAGATGACAACGGGACTAACTGACAGACGACACAAAACACATACTTAACCCTCTAATAGTCTAAACCCTGAGCTCCTTGAACTTTCGGCTCTTCTACCTTGGACTCCCTGGAGAAAAATCGGGCTGGTCAGGTGTACGGAGGTTTGACTAGCGGCCGGTAAAACGGCTGCTAGGGTTGAAAGGGTTAATGGTGACTCGTAATGAAACCCCAGATATTGCCATAAGTGTGAACAAAACTGGGTTTTTTGGGGGATTGTGGGAAGCAAAAGAACAAACGAGCCTGTGAGTGAGGAGAAGTGATATGTGAGTGAGTGAGAATGATAAAGGAGGTCTTGGTGAAGAAGGTAATGCCATCTTGTTGTTGATGATGCTGATGGGAGATGATGATCCGGCCTTTTTAATCTCGCCTATAAACAGTTACGCACAAAATTACACATAGAGGGTTCCTAATGCTCCCTGTGCCTTACTACTGCCACATCAGTCAAATCCAGTGACTTTAACTTCAAGTGGTGCTGCATTCTGGACTCCCTCCTGTATGAGGGACCCGAGGAAGAAAGTGAACACCTTCCCCCACTCAGCCCTTCAAAGCCCCCAGCTGCATCATGCCCCGCAGCATCGTGTGCTGCAAAATGTTTCACCCATAGACCCATGCCGATACCCAACCCGTGGGGTTTTGGCCTCTGGGACACCGCCCATCTCGAGTGGGGAAGAATTGGAAGACATCCATAATCAGGAAATGAAGGGACAGGGAGGTGAGGGAATTCTAGGTTCACGGGACACCATGGCCCTTCCAGTTAAATAAATAAAGAAAACCCAACCTCCTAACACACAGACGGTATGCAGGACGTGACATTTTGTCTTTATAAACATTTATGCACAAAATTACACAGAGAAGGTTCCCAGCCCTCGCTGTGCACGTAACACCATGTTTTCTATAATATGGCCTTTGACATATTTGTTTGAATCACACCTTGTGTGGGATAAAGTGGGGGAATATGAGCAGGTTGAGGTAATATTGGGCATTGTATCATGAATTATACTGTCATTCATTCTTCAAATTATACATCACGTAAATTTATCTAATACTACATGTCTGTGCATTGACGGCATTCACACCGAAGATAACATTTTTTTGGGGTTTCTATCATCTAACTTGATTCTGATGACTCAGGTCAGGTCAAGTCAGGTCAGGTGTCATCACCATCGAGGAGGTTGTTCTGCCACGGACCTGCAGCCGTTCAAACTCAAGCATTCCGCAAAGTTTAGTTTTATATCATCCATCCAAGTGATGATTGGTCTACCTCGAGCTTTGTTGCCTTTAACCTCTCCTTCCAACAGTCTGACAACACCACTACATCTCGCCAAAAGATCAATGTCTTTGCTCTGCTACATGCCTCTCCGCACGGGGCTTTTCCTTTTCATAAAAACCCACTCTAGGTTTCTCTTTGTATCCTTTGGGTGTGACACTTGGGTAACTTGGAGTGAGCTGTTTTCAAATTGTGGTTTGTTTATTTATTGGGTTGTGACCTCCCGAAACTACAAAAGGAATACAATGAAGTGCAAATAAACTTGAGCACACTAGGAGGTCGTTTGGCCCATTCATGCCTGTGCTGTATCCACACACGATGCAAAAAAATCCATCAGTTTCATCTTCTCCGTGCAATGAAATCCCACTGTTAACCATGAACTAAAAGTACTGCAGCATCTGCATATCAATTGTAGTAATTAAGTAACATTTTGTCTATTTGGAGGGAATTGTATCAGGGACCCTGATTCAGGGTTCCAGTGTGTACAATGGCGTTATCTTTTTTTGTTTTACATAAAGAAGAGGTACCATGGGATCATGAACATCCATCAAACTAGAGAGTTTATAAACACCTCTCCGCACGCAGTCTTGAGAAAAAACAAGCTCAAATGAGCTAAGATCCTCGTCCTCTTAATGATGACGTCATGAAACGAATATGACGCCATTGTGATGAATCAAGTTTGCGATAAATTATCTGTGCTAATGCCCGGCTTGATTCCCGCAAACAAAATTCAAACAGCTTGCCCAGTTTCGGAGATAATGGTAAAGGCGATTTCCATTAGCGGCGGTATTATGACGTCAACTTTTTTTCTAGGAAGAATTTCCAAAATCGGAGATGGTTACTGCCTGCGCGTGGGCTTTCTGAATATACATGGCAAGTTTCACGAAGATCCGATGAAAACTCTGGGTTGTGAAACAAAAAATGTAAAAAAATAGGAATGACGTCATAAAAATTGATATGACGTCATAGTGATGTATCATATGTGCGGTAATTCATCTCTACTAACGCTCTGTTCGATTCCCGCAAACAGAATTCAAAAAGCTTGCCTAGTTTCGGAGATAATTTTTAGGCGATTTCCATTAGCGGAGATATTTTGACGTCATAACTTTTTTTTCTAGGAGGAATTTTCAAAATCGGAGATGGTTACTGTCTGCGCAGGGTATTTTTACATATATGTGCCAAGTTTCAGGAAGTTTCGATGAAAATTGTGGGCTGTGAAACAAAAAAGTCCACAAGAAGAAGATGAAGAACAACAACGTGAGTAAGATTTAGAGATCCTCCACGAGGATATAAAAAACTCACTCCTCTCTATGCATGTGCGATCGGGACGAATTCGGAACCAAAGTACGTATTGATAAACAACTGGTTTGTTTTCCGATTCATGTTTGGTTTGTGTTCAAAATAAAATATAACATTGAATTGAAATTAATTTTTTTCTCGATCATAAATAAACTCAAGTTTGTGGACAGACAGACAGACAGACAGACAGACAGACAAAGTGAAGCAATTGCTTAAACCCGCTTTTCACTTCGGGTAATGAATGCACATTAGGGTGTTCCAAAAAAAATGAAAGTTTGATTTTTGCTGCTCCCTGATTTTGCCTTTGTTCCAATATCCCATAAGAACTTATAGGTCAAAAATGAACAAAATTCCATGATATTTAGGGGTTCCTCAAGTTGGCACAATTATGTCCATTATGGAGAGGGCATTTTGCATTGCAATGTCAAAAATCTCATCTGGGTCTCCTTGGAAAAACTGTTCTTTCATCCGATATGACTGCTGTGGCTTTTGAAAATATCAAACAACCATATTAATTGTGAAGTGTACTGCGTTGTGCATATTCGACGGCAAGTTGTCAGTTACAGTTTGGCAAATTTCAACAATATTGTGCCAACTTGAGGAACCCCTAAACATCCTCCAATCTGCTTCATATTTGGTGTGTATGTTTCTACTGTCAAATGGAACAAAAGCACACCCAGGGAGCATGAATATTCATACTTTTTTTTTTTTACCCCCTATTATGAGGCACCCTAATGCACAACATGTTCGAGGTGGTGTTTCAACCGCATCAAAGGGACAGCAGCTCCTACGTACGTACAGCACCTCTGCTGTTTTAAATCTGAGTAATTAAATTAATTAATTGATTAATTTAAGATTTAATTAATTTCAGTCTCATTCATTTCCACAACAGAGCAGATCCCGGATCAGATAGCTCAGAGACTATGCTCAAAACTCGGACCCATCCTTCAACAATCAGAATTTCCCGGGTCTCTCTTTTGAGATATGATGAGATCCGGTAAATCGGAGCCGAAAATCGGAAGACAAATGCATCACGTACAGTAGATTGTTAGTCTTGCCCTGAAGGGGATGCGAGATTATTACAATGCCCCTGTCTGTGTGTGAGTGTCCGCATCCAAATATATAAATTATGTACGTGTAAATATATCTATAACTACATATATAAATATAAATAAAACGTGTGTATATGTTGCGAATCTGGAAGCAATGATCAAACTCAGCATTCAGGTCCTTTAGATCAGTTATATTTGTAAGTTCGTGTTTTATAGATAGCTCCCGTCCCTGGTCTAATGGGTGAAGAAATGTTCATGCGCTGTGGAGTTACTTAATAGTCAGGTTTTCTTTTCGTTTATTTTTTACACCACCCCCATCAACGCCGACCACACCGCATCGCCCTCGCCTTCACTTCACTTCCTTCACCTCGCTCTGGCTGACGTCATGGTGGGCGGAGTGCGGGGAGGAGCATCGCGGTGGCTCTCGACCAATAGGCACAGGCCACGCGGAGACAGGGCGCGCCCGAAAACGAAAAAGGAGCAACGAATGCTTGCGTCAGTGGGCTCGAAGCACGTACAGTCTGGTTTTTAGTGCTGACTGCATCGCATGGATCGGAGGCGTCTCGCTGACGCCTGGTTCTGCGGACCGCTTCATGACGCTGGACCGGGTCGCTCGTCAGCTCGAAGACCACACGAGGTGGACAGGTCCGAGGCAGGTCCTGGTCTTCAGTTCGCCTCTCCATCCGAGCTGGAGGCCTTAATAAAGACCACTGTGGGTCCGATTCTTTTGGGTGTGTGCGTGTGTGTGTGTGTGGTGCCAGAATAGTAAGTAATGAATTGTTAAGTGCCTTGCTGTACATACGTGCTTATTAATATTCGGTTTAGCTCTGCCCTTTTGTGCTCCCCTCATCCCCGATTGTTGAATGTTTCAGCTCGTTCGTGTCCATTCCTTCATTGGTTTCGCGTGCTGCATGTTGGAAAATTAGCCAGGCCATTGCCGTTGTAACAGGATGATCGGACCGACGGTTCTCGGCGATTAAACCGCTCGGAATCGCACACGGAACGAGCGCGCTAAGCGGCTCGTTTCTGTACAAGTTCTGTCGAGGGTGTGAAGACTCGGTACATCGCCACGTGGTCTCTAGGTATTTTGAAGATTTGGCAAATAATCCTGTACCACGTGGTGGAGACATTGACCCTTCACGGTCCAAAACAAGGACCCGTCGACTCCGGACTTATCCGGGGCAACGATCTGAATTCCGTGCGATCGGTCGAGCCGACTTGCAGCTCCATCCAGCGGATGGACCGCGGCCGACGTCCCAGCCTCGCAACATATATACATGTATACGTGTGTGTGTGTGTGTGTGTGTGTGTGTGTGTGTGTGTGTGTGTGTGTGTGTGTGTGTGTGTGTGTGTATATGTATATATTGTTACGGTTGTGGAAATTCGCAAACCACCATTCAGGTTCCCCAGAGATCAGTTATTTCGATAAGTATGTGTTCCAGGTTAGATTTCCCCACCGATGTATAAAGGGATTTATTCGTGTGCCGGGCTGTGAATCTTTGAGTTAGCCGTTATTCTGTTCTATCTTTTATTTCAAACAAACAACATCTCCACAACCACACCACCTCCACCACAACGCCACAAAGTCTACAACCACGGAATCTCCACAAACATAACCAGAAGAACGACCTTCCTCTACAAACAAAAAGAACAACTCGACAACTCCCGCCCCGATTTTCTGGGACAAAACAGGATGGACGGTTGGGGCGGGTCTCTCAGAACGGCGAAAACAAGGATGGCGGTTACTAAAAAAGATGCAACCACGATCACTCCTAGGATTTTCCCCCGCGCGCCGGGAAGGGAGGGCGATCGCCCCGGACCCGATAAAAAGCCGCGTTGGGACGCCAAGAACGCAGTTGGTGGTGAAACTGTCGAGCAGTTGGTGGCAGAGCAGTTGGTGGCAGAGCAGTTGAGCTAAGGGCAGTCGGTTGGTGGTTGGAGAGCAGTTGAGTTGGGGAGAGTAGTTGGTCAGAGTTGTTGGTCGGTGGAGTTGAGTTCGTTGGAGTCATTAGGAAGGCGGCCGTGGAAAGTCGGGCGTGCTGGCAGGCCCTTGACCAACCAAGTCGGGGAGACGGCCGTGGAAACTCGGGCGCGCTGCCAGGCCCTGGACCAACCAAGCCACCATTACAACCGCTGCTGCGTTGGCAACGAGCCAGCAAGAAACAAATACCCAGGGTCGCCGAACAAAAGCCCATCGAGTCGCCACCAGGGTGGCGAGGTAACCTGCCCGGCCTCTCGGAGCCTTTCGGTCATCCCAGCTCTGAAGATTATTAAAGGCTTACGAGCTCATGTCTTTTCTTTCTTGGGTTTTTGTATTAAAGTCTGTGGTGCCTTGTCTTTAAGTAGAATTGTGAGTAAGTACATGCTTGTACATTCCGAATAGAACTTGGCTGTAGACCTTTGCTCGTGTCTTGTCCCCATTCCCCCATTGACTGCTTACGTGCTGAGTGTAAAAAATAAATCCGCCATTGTTGAACGTGAACCTGCTCGTTGCGTCCCTTCCTGTATTGACTGCCATGGTGCGCTCGGGATATTAACTGGCTTTTAAGGCCGATAAAAGTGATCATTTTGTCCGACAGGATTTGGCGATTTATAACCGCTCGGCTTTGCATACGGAACGAGCCGCTTAAGCGGCTCGTTTTCGTGCAGGTCCCGTCGAAGTATAAACTCCCGGTATTTCTGTCCGCGTGAATAATTAGGTACATCGATAATTCGGCGATCGACCCTGTAGCACGTGGACAGAATAATTGGCTAGTTTATGATGCGTTAAGGCATCCATGACTGGATTTCGGGGTTAGTCCGGAACGTCACGACTGGATTGCGGCCTTCGGTGGGCGCGCGACCGCGATTTGGCAAGAACGGTCATCCGCACGCCGAACGCGGCGGAAACCACAACAATATATGTGTATGTATATATATATATATATATATATATATATATATATATATATATATATATGTCTATATTTCTGTATTTATGTATTTATATATGTACATATATATATATCCTGGTGTTGGCACAGTGGCTTGGGCAGCGGCTTGGTATCCAAAAGGTCCTGAGTTCAAGCCCCGTTCGGCCACTGAATTAATACACCAGGGGGTTGACTCATCCTGTCTTCCTTCCGAGGTTGGCAAAATGAGTACCATTGTACTGGGCCGGTGTATACCTCGGTTAAAAATAGGTGTACCATATCCCTGTGTCGTAAGAGGTGACCAGGGTTGTCAGGAAGGGCATCCGGCGTAAAACATGTGCCAAATCACTATGCGGATCATATGGATGATCCGCTGTGGCGACCCCAAACGGGAGCAGCCGAAAGAAGAAGAAGAAGAAGAAGAAGATATGTACATATATATGTTTTTATGGATATATATGTAAATGTATATATACATATATATATATATATATATATATATATATATATATATATATATATATATATATATATATATATATATATATATATATATATATATATATATATATATATATATATATATATATTTCTTCTTCTTCTTCTTTCGGCTGCTCCCGTTAGGCGTCGCCACAGCGGATCATCCGTCTCCATTTCACTCTTTCCTCCACATCTTCCATTGACACTCCAACCACCCGCATGTCCGCCCTCACCGCATCCATGAACCTCTTCTTTGGCCTTCCTCTTCTCCTCCTACCTGGCGGCTCCATCCTCAGCATCCTTCTCCCGATATCCTCCGCTTCCCTCCTGTGCACATGTCCAAACCATCTCAATCTCGCCTCTCTCACTTTGTCTCCAAACCATCCTTCCTGCGCTGTCCCTCTAATATACTCATTCCTTATCCTGTCCATCCTCGTCACTCCCAACGAGAATCGCAGCATCTTTAACTCTGCCACCTCCAGCTCCACTTCCTGTCTTATTGTTAGTGCCACCACCTCCAAACCATACAACATAGCTGGTCTCACTACCGTCTTATATACTTTCCCCTTCACTCTTGCAGCTACCCTTCTGTCACAAATCACTCCTGCAACTCTTCTCCACCCACTCCATCCTGCCTGCACTCTCTTTTTCACTTCTCTACCACACTCTCCGTTACTTTGGACAGTTGATCCCAAGTGTTTAAACCCATCCACCTTCCCCACCTCAACTCCTGGCAACCGCACCATACCACCACCCTCCCTCTCATTTACGCACATGTACTCCATCTTACTCCTACTGACTATCATTCCCCTTCTCTCCAGTGCGTACCTCCACCTCTCGAGGCTCGCCTCAGCCTGCTCCCTACTCTCCATACAGATCATGATGTCATCCACGAACATCATAGTCCATGGAGACTCCAGTCTGATCTCGTCCGTCAACCTGTCCATCACCATTGCAAACAGGAAAGGGCTCAGAGTCGATCCTTGGTGCAATCCCACTTTAACCTTAAACCGGTCCGTCATTCCTACCGCACACCTCACCGCTGTCACACTGTCCTCATACATATCCTGCACTATCCTCACATACTTCTCCACCACTCCCGACTTCCTCATACAATACCACAACTCCTCTCTTGGCACCCTATCATAAGCTTTCTCTAAATCCACAAACACACAATGTAACTCCTTCTGGCCTTCCCTATACTTCTCCATCAACATTCTCAAAGCAAACATCGCATCAGTGGTGCTCTTTCCTGGCATAAACCCATATTGCTGCTCACAAATCGTCACCTCTCCTCTCAACCGAGCTTCCACTACTCTTTCCCACAACTTCATGGTGTGGCTTAACAACTTTATCCCTCTGTAATTTCCACAGCTCTGCACATCACCCTTGTTCTTAAAAATCGGAACCAGTACACTTAATCTCCACTCCTCCGGCATCCTCTCACTTTCGAAGATTTTATTAACCAATCTGGTTAAAAACTCCACTGCCATCTCTCCTAAGCACTTCCATGCCTCCACTAGTATACCATCTGGGCCAACCGCCTTTCCACTTTTCATCCTCTTCATAGCAGTCCTCACTTCATCCTGACTGATCCACCCCACTTCCTGATTCACTATCTCCACCTCTTCCAACCTTCTCTCTCTCATTTTCTTCATTCATCAGCTCCTCAAAGTACTCCATCCACCTTCTCAACACACTCTCCTCGCTCGTCAGCACATTCCCATTTGCGTCCTTTATCACCCTAACCTGCAGCACATCCTTCCCAGCTCGGTCCCTCTGTCTTGCCAATCGGTATAAATCCTTTTCCCCTTCTTTTGTATCCAACTTCTCATACAGCTCGTCATATGCCTTTTCCTTGGCCTTTGCCACCTCTCTCTTTGCCTTTCGACACCACTCCTTGTACTCCTGCCTACTGTCTTCATCTCTCTGGCTATCCCACTTCTTTTTTGCCAACCCCTTCTTCCTTATACTTTCCTGTACTTCCTCGTTCCACCACAAAGTCTCCTTATCTTCCTTCCTCAGCTCGGAAGGTACTTGGTGTGACATCTGGACAATCTCCCTCACCACTTCTGCTGTAGTTGCCCAATCATCCCACCCATCTTTACCACCATCCAACACCTGTCTCACCTCCTCCCTAAATTCCACGCAACAGTCTTCCTCCTTCAGCTTCCACCATCTGGTCCTTGGTTCAGCCCTCACTCTCTTCCTCAACCTCACCTCCAAAATCATCCTACAGACCACCAATCGATGCTGTCGAGCTACACTCTCCCCTGCCACCACCTTACAGTCTCTAATCTCTTTCAGGTTGCATCTCCTGCTTAAGATGTAATCCACCTGTGTGCACTTTCCTCCACTCTTGTATGTCACCTTGTGTTCCTCCTTCTTCTTGAAATACATATTTACCACTGCCATTTCCATTCTTTTTGCAAAATCTACCAACATTTGCCCTTCCACATTCCTCTCGTTGAGACCGTACCTACCCATCACCTCCTCATCCTCTTTATTCCCTTCCCCAACATGCCCATTGAAATCTGCTCCAATCACCACTCTTTCATCCTTGGATACACTCTCCACCACTTCATCTAACTCAATCCAGAAATCTTCTTTATACTCCATCTCACACCCCATATGTGGGGCATATGCACTGATGACATTCATCATCACCCCTTCAATTTCCAACTTCACACTCATCACTCGGTCCGACATTCTCCTCACCTCCAATACCCTCTTGACATAATCCTCCTTCAGGATTACCCCGACACCATTTCTCCTCCCATCCACACCATGGTAGAACAGTTTGAAACCACCTCCAATGCTCCTCGCCTTACTCCCCATCCACTTGGTCTCTTGTACACACAGTATGTCCACCTTTCTTCTCTCCATCATATCAGCCAACTCTCGCCCTTTGCCAGTCATCGTCCCAACATTCAGAGTTCCAACTCTCACCTTCACACTTCTACCCTTCCCCCTCTCCCACTGCCTCTGGACCTGCCTTCCCCATCTCCTTCTCCTCCTTCGCCCAGCAGTAGCACAATTTCCACCAGTACCCTGCTGACCAACGGTACCGGTGGTGGTCGTTGGTAACCCAAGCCTCGACCGATGTGGTATGGAAATCCGTTTTATTGTCCGCATAATGATTTGGCATAGGTTTTTATGCCGGAGGCCCTTCCTGACGCAACCCTGATCGCCTCATACGTCACACAGGGATATGGTACACCTATTCTAACCGGGGCATACACCGGGCCCAGTACACTGGTACTCATTTCGCCAACCTCGGAAGGATGACAGGCTGAGTCAACCCCCCGGTGTATATTAATTCAGTGGCCCAACGGGGCTTGAACTCAGGACCTTTTGGGTCCCAAGCCGCTGCCCTAACCACTGCGCTAACACCAGGTATTATACATATGTATATATGTATACATTTATGTATATAAATAGGAGTTACATTTATGTATATGTATACACACATATGTATGTACCGTATTTATGTATATATATATATATATATATATATATATATATATATATATATATATATATATATATATATATATATATATATATATATATATATATATATATATATATATGTTTATATTGTTATGGATCTGGAAACCATAAGCATTCAACATACAGATGTCCCAAAAGTCAGTTATGTCGTTAAGTATGTGTGTAGTCAGGTCCCCTTCCTTTTGTCTCGTGGGAGAATCAAAGGCATGCATTGCGATTTCTTTTAGTTAGGTTATTACATCTAATAAACCATCACATTTGCATGACTCCTTCGGCCCATCACGCTCCATCACCATCCGCTGGCTGCTCGTGCCTTGACCTGCCGAGAGGGGGTCTCGCGGTTCCAGTTCTCGGCTCCCACGGACCTTGTAACTCTTGTATGATGATCTTCGCGGCGGCGCTGACACTGTTACTCGTCGAGAGCGAAGCCACGTGGAGGAGTAACTGGGGTCTCCTGGCAGGGGCAGAGGCCCCGCCCCGGCAAGGTGGGCCGGAGGACCCTGTCCAATCAGAGGCGGACAGCGAGGTGCGTTTTCGCTAAGAGCCCCTCCCCGTGGAGAGAGGCCAATAAATCTCCGAGACTCTCTGAAAAAGGGTCCGGTCGAGTTTGCTTTCACGGTGGCTCTAAGCAGTCAGTTTTGTTTCATGGTGGCTGCTACGGGGAGTTTTAAGGAAGGACAGAGCGACCCAGACCTCCCTCCGTGGACCCCAGTTGTTCACCACCCGAGCTCCGCCACAAACCACGAGTCCTTACGTGCGACTGGGGACCAGACCAACGACCTTTGTCAGGTGCTGCATCGCGGAGCACGCCCTTCCTACGATGGTCAGGTACACCACCGAACTCTGACCCCCAGCTTGTCTCTCTCCTCAGCTGCGAGGGTTCAATAAAGAACTCTGAGTTTCTTTTCATTTGTGTGTTTGTCTGCGTGTGGGCCCGTCTTTAAGTATAACTGAATAAGTCTTTTTGGATCATTGTGAATACTTCTTGCATATTCACGTTAAGTCTTGCTTTGTGTCTTCATTTACTGTAAATAAAACTTGTTATAAATGTTCCCAGTTCGTTTCCATCCCCCCTTGAATTGGTCCAGCATGGTTCGGATGAGTTTAGGCGGGGTTTTATCCCAGGTCATCCGTTCATTCCAGCCAGCACGGCTTTGGCAGTTTCTGCTCAGCTGCACCCGAACCGGAATTGGTAGTCGGTAGTTGGAACTCTACCGCAGTCGGTAGAGTGACCGGGTTCGAGCAAGACATGCCGAGGGCGTGGTTTCCCTGGTAGTCAAAATCACGTAGTTAATTAGGTAAATTGGTTATAGACAAATAAACCCTACGCTACGCGGTTGAGATACTGGCGTCCACGGTCGGTTAAACGACCCGCCGGCTTGCGGAGTTATCCCAGCGACGGCCGACAATTCTGGGGAGTTTGGTGGGAGACGACGCAAGCTTTCCTCACTGAGTGGTCGTTCTCGCCACCAACCCCCAGCCCACAACAATATATATATATATATATATATATATATATATATATATATATATATATATTGTTGCCGCCACGGATATCGAGACACCAGCTTGTCACTCAGGGTGATTAATCCCCGGTTGTCCTCGGTAGAGCCGGACCTGGGGCCACCGCTCACAATTTACGTTATATTACGGTGGGTTGTTTTAAAACCACGAACGCCACCCAGTCAACCACGAGTTCCAGTGTCCGCCATCTAATTATTCCATTTAACTGGAGGTCACGTGGTTACCAGAGTGGGGAGCGCGACCTCGGCAAAGCACCAATATTATCTGATTAGATTTTAATTAGGGCGGCCGAACGTTTTAACCGCTGGTGTGTGCCGACGATTTTTTGGTCAAATCTGTGGTAATTACCTCCCAGTCTATCTCGGTTCGAACAATGCTAGACCAATAGAAGGAAAGGACAAACACGGACAGGTTGGAAATCGATAAATATAATTTATTAATAATAAAATAAATAAATAAAAAGAACTTTTTACTTGCTGAGGTAAATAAAGAATTTCAAAGCAAAATCAATAAAAATGTCAGGAAACAGACAAAGAGCAGATGCTTATCAGGGGTTGAATTACTTACAGCTAAACACAGACAAGGGTACCCAACAGATTATTCAGGGGGAGGAGAGGGGGAGAAAATCGTCTCGCTCACCAGAAAATCGTCCGTGAAGTGAAAACGTCCTGAAAATGGGTGCGTGTGTGTCACGTCCGTCGCCAGCACCCAGCTTGGCCGTGCACCCTCTCGCGGGGCAGCCTTGAACACCAGTCGATGTCTGGAGGGCACCGAGATCATCCGTTGCGGGTTTAGACCCTGGTGTTGTTGGTGATCGACCGGAGCCTCACTTGTTGGCGGCGCTGCTCACACCCACACGCGCGCCACACGCTCACTTGCCGAAGCACGGGAAGGGCGAATTGTCTCTCCGGCGCTGGTTCAACACCCGCTTATTGGTCGCTTCTCTCACCCTTTGCTTTTTCCTCTCTGGACTTTTTCTCCTCAGAGAACGTCCCTCTTTCACTCGTTTTTTTATATCTCAGAACGTCTCTCCTCACAGAACGTCCCTCTTTCGCTTTTTCCTCACTTTTTTATATCTCAGAATGTCTCTCCTCACAGAACGTACCTCACGCTTTCTCTCGCTCGTTTTTATATCCCCGGCCCGTCTCCACAGGGTGCCGTCCGCCCAAAGCTCACCCCACCCCACTGGGGCACGGTTACCATGACGACCCGTGCGCTCTCCAAAAAGGCGGGCGTCGGAGCTCGTGAAAGAAATGTTGCTGAGGAAAAATGAGGGCGGGCTTCAGAGCTCGTGAAAGAAATGTGTGTGAACGTGTCTGTCGTAAAGAAAAAAAGCTTCCCATAAGAGAGGGGATCTATCCTTTACCCTTCTCAACGCATCAAATTTAAGATCCCATTAGACATGGGGATGGGGCTAATCTGAACATGCATTTAAGGAAATAACTGTCTGAGGACCTGGATGTGTGGATGCATTCATCAGACCGGATTCTGAAATCCGTAACACTACCCCTTTCCCTATCCCAGACTCATCCCGAGTCGTCCATCAGCTGGCGCCATCGGTTCAATTTTTTTTTTTTAATTACAACATTGCAATTAGCACTACCGTGTGACATGCAGGTGAAGTTACTCCCTACCTCGTACGTTTTAACTCTACCCTTCAGTGTGTGCGACAATTTAAACTAGATATGTCCCACCTGAAGTGTTGGGAACTCCCTAACTGACTCACACAGACAACCTTATGCTACACCGAAATTGCCGGAAATTTTGAAACTACAACACACAACCGGTGGGCTTTAATAATTGACACTATACAACTATATACAATTTCTGACCCAGGACCTGGAGAAATGCAGAAGAAAAATTGTAGAGGGGGGGGGAGAACACCTGCCGATTCTTGCCACCTTCATGCTCTTCACCAGTACACCGAACAAAATAAACCGGCAGGCCAGTGACCGGCATACCGCCATAAACGTTGTGGCCTTCTAAACAAAAATGACCAAGAAGCAGCAACAAGGATTGAGCCACTTCCTCCACAGAGCTGTGTTTGTGCAGTTCATGGCCATGGGGATACGTGGCAAAACAAGTGAAGCAAACTGGCATGAGCCTGGTATGTGACTGGTATGAGCTGGTATAAAGCTGGAATGTGCTGGTATGAGCTGGTGCAAAGGGGCTGCAACAAAGGGGAAGTCCATAAGTGTGGTGGCATGCTGTTACAGTAAATGCAATTCAACAAAACAAAACAAACAAAACCATCATGATAACTGGAACGGTGTCACCTGGCATGAGGCTGCAGCGAGTAGCAGTCCACACAACAGGTGTGGGTGGAACACAGTCTCTGAGCAAATGGTGAAGTGAGGTGAGTGATGTCTTGACGTAGAACAGTCTTGATGGTCCTGGGGCAGTGGCGAGACAAAGCGGAAGAGGCAAACAGCAAGAGTACGAAAAGAAAAAAAAGTAATCCAGGTAATGCCAAACACCAGGTCCGACCAACATGGTCAGCCGCCCTGGTGTGCACATACCTGGGGCAGTGGTGGTGGTGCGGGAGAGAGAGCTCGAGGTTGGCTCTACTCGTCCGCACCCATTCGTCTTTCACATATGCACTACCCCAGCCCCCCTCTTTTTACAATTCGTCGCTACGTCTCGTCTCCTATATCCCACTAACCCCATTGCCAAATTCGTACCCAATCCCCCTCCCAAGGTTCCTTGGGAAGGAACACTGGTACTGTACTCATTTTGCCAACCTCAGAAGGATGACAAGCTGAGTCAACCCCAGCTGGTGTTAATTCAACGGTTAACAGGGACTTGAACTCAAGACCCTCATATCTTAAACCAGCCACCTTAACCTTGAGGCCAACACTAGGCTTGCTCACCAACTACAACTACCTGTTGCTCTTTCACGTAACTCTTCTCTTTATTTCCCACAAAATATTACTTCCTGCACAGTTATTTTAAGCAGGGTGCACATTAGCAACTGTTTATGTAACCTGTACTTTATCAAACCTGTTCTACATATTTTATAATCATTTGGTTTATAGGAAAGACACATAAGCTGAGCTGCCTTATTACCTCTGCCACCAAAGGTGAAGGAGGTTATGTTTTCACCCCTTTCTGTTGGGTCGTCGAAATAGGTGACCCTTATTGTCAGTAATTCTGTTGGGTAGTCGATCGAGTCAAAATTTTTTTTTTATCTACCCTTATTATCAGTATTTCCATCGATATGTTTGTCTGTCTGTCTGTCTGTTGGGTAGTCGATTGAGTCGATAATTATTTTTTTTGAGATTTGTTCTACCCTTATTATCAGTATTTAAAATGGCGATTTCAGTTAATACAATGGCGATTTCGATGAAACTTGGTTGGTAGGTTTATACCATGACCTAGTTGTATGCAAATCAGAACCGTTGCTATGGACACCACCGTTGCCTAGCAACGGGACTTTGAAATTTTTTTGTCTGTCTGTCTGTCTGTTGGGTAGTCGATCTCGTCAAAAAAAAAATTCTTGAAATTTGTTCTACCCTTATTATCAGTATTTCCGTCGATATGTTTTTCTGTCTGTCTGCCCCTCTGTTTGGTCCAGTGCTCCATTAATACAATGGCGATTTCGATGATACTTGGTTGGTGGGTTCATACCATGACCGAGTTGTGTGCAAATGAGACCCGTTGCTATGGACACCACCGTTGCCTAGCAACGGGACTTTGAAATTTTTGAAAAATCATAAAAAATTAATTTTTTCGAAAATCAAAAATCGGGCCACGATCGACTGTGGGCAGTACATTCAGCCATATTGTCAAAAATTTCCAGCCGGATCCGATGAAAACTGTCGGAGAAGATAAACTTTGAATGAACCCTGGTCGAAAACAATAAAAAAACGAAGTTCGTTATATCTCAGAGACGATGAGTCAGATATACATGAAACTGGTATGATAGGTTCAGGGTATGTCCTAGTTATGTGTGAGAAAGAACCGTTGCTATGGACCCCTCCCTTGCCTAGCAACGGCCGACTACCCACGTCCGCCAACCAGCTTGTCTGTTGGGTAGTCGATGTTGTCGAAAAAACATTCTTTTCAAAAAAAATTTTTTTTGAAGTTTGTTATACCCTTATTATCACTTTTTCCGTCGATATGTTTGTCTGTCCCTCTGTTCGACCCAGTGTTCCGTTAATACAATGGCGATTTCGATGAAACTTTCTTGGTAGGTTCAGACCATGACCTAGTTGTTTGCAAATGAGAACCGTTGCTATGGACACCACCGTTGCCTAGCAACGGGACTTTGAATTTTTTTTGTCTGTCTGTCTGTCTGTTGGGATGTCGATCTCGTCCAAAAAAATGTTTTTTTTTCAAAAAAAAAAATTCTTGAAATTTGTTCTACCCTTATTATCAGTATTTCCGTCGATATGTTTGTCTGTCTGTCTGTCCCTCTGTTTGGTCCAGTGCTCCATTAATACAATGGCGATTTCGATGATACTTGGTTGGTTGGTTCATACCATGACCGAGTTGTGTGCAAATGAGACCCGTTGCTATGGACACCACCGTTGCCTAGCAACGGGACTTTGAAATTTTTGAAAAATCATAAAAAAATTAATTTTTTCGAAAATCAAAAATCGGGCCACGTGCGACTGTGGGCAGTACATTCAGCCATATTGTCAAAGATTTCCAGCCGGATCCGATGAAAATTGTCGGAGAAGATAGACTTTGAATGAACCCTGGTCGAAAACAATAAAAAAAACGAAGTTCGTTATATCTCAGAAACGATGAGTCAGATATACATGAAACTGGAATGGTAGGTTCATGGTATGTCCTAGTTATGTGTGAGAAAGAACCGTTGCTATGGACCCTCCGTTGCCTAGCGCACGGTCAAAAAACCTCAAAATGTGGGGGTATTTTAACGAAAAAACAATCTGCAGCATTAACCCTTGAAGCCAGAATCATGAATTTTCTTGTGCATAATCCTCAGGTCATTCCCCCATCGAACGGGCCCATCGCGTCAGGTTCTATAGGGTAGGCGACTACCCATGTCTGCCTACCGGCTTGTTTGTCTGTTGGGTAGTCGATCCAGTCGAAAAAAAAAAAATTTTTTTGAAATTTGTTCTACCCTTATTATCACTTTTTGCGTCTATGTTTGTCTGTCCCTCTGTTCGATCCAGTGCTCCGTTAATACAATGGCGATTTCGATGAAACTTTGTTGGTCGGTTCATACCATGACCGTGTTGTGTGCAAATGAGAACTGTTGCTATGGACACCACTGTTGCCTAGCAACGGGACTTTGAAATTTTTGAAAAATCATGAAAAAAATTATTTTTTCGAAAATCAAAAATCGGGCCATGAGCAACTGTGGGCAGTACATTCAGCAATATTGTCAAAAATTTCCAGCTGGATCCTATGAAAACTGTCGGAGAAGATAGACTTTGAAAGAACCCTGGTCGAAAATAATGAAAAAACGAAGTTCGTTATATCTCAGAGACTATGAGTCAGATATACAAGAAACTGGTATGGTTGGTTCATTGTATGTCCGAGTTATGTGTGAGAAAGAACCGTTGCTATGGACCCCTCCTTTGCCTAGCAACGGCCGAAGAACCTCTAAATGTGGGGGTATTTTAACGAAAAAACAATTTGCAGCATTAACCCTTGAAGCTGGAATCATGAATTTTCTTGTGCTTAATCCTCAGGTCATTCCCCATCGAACGGGCCCATCGCGTCAGGTTCTATTGGGTAGTCGACTACCCATGTCCGCCTACCGGCTTGTCTGTTTGTTTGGATGTTTGTTGGGTCGTCTCTCTCGAAAAATTTTTTTTTTTTTTTTTTGAGATTTGTTCTCCCCTTATTATCAGTATTTCCGTCGATATGTTTGTTGGGTAGTCGATCCAGTCGAAATTTTTTTTGATCTACCCTTATCAGTATTTCCGTCGATATGTTGGGTTGTCGATCCAGTCGAATAAAAAAGTTTTTTTTTTAATTTTTGAAATTTGTTCTACCCTTATCAATCTTTCCGTCAAATATGTTTGTTGGGTAGTCGATCTAATTTTTTTTTTGAGATTTGTACCACCCTTATTATCAGTATTTAAAATGGCGATTTCAGTTAATACAATGGCGATTTCGATGAAACTTGGTTGGTACGTTCATACCATGACCTCGTTGTGTGCAAATGAGAACCGTTGATATGGACACCACCGTTGCCAAGCAACGGGACTTTGAAATTTTTGAAGAATCACAAAAAAAAAATTTTTTTTCAAAAATCGGGCCACGAGAAACTGTGGGCAGGACATTCAGCCATATTGTCAAAAATTTCCAGCCGGATCTTATGAAAACTGTCAGAGAAGATAGACTTTGAATGAACCCTGGTCGAAAACAATAAAAAAACGAAGTTCGTTATATCTCAGAGACTATGAGTCAGATATACATGAAACTAGTATGATAGGTTCATGGTATGTCCAAGTTATGTGTGAGAAAGAACCGTTGCTATGGACCCCTCCGTTGCCTAGCAACGGCCAAAAAACCTCTAAATGTGGGGGTATTTTAACGAAAAAACAATCTGCAGCATTAACCCTTGTAGCTAGAATCATGAATTTTCTTGTGCTTAATCCTCAGGTCATTCCCCATCGAATGGGCCCATCGCGTCAGGTTTTATTGGGTAGGCGACTACCCATGTCCACCTACCGGCTTGTCTGTATGTCTGTTTGGTCCAGTGCTCCGTTAATACAATGGCGATTTCGATGAAACTTGGTTGGTAGGTTCATACCATGACCTCGTTGTGTGCAAATGAGAACTGTTGCTATGGACACCACCGTTGCCTAGCAACGGGACTTTGAAATTTTTGAAAAATCATAAAAAATTAATTTTTTCGAAAATCAAAAATCAGGCCACGAGCAACTGTGGGCAGTACATTCAGCCATATTGTCAAAAATTTCCAGCCGGATCCTATGAAAACTGTCAGCGAAGATAGACTTTGAATGAACCCTGGTCGAAAACAATAAAAAACGAAGTTCGTTATATCTCAGAAACTGAGTCAGATATACATGAAACTGGTATGGTAGGTTCATGGTATGTCCTAGTTATGTGTGAGAAAGAACCGTTGCTATGGACCCCTCCGTTGCCTAGCAACGGCCAAAAGACCTCTAAATGTGGGGGTATTTTCACGAAAAAAACAATCTGCAGCATTAACCCTTGAAGCTAGAATCATGAATTTTCTTGTGCTTAATCCTCAGATCATTCCCCATCGAACGGGCCCACCGCGTCAGGTTCTATTGGGTAGTCGACTACCCATGTCCGCCTACCGGCTTGTTTGGATGTTTGTTTGTTTGTCATCAGCATAATTGGTAGTAAACTTGGGCCGATTTTGACCAAACTCGGGTGGTAGGTACATCTTATGACCTAGTGCTTCGGGAATTGTGATGGTTGCTCTGGCCACTTTGGTTCCCTAGCAACAACCGAAAAACCTTCAAAATCGGTACCGTTCACGTGAAATCAATTCCAAAAGCCATTATCCCACGTAGGGTTATGAAATTTGGCACGAATGATCTACAGGTGATGCTCTATCAAATATATTCCGGTTTTTGTGATATATGGAATACTTTACCCGCAGCGCCCCCTACAATTAGGGTATGCGCGAAAATTGGCGAAAATTGAAGGCCCCCTAGCGATCAGGTGAGTGCATCGATACGAATGAAACTTTGCAGGTTCATGGTACTCAATGAGTACCACAACTTTGCCTCAGGACATATTGACCGATTTCGCTTATGTCAGGGGTCTAAGGTCAATTAGTGCAAAAATCAATAATATGCGAGAGCTGGAGGTGCCTTCGCGCCAAATGCTACTCCTCCTAGGGTTATGGTCTGATGGTCATGAAAATACACACTAATCGTCTGGAATACATTTTGCACAAACGATCAAGCCGGATTTTTGTTCACCCACAGCACCCCCTCGAACTTTGGGGATTTCCGATTTAAAACTGCATTTTCCGTACTTTTCATTCAAATGGATACCGAGTCGTTATCAGTGGATGGAACTGGATGAGATTTGATATGCATAATCTTAAGGTGATTCCCTATCCGCTATATGACATCCATTTTGCTCTATATCTTATAGTTTCCATGCTCGGCGACCCATTGCCGCCTACCGGCTTGTCTGTCTGTCTGTTTATCGCCTACAGGTCACAATGTTAAATTGATCTTCACGAAACTTCACCACATGGAAGGGTTTGTCATAAGGAAGAAGCCTATTGTTTTTGAGGTCAAAAGGTCAACATAGGCCCATGGTCAACAATTTAGGCGGTATTTCTAAAATCCTCAATTTTAATCTGATTGACTGTAAATTTGAAGAGGATTTAAATTTCAGGTCACCGAATTCAATCAACCAATTATTTTTGAGGTCAACATGGACCAAAAGGTCAATATAGGCCGAATTTCTAAAATTGTCAGTTTTCATCCAATTCAATTGAAATTTGAAGAGGAGTTGCATATTTGGTCATTGAATTCAACCACCAATTATTTTTGAGGTTAAATGTGTTTTTTGGATTTTGCAAGTATCGTGCTCTGCAGGTTGGTGATGATCTGCCACCATTCGTTGGTGGACGTTAAAGATCGAGCTGGTCATAAAAGAGGCAGAGAAGTGACACAGAAGCAAGAGCAGAATAGAGCTGGTTAAAAACTGCAAGGTCACCCTGCACCCTGCACCCTTCCTCTTCTTTCATTGGCGGCGCAGGCCTTTGGTTGTAATCGCCTCTGATGCAGTGCCCCCTGTAAGTTAGAGCAATAATTTGTAATTTGTTCAAGGTGTAGGCAATAACTCATCTACACTGAGAAAAGGACAACCTGGAATCTTTAACATCCACCAACAAATGCTGGCAGACAACACCCAGTTTAACGTCCTTTTGAGGAACAGCACATACATTGATACCTTGCGCTGTCTGCAATACATCCAGATGATGTTTTATAGCTGCATTGGGATTCAAACCAAGGCGAGACAACTCAGAGGCAAGTGTGTGCACCTCTAGGCTATCTTGCAAGCCCATCACCAACCTGCCCCCATGTTGAACGAGAAGCAGACCCTGAGACTCGGTCTCCTTTCCAGAGATGCCATTGATGCAGAGGACTCTTAGACCTCCACTGCCTCATTGGGTGTAGTGGGGGATGAAATAAGGAAGGAAAATGTACCAGCGACAAAGACTGCATGAAACAATATTCGCTGCAGCAGTTAACGATACATTCATCATTATAATTTATCACTGACCTCAAGTAGTGGGACGTCATGATATCCACGACCTGCTCGTGAACAGTTTTTCAGCAGAGAATTTTCCCTGCACAGCGACTTGTCTCTCCGCATCACGTGACGCTAACCTTTAACACACAACACAAGACATCTTAAATCTCCACCATCCAAAACCGTGGTCTTTCTTTCAGGAAAATCATCGTCATGTGTTCCATTTCCCTGGTAGCTTTAAGTCTCATTTACAACTGTAATTAAACCAAGTCGCTTGATAGGAACTGAGGTTTTGCATCATGGAGTTAACCTTTTGGTTGTCCCACGTGATTGAATTTGTTGAATGACAAAGACCTCTTCATGCGACGTGTAAACTACACTGCCTGGATGGTCTTTGCCGTCTTGAATTTGTAACTCCCTTATCGTTGTTGTGTCATCATCGTCAGTGAAAGCCCACATGGGTCATGGGTGGTTATAATTGGATGCTTGTTTTGTTTGCCCCCAATGACTCCTTGAACCCGTTGGCCTCACCATCTATCATAACCTTTCCTAGGCCAACCACAAAACAAAAATGGCCTCTAAAGTGAGCCACAGACTGGGCATCCTCCTGCAATCCAACACTTTCCTTGGAACATCAAACCTAATCACTGTTTACAAGACCTTTGTCCATAGCTCAATGGAGTACTGCTCTCCCCTACAGGCTGGCACACCAGCATCGCATCCGTCTCTGCTAGATTCTGTGAACTCTGAAACTTTCAAAATTATTGGAATGTCTCATGATGAGGCCAAAGCACAAGATCTGTTGCTTCGTCATCGCAGGCAGGTCGGTGGTCTCTCTCTTTTTAACTCTCTATTCTCCAATATTGTTCCCTCTGCTCTCTCCGTACTCCGACCCTTCAACGACTACAGGATTCACGCATTCTTCCAATAGCCCCATCCTGGTTAAACTCCAAAAATCCTGGCTGAGTGCACACCTTAACTCTTTTCTTTTTTATTCTTTGCTTCTCCCGTCGAGAGAACACCCCTGGAAGGTAGTTCCTTCTCCCCCCCCCCCCCACCCAGGGCTTCAACCAGGCAACGCACCACCACCTCATCTCCCATCCTTAACCATGATCCTTATTACCCCCATTAACCAATCCTAACCTTATATTTCACTCAAATCCCTTACTTGTTGGTTTCAGTGTTTCCTCTCTCCTCCCTCTCTTCTTTTCCTGTCCGTTTATTCACTTGCTGGTTGTGCCAAATTGTTGCTCTGCTATTCGCCTGGCAGTTCAAGCTTCCTCTTCCATGAGCCTGACTCTTGAAGAGAAAAAAAAAATCAGTTTCTAATATCTCTGTTGGTAGCTTGTTCACAATTCACCTGAACAGTGTGGGTTCAAGTTCAACCCAACGACTCCGCACTTAAAATAAATAAAAACCACTGGCGTTTTACTCAGTGCAAGAAGGTGGTGGCGCATCTCAAAGCATGCCGTCACTGGAATGTCTGCATTTTATCGGAGTGCTTGCAGGTGAATACGGCACAAGAACGGTGGGCCAAATTGCCTTTTCTTCCAAGTTTCCTTGGACTTTTCTCGGAGTGCTCTCATTTTCAGCTGTTCACTGAAATGTAAACAGTTCAGGTGAGTTTGAGAACCGCTCGGCTAAATTTTCAGTTTGAAGACCATGGATGGAGGTCAAAAAGTCTTCATCCAGACCGATTGACGCAACGGGAGTTCTCAGAGTTTTGAACTTTTATTTCACTCATTCCACAAATAGAAATAATAGAATCAGTAATAAATAATTCAGACAACAATTCACCTTGTAACAACTTTCTTCCTGAGTATTGAACCCAGATGAAAATCTTCTCTTCTCACCATCATGGTACTTCGACCGTTACATCATACTGGCCAGCAGGCCAAGTGGTTGGCCGTTTTAAAGGACAGCAAATAAATAATAAGGAAAAAAAAATAACAACCCAGAAAGCATTAAATATTTAAATAAATAATACAATAAATAATAGTACTCCGTGTGATAAGTAAACTTTAGCAGTGCAGAACTCTGTTCGGAACGGAGTGAAGTGCATAACTCAAGAGTGCATACGTCTTCCAGCGACGTGTCTGCAGTGGTACATGAAAAACGTGCCACCATACAAGGGACCAAAAAACCCCCCAAAATAACCCAAGTTGGTAGATGTCATTCAGAGTGGACCAGTCGTCATTCTATCGCTCCTCACTCTGCCCTTTGCTGCGGTCCTCTTCCCGTGCCCAAATTTTCCAGAAGGAACGCATCCCATCCAACAATCCCCTCCTGGTCAACCTTCCAAAGTCCTGCATCTCTTTGTCCCCCTCCCTCCACCACCCGTTCATTTTTATGATCACACTCATGGAATCACCTCGCTGTGTCTGTCCAACAACACTCTCTCTTCTCCCCACGTCCAGTGCTTTGGGGTTACAGAACACCATCTCATGTAGACTTCTGTTCCTCCCCGTGGCTGCACCAACCTCCTCCTTTCAATACAAGTCCAATGTTCATATAATTATCCCACTTAACGCCCCTCCAAGTTGTTTGTCACCCCCTTCCTTCATTCTCTTCCATGAGCCTCGACTGTGTGTGTATGTATATATCGCAGGAAATGTTGAGTTTGGGAAATCTGGGAGAGATTGGACCAAAGGGATGGGTATCAGTCAGAGATGGGGTGATTAAAAAAACATATAAAAGGTTAAGAGCTGGGAGTCGTGAAGACGGGAAACCGAGATCCGGTGTGGATTTTCCGCATCATCTCTTGCAGCCAGAGCCTCCTCGCATGATCATGCATTGCTCGGGTACGAGCGCGCAGGAGATGTGGCTCCGCAACAGCACGCCTCCTGGGTGATGAGATCAGGCACCGGGTCAGCACCCGTGGACCATGGACAATTCATCTCCCTTTACTCACTCAACAAACGTTCCATGGACCATGGACAATGCATCTCCCTTTACTCACTCAACAAACGTTCCATGGAACATGGACAATGCATCTCCCTTTACTCACTCAACAAACGTTCATGGAACATGGACAATGCATCTCCCTTTACTCACTCAACAAACGTTCCATGGACCATGGACAATGCATCTCCCTTTACTCACTCAACAAACGTTCCATGGACCATGGACAATTCATCTCCCTTTATTCACTCAACAAACGTTCCATGGAACATGGACAATGCATCTCCCTTTACTCACTCAACAAACGTTCCATGGACCATGGACAATGCATCTCCCTTTACTCACTCAACAAACGTTCCATGGACCATGGACAATGCATCTCCCTTTACTCACTCAACAAACGTTCCATGGAACATGGACAATTCATCTCCCTTTACTCACTCAACAAACGTTCCATGGACCATGGACAATTCATCCCCCTTTACTCACTCAACAAACGTTCCATGGACCATGGACAATGCATCTCCCTTTACTCACTCAACAAACGTTCCATGGAACATGGACAATGCATCTCCCTTTACTCACTCAACAAACGTTCCATGGACCATGGACAATGCATCTCCCTTTACTCACTCAACAAACGTTCCATGGACCATGGACAATTCATCCCCCTTTACTCACTCAACAAACGTTCCATGGACCATGGACAATTCATCTCCCTTTACTCACTCAACAAACGTTCCATGGACCATGGACAATGCATCTCCCTTTACTCACTCAACAAACGTTCCATGGACCATGGACAATGCATCTCTCTTTACAAATGTTATTCTTCAACCCTTCGACATGCTAGCGAATACGCCTCACATTGGAGTCTTCCTCTATCTCGCAATCAAGATTGAAAACGGGCAAATATCATCATCGCCATGGATAGAGAGAAACGGAGAAACCGAAAGGTACATGAAACACACCTCACAAAATGGCTCCTGCGGTAACTTGGGTGAAACAACATGGTGGCCAGCAACTCCTTTTCAAGGTCACCAGCTCCACTAGCTTCCCGTGAAGAGGTCATGGCGAGCTCAGAGGTCAAACCCACGGATGCTGGAGGTCGAGCAAAAATCGGAGAGACGAGGATGAAGAAAGCGAGAGAGGAAGACAGCAAAAGGGTCGTCATTTCAGTGTAACCTGTGGACCGGGAAGCAACAAGGTTAGTCAATCAATATAATGGGAAACTACCAAGAGAAAAAAAAGAAGTGTGAAATGCCATGAACCTCGACCACGTGCACAAAAAAAAACCTCCCAGCAATTTAGAAAGGTTCAAATTAATTTAATAATATGAGGTTAATTCAGGATCAATTTTATGCACCAACTTGTTGGGGTGGCATCTATTCATGATGGACTCCATTGAGGTTAGAGGGATAGAATGTTGAAAAATAAAATTGTGAAAAGGAGGAGGAGAGGAGAGATAAAAAGAAAGGTTATTGGAGTGTAGTGGTAAGGGGGGGGGCAGGGCGAGTGAGGAATTCTGCGTACATAATAAATAGATTGCTCTTAAATATGCAATATGTTGTTTTAAAAATGCATTATAAGACAAGGAATTTCTACTTCGGATACCTATACCTACCTACCTGTGTGTCTGAATGGACAAATGCAATTGTAACTAGAAGGTTACGCGGTAGAGCGCATACCTCTACCCCACAATGCCTGATCCACGAGAACAAGTCAGACCCAATACATTTTTGAGATATCATGCCATACATCGGTTTAAGGCCAACCTCTCAATGGTGACGAATCACTTAGAAAATTAAGCAATTATCAGATCCGGATTCGGATCTTCACCAAAATTGAATCCATTAGTTCCTTGTCACACACCCAACGTGTCCACCGAGTTTCGTCCGAATCCGTCCACAACTTGTTGACATATCGTGCTATATATCGTTTTTTGACCGCTATCTCTCAACGGTGACCAGTCACTTAAAAAATATTCTAGTAGTCGGATCCGGATCAAAATCGAATCAGTTCGTCCTTGTCGCACACACAACCTGTCCACAAAATTTCATCCGGATCCGTTCAAAACTTTTTGAGATATCCTGTACACAAACAGACAGACAGACAGACAGAGAGGGGGTGAAAACATCACCTCCTCCATCTTCAGTAGAGGAGGTAATTATCATCACACATTCGATGCAAGTTTAATATTTATTTCAATGTGGAAATGTATCTCCTGCTTCCTACATTCGGATTACCTGACTTGTACGTGCACATGACTTTTTTTTGCCCGAGTCACTGTTTGCCTAGCCAAGGTGATTTTGGACTACTACTACTACTACTACTACTACTACTACTACTACTACTACTACTACTACTACTACTTTCATGGCTCCAATTAATCGCACACAGCACAGTGCGGAGTCGGTCGGAGAAAGCTTTTGGTCCAAGCCTTTCACGAACTGGATGGCCCTAGGACCGACGTCCTTCGCAGGTATTGCAATTCGTTCAGTGTGCCGGTGATAACTCGCTCACTCATTACGATGGAGACCGTGGGATATTTAACATCCACCAACTAACGCCGGTAGAGGAGGCTTAACGTACACCGCGACGGGTACGGCGTACCTTCTGGATGGTGCAACGGTAAATACCCTCCCTACCTGCGAAGCAGCAATCCTGCAGTTTCGAGTCAGGTGGACCACTCGAAAGGTACAAGCGCGCAACTTGTGCACCACCCTGTACCGGACTCGCAAGGTTAATTGGGCACAAGTTGCAAAACCTGGCGGATTCCGATTTACCGGTGTACCTCGCTACCTGTTTGCAATATTTGGAAAAAAGTTTTTACATCCACTACTCCGTCTACTTCGAATCGATATTCACAACAGACAACGATGCAATGCTTTGGCACACATTTTTATCCACCTGTGCCCCCCCTCCCCCCCCCAAATTATGAACACACAGACATACCTGGCGCACTTGACGCTTTGCACTTGCTCCAGAAAGGGGTTCTCCGGTCGTCAGTGGTACGTTCCTTGTCGAGTGTTTCCCCGGTAGTCGTGGCCCGTGGAGATCCTCGTATGTTCGGGTCTCTGCAGCCAGCCCTTTTTATGTAGCTGCTTTGACGGGAGGGATGGGCAGAGCCAGAATGTAGAGCGGAAAGAGGGTGAACGTTTGAGAAAACCGTTTATTTTTCTTACTCGTGTATTGACGAAGTGGCTTCACTATGACGTTGGTGATTGTGTGTTGTCGCCGTTTATTTGTGACGATGACAGTCAAGGTGCAAGCTCAATACGGGACACCTTTCGGTGGTCAATAACGAATGGGAAATTCCCTGGCAAGGCTTAGTATGCAATTAGTAATATGTCAACTTGATGTGATTATTATTCATGTAATACGCCAGGTGACCGAAGTCATGCTGAAGTGGAGTGTATACGCCAGGTAACCGGGTCAAGAACTTAAGGGATGATGTTCAGTTTGTGCAACGTACAACCGCCGCTACTCCATGAACTGTAGCTTTTTAGGGAATCTAAATTGCAAGTGAAACCTGCCAGGAATTCATGAAATGCTTCTTTCAAAATAAATAAATTAATAAATTAATAAATTCCTTGTTGTAAAGAACAATAGGTTGGCTACGAAGACCGGTCATATCCAGAACCATAGGAAACCGTTAATTATCCCCAAAAATGTTTCTGTTCCCCGAGATTACACCTATAAAGTAGAGAATCAGCTGGAAGGGGGTCCGGCGGAGAGGTCGTGCATTCTTCGCTTTGACTGAGTCCTGGGTTCGATTCCTGAGTGGCGACTCGAAGGTAATCGGATTGCTGTTTTGCTTTGCTATGCAAAGTGTACCATCGCCTCGGACAGACGGACGTATTAAGACAGGTGTCCCGTCTGCTAGCTATTAGTTGGTGGACGTTAAAGATCCCATGGTGTCTTTTGTTAAGTGCAGTTGAGCTATCCCGCACAATGAAATTTTTTTTTACAAATTCCCTCCGCAATCATCTTCAATCAAACTTCAGGCCTGACCAGCCGCTTCGTGAAAGACTCGGGTCAAAAACGTTCCTCGCCGACCCTTCGAGAAGGTGAGAACAATGAGGGCCGTTATGAGCAGTGGAAAGGTCGGTCAGTCAGGGAAAACCCTCCCACACCTATCTACTCTCTCTCTGCAATCCTCTTGAGGAAGTTCAGTCATTCAAACTTTTGGGTCTCCCCCTTGGGAAAAATACATTTCTAAGTTTGGCTCCAAAGCTAGTCACCGACCGGACATCCTCCGTCGTACAAAGTCCTTCCTTAGCACACCTGAACCCTCATCCACTGACAAAGCCTTCATCCGCAACTCGATGGAGTACTGCTCTCCCCTCTGGGCTGGCTCCCCCGCCTCACATCTTGCTCAGCTTGACGCCATGGAAACTAGGCTTTTCAAGATCATTGGAATCTCCCGCGCTGAAGCTGAGTCTATGGGTCCATCACGACGCCATCGCAGACAGGTCGGTGGTCTCTCTGTCTTCGAACACCTCTTTTCTGGTCTTGCACCCTCTGCTCTTTCCGTGCTTTGTCCCTCCCAGGTTTTTGCAGGGTTCACACGGTCTACGATCAAACTCCCAAAAATCCACAATCACGGCTTGTTTATTTTCCCACCTCTGAAAACAACTTCCACATTCTCTTAAACCTTATTCTTCCCTCCAGGTCTTCACCGCAACTGTCCACCACCATCTCAGATCATCGAAAGCGTGATGTTTTCCACCCCCCTTATCTCTCTCTCTCTCTCTCTCTCTCTCTCTCTCTCTCTCTCTCTCTCTCTCTCTCTCTCTCTCTCTCTCTCTCTCTCTCTCTCTCTCTCTCTCTCTCTCTGTCTCTCTCTCTCTCTCTCTGTCTCTGTCTCTGTCTCTCTCTCTGTCTCTCTCTGTCTCTCTCTCTCTCTCTCTCTGTCTCTGTGTCTCTCTGTCTCTCTGTCTCTCTGTCTCTCTGTCTCTCTGTCTCTCCTCTGTCTCTCTGTCTCTCTCTCTCTCTCTCTGTCTCTCTCTCTCTCTCTCACTCTCTCTCACTGTCTCTCACTCTCTCTCACTCTCTCTCACTCCCTCTCACTCTCTCTCTCTCTCTCTCTCTCTCTCTCTCTCTCTCTCTCTCTCTCTCTCTCTCTCTCTCTCTCTCTCTCTCTCTGTCTCTGTCTGTCTCTCTCTCAAAGAAAACTGCCGACCTGTCTTGGAGGTTGGCACATTGGGTATTACCTACCAACAAACTCCTGCATGTTTTTTCTACCCGACCAATGTCCCTGCTGTGGAACTCTCGAGACCTTGTCACATGCTTATTTTGAACGTGCACGCTCGATCCCTTTGTTTGGTTTGCTTTGTGAATTGTGCTCCAAGCTTTCTCTGAACTTCACTTTAAAAGTTTTTATTTTTGGCTTCGACACCAAAACACATCCACTGGAAGTGATTTTGGCCAATTTTCTCATCGTCACAGCAAAGAAGTCAATATATTGCACAAGGAAAACGAAAATTGAAAATATTTCAGGGTGAGCTGATAACCTTCTGGCTTTGTTTAACGGACTTGTTTTTGGCCGTATTAAAATGAAATTTTCTTTCTACACATCCATAAACAAAATGTGCGTTTTTAAAAGTGTGTGGGCTTTAAATGATGCACATTGTACTGTTCAAAATGGTCTTTTGATAACAGACTGATCACTTTTGTTTACACATTATGTAACCTTGTATTTTTGAAAATGTAACCTTTGTGTCCTGATGAAAAATGTTTCTCCTTTATAAAATGTTTTTTTTTTATACTTTTGTAATAAAAGGACAGGAAAGTCAAAAGTTTCTCCATCTCTCACTCTCACTCTCCCACTCTCCATCTCTTTCTCACTCTTTCTCTTTCTCTTTCTCTAACTCTCTCACTCTTTCTCTTTCTTCATCTCTCACTCTCACTCTCTCACTCTTTCTCTTTCTTCATCTCTCACTCTTTCTCTTTCTTCATCTCTCACTCTCACTCTCACTCTTTCTCCATTTCTTCCTCCATCTCTTTCTCCATCTCTCACTCTCACTCTCCCACTCTCCATCTTTCTCACTCTTTCTCTTTCTCTTTCTCTAACTCTCTCACTCTTTCTCTTTCTTCATCTCTCACTCTTTCTCCATTTCTTCCTCCATCTCTTTCTCCATCTCTCACTCTCTCTTCAAAAAAATTTTGAAAAAAAATCACACTTGTTTCCCATGGGGAGTACATCACACGTGCCAAGTGATACAGAGGTCCAAAGTTTTTCCTTTTTTATCCCCCGCCACGTGGCGGAAGGGGGATATTGTTGTCACCCGGGTCGTCCGTCCGTCCGTCCGTCCGGCTGGCTGGCTGAGCGTCAACATTTATAGCTGTGAGTGCGATAACTCATAAACTGTTCGCCATATCGATTTGAAATTTGGGTTACACATGTACCACCTGAAAAGGAAGAACCCTATTGATTTTGGGCGTGGCCGAATCCAAGATGGCCGACTGGGGCGGCCATCTTGAAAAAAATGTTTCAATGGTGGGGGATTCCCCATCTTTGATGGGTATATTTTTCAACATGGCTGCCACACCGCGTGACTTATGACATGATGACTATCATTGAAACATTTTACATGAGTAGTCGCACCGATGGTGAAAATTTCGTGTCAATCGGTTAAGCGGTTACAGAGAAAACGGGAAAAAAAATTCGTGCGGACGGACGCATGTACGTACGGCCACCCGTAAACATAACGCCTCCGGCGACTTTATCAGCGGACGTATAAAGAAGTAGTCGTCGGCTGTAAAGGAGATTTCACAAATTGATCTGCGAGAAAATGTTCATCATCATCAACTGCGTGAAATATGGAGCATACAATACAGATAAGATGAAACGTGATCGACATGTGCGGATTCAATGGGAAATGTTTTATGGACACGATTTATTTATGACATGATACCGATTTATTATGGACATGAAACGATCCTCTTTCCAACCGACGTGGAGACACCGGGTCATGGATAATGTCCGGATTTAAACATTTGTGCAGATCGAAAAACCCAATTTGAATGCAGATGGGGGTTCCATCAATTAGTCCAGTGGCAGAGAATTTGAACGAGCTGATTGTTTTGGTGTAAAGGACTTGCTTCTTTCTTTCTTTGTTGAAAGTGTTGGTTCGATTCCCACAGTTGCTTACCTCCATGAACCGACACCTGGAATGATGGCCTGGAATGACCTACTTTGCAGTTTTTTTTTAAAGGTTTGCATTTGAACTTTTAATTTGTCTAAGGTTGAGTGAAACGAGGTCGAGGCAGTTTATTGCTGATATGTGAAACACCTTGCAACCCATGCCTGCAGAAAACAGACTTTTTGGAACACCAGCCACGTTTCCCCTCCTGCCATCATGTAACTTTGTTTAAAAAAATTATCCATTGGTAGGAACTCCTAAGTTGAAAGTTTCATGTCAATCGCTCAAGCGGTTGCAGAGAAAACGAATTTAGAGCGAAATTAACACCCCGACAAAATTTTTTTAACCCCCCTCCCTCCCCAAAACTCACAGCATAGGGTCCATAGATAAGCTTGGAAGAGGGTTCCTCCTACTGACTTCCCATTTATTTCTCTTTCTTTCCCTCCTCCTTGTACTCTGTAGTCGCTGCGGACACAATAAATTAGTTTGGGAAAGTTGTCAGAAGAGGATAGATAAAACCAAAAACGATGGCTCGGACACGGAGAGCATTTGCTCGGGCACCACGATCGCATTGCTTACCGCCATGTTGTTAAGCAGTGCCGAGTAATCCATGCTGTTGGAGTGCTTGTGTTGTGGAAATGGTCTTGAGGCGTTAATAAAGCTTTTTAGTACAACGATGGTTATTTCTTAGTATTGTTTAGATAATCGTAACGTACTGTTATGGCCCAGAGTTTGTGGTTCTCCACGAGGGGAAGCACTCGAGTTTCTCCTGAACACCCAGCCCTGAGGCCGTTGACCACAGACAACTCCACGGTCCAAAGGGCTGTAGTTCTTCCACAGCCATAGCTGCTTGACTTGGACTACTGGCCTAGCAGGATTATGCTTCAATGTTTCTGCAATACCTTTATATTGGCACGACAACCTAACTAGAGGCCACACCCTCGGCACCACACCTGGTGAACTTCTGCCAAGTGGAACAAATGGGTGCAGCACCGGCTAAGAGAGCAAATCAAATGGGGTACAACTTCCCGTCTAACTATACTTGTACACTGTGTCGAACCAATGAAGGAAAAGACGTGACGAACTACTTGACTTTCAATAACAAAAGACATTTATTTAAAGAAAGGACAAGGAAAAGCATGTGGTACATTTAAAACAGGGGTTTATGAACAGCCATTCGTACAGCAGGGACATGCAAAATTGTTGAGTTGCGGCAAAAGATATACAGTAAGCAAAAGAAGACAGTGCAGAGATAACCCGATACTAATACTAACAAACAATGTTAATTATGCTAACAAAATAGGCACTATCAGAATCACTCTACAGAAGGGTAGATTTAGAGATAAGAGAAAGTTTGAGGCTTTGGCTTCCTCCACGCTCATGCAGCACGGGCGAGCGAGCCCGACGCTTTCCTATGCTGAGGAAAGGTAAGGGAGAGGGGACTGGGATAAAAGGGTGTCGGTGTTTGGCCGGGTTATTGTTCCACTTCGTCCCGTGGCGCTTCACCTTGAACCCACCATCAGAAAGTGCACCCATAATCAGGCCGAAAAGAACTTCAAAGAAAACCTCTGAAATATCTCCTGAATGAACCTCATGAAACCTTCTCTGAAATGTCTGAAATAACTGTTTGAATCCTCCTGGAACACTCTTTTATATGCTCCGAGCGGGGCGGAGCCCAGTGTCCCCAGGCAGACGTAACCGTGCCGCATGGCAACCATTGTCTGCTCCCCATGTTCCGAGCGCGCTGTGTTCAGTGGCCCAGACTTAGCCTGTGTGTTAAGGTCACCCGCTCTGCAAAGCCGTCGGACCGGAAATGGCTCCATTCGTCTTTGAAATAAGCCACGGGGACGATCTCCCGAATAAACATGCAGGGTCGCGGATGGTTCCCAGGGCAACGCGATGGTTGCCACCAACAGGGAGGAACAGAAATGCCAGCGCAAACTTGCGCTAGACGGCAGCAAGCTTGGTTCATCGTGGTGCTCCGAGCGGGGGCAAAGCGGCACCCCGAGCACGCGCGATGGTGGTTGATGTCATCTATCAAAGGCGAATGGTTGAGATGGTGGTTGGAGTGGTGTTTTTAGAATGTCACCACAGTGGTAGAGCGATGGTTGATGCTGAAGTAGATGGCGTGTGAGGAAAACTTGGCAATGCCAGGTAGTTGGTTTTCTGGTGTGGAGGTAATTGTTGTCTTGTGCTGACAGCATGGTTGAAAGTGGAATGGTGGTTGAGTTCTGGCACGCAATTTGAATGGGGTTTTGGCGGCATATGCTAATGAGGTGGTTCGCCGTTTGAATATGGTGTTAAATTAAAATATAGAAAAATGGTGAGAAAGTGGGGAAAAACCTCACTAATCCCACAGAATGCATATCCCCTTTGTAACATAAGGAAAGGACTCTCTGGAACTCTCAATAAGAAATAATCTCCCTCGGGATCTGCTGTTTGGTGGTTGCCATTGCTGGGGGAGTGACAGTTCGCAGAACCATATCAATATTATTTGTGCAATAGATATGTGTTGCGTATGTAAAGTGAGATGTTTGTTTTTCCTATCCAACTGATTTGACCTCCCCTATTCAAACCTCTGGCTGTGCGTTTCTAATGTTCTTTTCCTCCATTTACATGTCTTTACAAAGTGCACACGAGAGCTTTGCAGCTCAAGCCATAATAATGTGCAAGTGTGGCGAATCTGCATCGAAACAGCTGGCATTAGCCTCACCACAGAAGCATACCTAGCCCAGCACAAGGCCAGATCGGTAGTGACCTCGCGTGCAGTTGTTCGTTTGCCGCTGCACGAGAGAGAGAGAGAGAGAGAGAGAGAGAGAGAGAGAGAGAGAGAGAGAGAGAGAGAGAAAGAGAGAGAGAGAGAGAGAGAGAGAGAGAGAGAGAGAGAGAGAGAGATGTTTACTTGTGAGATTGACCGATACGTTGAACACTGCTCCAGGACTCCTGCACAGCTTGCCTCTGGGTTTAAAGCAACCTTTCGGCATTGTCGTTTGTGCACTACTGTCCTGGTTTCCCTGCACTGTATTCTTCTTGAGTGCACGAATGGGCCGTAAGATAAGAACCGTTAAGAAATCTGCAACGTTTGATTTATTTGAGGGCGGTAAGTCAGGGTTATAACGGGTCTACAATTTACTGATTAATTTATATTTGTTTATTGCATACTGCTTGGTATTACCTCTGCCACTTAAGGTGGGTGGAGGTTATGTTTTCACCCCTGTCTATCTGTTTGTCTGTATGCAGGATATTTCAAAGTTGTGGATGGATTCCGGCAAATTTGGAATACCAGTTTGGTGTGATACAAGGTTGAAATGATGAGATTTTGGTGAAGATCCGAATCCTATAATTTTTTTTAAGTGATTCTTCACCATTGAGAGATAAGGCCAAAAACGATACATGATATCTCAAAAAGTTATGCACGGATTCAAACGAAACTTGGTGGACACGTTGGGTGTATGACGAGGACTCATTAATTCGATCTTGGTGAGGATCCAAATCCGGATATGAGAGTTTTTTGTAATTACACAAGTGATTCTTCACCATTGTGAGATAGCGCCAAAAATGATATGTAACATGATATCTCAAAAATTTGTAGACGGATTCGGATGAAATTTGGTGGATGAGTTGGGCAGGTGACAAGCCGATTAGATTTGGAGGTCCGGATCCAGATCTCGCTTATCAGTGGGATACAAAATGTAAACTGTTCAGCCTGGTGGAAGTACGCGCTCGACCGAGTGCCATTCTAGTTGATTCACGTAATCCTTCTCCCATGCCATTTAATTGTTAAACAAATGAACCAGGTCTCACGGTTGGATTCTGCTTGTTGAGATGATCTCAATTGTTTTCATTTGGTGATTTCAGTGTCGTTAGATAAGCCATCTCAATCCAGCTCAGGGTGTTCACAGCATGCAATTGCTTGGCCAGATTAGGAAGGTCACATCACTTGGTTAATTACACGGTCCCAACGAGTATTGTAACGTGACAAACGGGTACGGGAACTTGCTCGGGGCTGTGGAATTTGCTGACGGTTGTGGTCATTTTAACATGATCTGCGGAACTCGAGCTGGGTAACCGGAACCGGCCGCGGCTGTTACAATTGGTGTCAGGAGTGGGATTTGAACCTCAGATGCAAATTCTTGCACCTCAAACCAAAATTGCAGAGCTGCATGTTAGAATTTTTGTTTTTTTATAACCAACCACCACAATGCTGAGCCAGGATGAGCAGAACGAGGAGGGGCAAAGCTGGCAAGACACCATCGCAACACAAATTGACATTGAGGTGGAAAGACCATGAGAGGGTGCGGTGGAGTCTTCCAAGGCACCTGGTAATCCGGAAACTCCCACATGAAGTAGGCCACGGTCACTGCAGCCGCAGACGGATAGCCCTGATATAATCGCTATCGTGGCACAGATTATAGCAGAAATGAGGGTTTGTGGTGACAGGCTGAGACAGGACATGAGTGCGAGCCAAGCAAAGCTGGTGGCTAAGCTAGGCAACAAAATTAATGCAAGCCAGGCCAAGGCGGACAAAATGTGAACGGAGCTGCTGACAAAAATTGATGCAAGAAACACCGGACTGATGGCCAGAATGAAAATCATGAGGACCAATCTCGCAGGCGTGCAGGGCGCAGTGCGGAAAATGGTGATCAAAGCCAGGGGTAAAACAGAGAGGGAGACAGAAGCAAAGAGAAAACTCGAATGACACTCGGTAGAGGGCATACCTCCGTCAGGCTGAACAGTTTTGGTTTTGTATCCCATTGATCGGCCGGATCTGGATCCAGACGTAAACCAAAATCTAATCGGCTTATTGTTGTCACCTAACCAACTCATCCACCTAGTTTTGTCACAGTTCGTCCACAAACTTTTGAAATATCATGCTATTTATAATTTTGGCTCCATCTCTAAATGGTGAAGAATCTGTCTTCTCCTGTCTCCTCATCAGCCTTGCCCCCCCCCCCCCACTGCTCTGTCTGTGATCTGTCTCCCTTAAATTTCCTCAGGGTGCTCAAGGTCCGCCAAAAACCCCCTTCTCGTGAAACTGCCAAAATTAGGAATTGCTGCTCACTTTCACTCTTTCATTCCTCTTTTTCCCCACCTCTGGACCAAACTCCCATACTCTTCAATCCCACTCCTCCCTCAGGTCAGGTCAGGTATGGAAGCATGCGCTGCAGCAGCACGTCTCTGCATCCACTTCACGTCGGTACTCCAGGTGCCTCCGTTTCACCATCCCCCAGGCAGATGCCGTGGCCCATGCCCATCTCCTTGAGATGCTGATCAACCTGCAGATGCCTGGCCCATGCCCATCTCCTTGAGGTGCTGATCAACCTGCTGCAACCATGAGGCACAAGGTCAACCCATTGGCCTCCTCCAATCACAGAGCTCCATCGCTGAGAGAATCAGGTGAGCAGTATCAGCATCAGGAAAACGAGCCACATGTCCATAAAGCCGCAGCTGATGCTCACGGACTATACAGGTAACAAATCTCATTTGAGTCTCTCAGCAACCGCTCGTTGGACACAAAATCCGACCAGCGATAGCCAAGGATTCTCCGAAGAGACCTGGCACCAAAGGAATTAAGTCTGCATCTCAAATCCCTGATCAGAGTTAAAGTCTCACATCCATAGAGCAAGACTAGAAGCATCAAGGACATGAAGACTCGGACTTTCGTCCTCCCGCACAGGTACCGGCAGCGCCACACCCCATGATACAGTGAATCCATGACTCCCCAGGCCCGATGCAGATGTCTGTTGACCTCTGACTCACAGCCAGCAGAGACATGAATATCACTGCCAAGGTAAGTGAATCTCTCCCTGACTTCAACATCCTCACCACAAACAGATACAGACAAGATAGCAGCATCCAAGATGTCAATGAAAGCCTGGATCTTAGTTTTGAGCCAGCGAACCTGTAGTCCCAGTGGCTCCGACTCCTCATTCAGCACCTCAATGGCCCCCAAAAGGATATCCAGTTTCCACAAAGATGACTGCATCATCTGCAAAATCAAGGTCAGAGATCTTGACATTCCCAAACGATGCATCGCAGCTTGATCTCTCTGACGTCCTCCCCAGAATCCAGTCCATACAGGTGCTGAAAAGTGTGGGAACAAGTACACACCCCTGACGAACTCCAGTAACAACGAAATAAGTCAGAGATGGTACCACCACATCTCACAGCACTCACAGTACCAGAGTATAGTTCAGACATCACATTGATCAGTTTTGTTGGCACCCCACGAAGAACAAGAATCCTCCACATGGCATCCCGATTCACTGAATTGAACACTTTGCAGAGATTAACATGGGCTGCAAGCAGCCCCTGCCAGCCTGGCATTGGCTTAGCGGTTAGGGTGGTCGCTTGCGATGCTAGGGTCCCGAGTTTGAGCGCTGTTGTCTGCTGGATTAACACCAGGGGGTTAACTTAGCCTGTCATCCTTCTGAGGTTGGCAAAATAAGCACTAGTGTACTAGTAATGCATCAGCGGCATTGCAGTGCCCCTCACCAATGCTGCAACCAGCAGCGAAAAAGGCTGTACACGAAGGAAGGTGGGGGAGGGGGGGGCCGTGAGCCCCTGCCGAAACTCTTGTCTGTGTTCGGTGAGGACCCGGAGGGCAAGGATACCATCTATTGTTGACCTCTTTGGTGTAAAGCCTGACTGCTCTGGACGCTGGTGCTCAAGCAGATGGTGGCAAACCCCATAAAGATTTATCCGAGCAAAGACCTTGTCTGGCACTGAGAGCAGTAGTAGTTGTTGCAGTCTTGGCGATCACCCTTCCCTTTCCAGAGAGGGACAACAAGGTCCCTCTTCCAGTCAGTTGGGGTGATTCCTGTGTTCCAGGCAGAGCACAGAACTGATCTTACATGGTCTTACATGGTCTTAGGGGTCTTACATGCAACAACATGAGTACAGAATTTCCACCAGCCTTAAGTTCAGCGTGGATACCACAGATCCCACGAGCTTTACTCCATTTAAACGGTTCACCGCAGCCTGTGTTTCCACAAACGAAGGTGGATCACAGTTGATTGGACGGTCAGCAATAGGCGCAGTAACACCTCGGACATCCAACTCAACAGCTGGTGGATCAGCATGGTACAACCGCTCAAAGTAACCGGCCCAGGCCTTCACTTCGGTCTCCTCTGTCAAGAGCCCACCACACTCTGCTCTAACTGGAGTACACTGAGGGATGGGCTTGGAGGAACGTAATGCGTGAATTCCCTTGTAAGCAGGACGAAAATCACTTTACCACAGGTGATGCTCTACCCCCTCACAGATTCCCCACACATAGGCCTCCTTGTCCACCCTCAGCGCACATACAGTTTTACGCCTCAACTCCCTGAACAGCTCAGCTCTGACATTCAGCCTGGCCCTGTGACTCCGGTCAATGGTATCCAGTGTCCCTTGAGAAAAAAACAAAATTCGTCTTCACCCCACATTGAGTTCCATGACAGCCACCGGCAACATCAAGGATGGTGGACTTGAAGGCGCTCCACAACTCTTCAGGATTCCCCAAAGCACCCAGACCCCCCAAATCTCCACTCAGCATGTTCACAAACTCCTCAGCTACCTTCTCATCCTTGAGCTTGCCAACATCCAGCCTAGGATGGTGCCATTCTCCTGGATTTTAGCTGCAACTTCAGAGTTGCTACAACAAGCCGGTCAGTATTGAGGAACTGAGCACTCCGGTAGATCCTGCAGTTCTGGATCATCCTCCAGTGACCATCAATGAGCACATGGTCAATCTCCTTTGCCACACCGCCAGCGTTGGAATACCAAGTCCAGCGATGAGCCTGTGGGTGCTGAAACCATGAACCAGCCACCCAAATCTGTGACTTCTTGCAAAGTCAAGGAACTTAGTGCTATTCTAGTTCATAGTTCTAGACCCATGGGGACCAACACATGTCTCATAGCCATCCCCATCAATTCCAGTCGATGCATTGAAATCCCCCAAGACGAGAAGAGTATCTCACCTGAGGCACTGATCAACCACATATTTCAGCGTGGCACAGAATGCGTCCTTCATAGTGAGATCACTCGCCTCAATTGGAGCATATACAGGGACCAGATAAACAACACCCAAGGAGTGACGAATCCTTCGTCTCATAATACGCTCGTTGACCGGTGTTACCTAATTCTCATTGGAGTCAGCTTCTTGGACACAGCTACAAGAACTCCTTGGGTATGGTAACCATCAGAGTGACCAGACCAATAATAGGTGTAACCACCCGCCAAGATCTCGCTGCAATCCGGTCTCCGAACCTCAGAGAGTGCTGCAATGTTCAAAGGCTTGAGCTCAGGTGATAGCAGAGACAGATGATCATCCTCTCTTAGGAACAGGACATTCTAGGCACCCACCCGATGGGACCGCCTCAGGTTAACCCAAGAAGATCGCCGTCTGGTGGATGACACCTGAGCACCACCCCTGCACACACTCCTGCAATCTGACCCTTGAAGGTTACCCCAGTTTTTCCTCCTATCATCAAAGATTGGGGGTCTCAAAGGCTTTGCTCCAATCCTGTCATCTGGTGAGCTGCCCTGCAGAGGGTAGCTGCACAGGAGATACTTCTAAAGAGTGGGTTTTTAATTTTCTTTGCATTTTTCTTGTGTTTTGTGGAGTGTAGGGATTTACAGTGGCGAGAGTGCAAATCCTGCCACCAACCTCCTAAAAAAAAAAAGTAACCCAATTATAGGACACCCATAGACACAGTTGGGCACTAGATATGGATGGACGTTGACTCACAAGGAGCTCCTCCGCCCTCCTCCCTCCAGGCGTTCAAAACAGCTGTTCACCACTATCTCATATCTTATCCCATCCCAAATCTTGATCTTTACTACCCCCGTTCATCCACCCCAAACCCATCTCCTTCAAATTCCCTGTTTTCCTTCCTGAAAGTCCCTGTAGTACCATCTTGTTACCTCGTGTACCCCGCGCCATCCCTCTCCCTTCCACAGATATCCCATTGTCTCTGTTCCGCACTATTTTGTGCTTCCCTCCTCCACCCCTCTTGCTTCCTGCCTTGTTATATGTTTCTGTGTAATAGCGCTTACACGAACCTCGACTTGGTATAAATAAATTAATAAAAAATAGTTTTTAAAATAGTTTATTGGATCCAGATCCGGATTTGGATCTTCACCAAAATCTAACCAATTCCTCCTCGTCACACACCTGACCTGTCTACCTAGTTTCATCTGAAGCCGTCCACAACCTTTTGGGATATGTTGCTGTATATTGTTTTTGGCCCCATCTCTCAATGGTGAAGAATCACTTAAATTCTAGACAAACAGACAAACAGACAAACAGGGATGAAAACTTAACCTCTCTCCACCTTCGGTGGCAGAGGTAATTAGAACCAGAGCAAGAACAGAGGGAAAAGGTGCCAGTACGGTCTCTAGGGTGTAACTTAAGGTCAGTCTAAATGGTTGGAATTGTCTGATGTGGTGTACAGGGTCCTTAAAACATATAAAAAGGGTCTAAAGGTCAAAGGGGTCTACATGGTATTAAAAGGTCTGAAAGGTGTGAAGGTCTAAAGGGTAGAAAGGAGTCTAACCTCTTCGGGGTTCTAAAGGGTCTAAGAGGTCCAGGGATTCTAAAGAGCGTAGCGGGGTTCTAAAGTGTCTTAGGGGGTCTTAAGGGTCTTGAGGGTCTTAGGGTTTGAAAGGGTCTTAGAGGTCTTAAGGATCTTAAAGAGTGTTAGGGGTATGAAGGGATTAAAAAGTCTTGAGGGTCTTCAAAGGTTTTAGGGGTCTTAAAGGCTATTAGGGGTCTGAAGGGTCAAAATTGGCTAAAAGAGTCTTTGGGGTCAAGAGGGTCATAGGGGTATTAAAGGGTGTTAGGGTTCTAATTGGCTGGGTGTTAGTATCTCTCACCAATGATGGTACTTCTGCAAAAGACTTCTTTGACTCCATGGAACTGACTCAATCCGTAAATTTTCCCAATGGAAAAGCTTCCCTTCTGGATTTGGTGATGACCAACTTCCCTGCCAATGCATCTTGTTCATCCCCTGCCACAATTGGCTGATCTGATCATGTGCTCGTGAAGGTCAACATCTCTCTGAATATTCTCAGTGGGCATCCTCAGTGCTGGCGAGTCTGGCAGCTCACTCAGGCAAACTGTTACGGACTACCAGCAGCCATCACACTTCAGGACTGGTCTCCTATATTGAAGGCCTCTGATATTGATTCAGCCTGGGAATTCTTATTCACAAACCTATTCTCTCTTATGCACAGATTCATCCCCTCTCGTCTTCAGTTAACTTACCCATCCTCCCGCTTTTGGTACTCTGAATCCTGTGCTGACGGAGTTGCCATAAAACAACTTGCATCCTCCTCCTGGAAGGCAAATCCAACCGAAGGCAACTTCAGATCATTCCCCAAGCCCACAACAAGTGTGTGTCTACCCTCAGGAGAGCCAGAAAACAACATCTGTCCAACCTCAAGAATGAACTTTCAAACTTGTCTCCCTCCTCTAAAACCTGGTGGTGCCTTGTCAAGTCTGTCTCCAGAGCATTCTCCCCTTCCATCCCTTCCCTCACTTCAAATGGCACCGCAGCTGACTCTGCTCATGAGGAGGCCGAATGCCTCAATTCTGTGTTTGCTTCAAAATCTTGAATCCCGAACCCCTCTCTCTGTCCCCGCCCGTCTCAATTGTACCCAACTGCTCCTGGATTCTGTGTCTTTTAAACCTGAGAAGGTAGAAAAGCTTGTGGCAACCCTCGACTCTGACGCTGCAACTGGACAGGATGGCATCAGCTCACGTGTCCTAAAAATCTGCTCTGCTGCTCTTGCACTTCCTCTCTCTGCCCTTTTCAGCCTGTCATTTACCGTAGGCCATTTTCCATCCCCTTCGAAATCGGCCAACGTCACAGCATTACATAAAAGAGGTGCAAAAATGGATCCACCTAAACTACAGACCAATTAGCTTACTTCCAATCATCAGCAAGGTCTTGAAATCCATCATCACGGTTGACATAAAATCATTCCTTTTCTCCAACAACCTCGTTTCAGATCATCAATTTAGAGTCAGACCTTGTCACTCTACCTTGGACATACTGCTTCTACTCTCCCAACAATGGATCCATCCATCCATTGGGACCATACTCTGTGCGGAGCGTTGGTGACTGCCTAAGCAGTCTCCTGGGCTCTTGGGCACAATCCTGGATGGGTCACCACTCCGACACAGGATATTAGCAATCTGACACTCATTTTGCCGACCTCAGCAGGATGACAGGCAGAGTCAACCCCCACCTGGTATTCATCCAACAGCTGAGTGTGATTTGAACTCAGGATCCTGGGATCCCATGCCCATCATCCTAACCATTAAGCCAACACCAGGCAACAATGGATGGAGGCCCTCAACATCAGTCATGAGGTCAGGGCCGTCTCTGTGGACATATCTTGAGCTTTCAACACAATCTGGCATCCTGCCTTGCTCTTCAAACTGTCTGGATGTGGAATCCAAGGCCAACTCCACTCTTAGATTCCTGACCTCCTCCAGTCTCGTAGCCAGCATGTGCATCTCAATGGAAACCTTTCTTCTCTCCCTGTCAAGGCTCGAATAACCCAAGGTAATGTTCTAGTCCCCATATTATTCCTAATCTTCATCAGTGATCTCACTGACTCTCTGGAAAAGCCTTATATCTCTTTGCTGATGACTCCACTCTCTGCCGTGACATCTCTCAACCTTCTGACAGACAGACAGCAGCCTCTTCCCTCTCCTCAGATCTTGACAAAATCACAATCTGGTCAAACACTTGGAACATGTCTTTCAATCCTGAGAAGTCTGTCTGTCTGTCTGTCTGTCTGTCTGTCTGTCTGTCTGTCTGTCTGTCTGTCTGTCTGTCTGTCTGTCTGTCTGTCTGTCTGTCTGTCTGTCTGTCTGTCTGTCTGTCTGTCTCTCTCTCTCTCTCTCTCTCTCTCTCTCTCTCTCTCTCTCTCTCTCTCTCTCTCTCTCTCTCTCTCTCCCCCCTCCCCCCAAAAAGACCGTTCCGCAAACCCCCCTCCCCCATCTACTTTCAACAACCCTTTCAAAGAGGTTCAGTCACTCAAACTCTTCGGTCTTACTCTCGGCCATGATCTCTCTTGGGCAAGCCACATTTCAAAGTTGGCCTCCAGCCGAATGGGCATCTTTCATCGTGCAAAGTCCTTCCTTGGCACACCTGAGCTCCTATCCACCCACAAGGCTTTCATCCACAACTGTATGGAGTACTGCTCTCCCCTCTGGGCTGGCTCCCCTGCCTCACATTTTGCTCAGCTTCACACCGTGGAAACCAAGGCTTTCAAGATCATTCGAATCTCTCACGATGAAGATGAGTCTATGGGCTTATCACTACGCCATCACCGACAGGTCGCTGGTCTTTCTGTCTTCTTCCGCCTCATTTCTGGTCTTGCACCCTCTGCCCTCTCTGTACTCTGTCCACCCCCCCCACCTCCCCACCAAGTATCTACAGGATGCACAGAGTCCATCAGCAACCCCCTCCTAGTGAAACTGCCTAAATCCAGCATCACTGCTCACCTCCACTTATTTAGTCCTCTCTTTTTACACTCTCTTCAATCCCATTATTCTCTCCCGGTCTTCAAAACAGCTGTTCACCACCACGTCAGGTCATCTCCCATCGAAACCATGATATTTTCTCCACCAGTTAAACCACCCCCCCCCCTCCCAAAATTTTGCTTATTTATCCATCTTGTCCACCGTTTGCATTCTCCAACCCTCATCATTACCTGCATACTTTGTTTGTCTGTCTCCGTCTACCTTCTCCCTCAACCCTGCTATTTGTGTTTCCCCTTTTTCCTGCTGTTCTTCCCCCATTATTCTTCCCTCCAGGCCTTCAAAACAGCTGTTCACCACCACCTCTTTTCATCCCCCATCCAAATCCTCAATCTTTTCTACCCCCGTTAATCCACCCCAAACCCACCTCCTTCACATTCCCTGCTTTCCTTCCTGAAAGTCCCTGTAATGTCCATCTTGTATACCCCGTGTTCCCCGCTCCATCCCTCTCCCTTCCACAGATCTCCTGATGTCTCTGTTCCCTACAAAAATCGTGTGACAAACAGATAATAGCAAGGGGACATAAAATCATCTCTTCACAGTACCAAACCAATCTCGAGGGTCGAAAATGTCGTCATTTTTGCTCCAGAAACCCTTAGTTGCCGAGATAATGTGTTTTCAACGTTATGACGTTGACAGGCAAACTATCAAGTCCATACGCTTAGGAAATCTGTTCGGTTTAGGTCACAAGTTCAAATTAGAAAGTTGCTGGAAATTGAACGAGGAACATTTTTGGCATCAACTGGAAGTCAATACAACTTTCGGTCCTGGAGTTATCACCCATAAGGTGTTTTATGTTTTTGCAACGTCATGTCAAAACGCGTCGACTGATTTTTTTTTATGAACCTTTGTCACGGGCCATCGCAGGGACAGTGCCTACAATCTGCGAAAGTTTCAGAACGATCAGCTGAGTGGTTTGGGCTGCAGGCGAGAGGACGGACAACCAAACAAACAAGAAAGATGTCATACATAGCACGATTATTTGCGAAATCCATGAAACAAATTTGACCTTAAAAAATAATTAGTGGTTGAATTCAATGACCAAATACACAAATCCTCTTCAAATTTCAAGTCCATCCATTCCATCCATTGGGACAATACTCTGTGCAGAGCGTTGGTGCTGCCGAAGCAGTCTCCTTGACTATTGGGCACAATCCTGGACGGGTCGCCACTCCGACACAGGATACCAGCATGCTGGCACTCATTTTTCCGACCTCGGAAGGATGACAGGTCGAGTTAACCCCACCTGGTATTAATTCAACAGCTGAGTGGGATTTTAACTCAGGATCCTAGGATCCCAAGCCCGCCACCTGAACCATTAAGCAAACACCAAGCATAAATTTCAAGTCAATCAGATGAAAATTGACAATTTTAGAAATTTGGCCGATGTGAACTTTTTTGCCAATGCCAACCTCAAAAATACTTGTGCATTGAATTCAGTGACCTGATATGCAAATCCTGTTCAAATTTCAAGTCAATGGGATGAAAATGGAGGATTTTAGAAACTCCACCAAAGCGTCAGTCAGGTCAGGCCAGATTAGATCTGTGACTTGCTACAGGTATCATGTAAACCTGTACTAACCTGTTCCATGGTCGGGTTGTCGGCGACTAAACCGTCTCCCCCACCAGGTTTTCTGGTGAGGAGGGTGTTTGGACATGGACACCCAGCAGGATTAAAAACAAAACCTGTCAAAGGTTGAAGGAGCTCCTTGTGAGTCAACGGCCATCCATATCTAGTGCCCAACTGTGTCTGCGGACGTCCTCCTGCAGTTGGGTTACTTCTCATCAGGAGGTTGGTGGCAGGATTTGCACTCCGGCCACCATAAAACCCTTCATTCTGCAAAACACAAAAACGCAAAGAAATCTGAAAACCCAATCCGTGGGGAGTACCTCCTGTGCGGCTTCCCTTCGCAGGGCAGCTCACCGGATGATGGGATTGGGGCAAAGACTTTGGGACCCCCCAATCTTTGATGATAGGAGGGAAACCATGGGGTAACATCCCCAGGTCAGATTGCGGAAAAGTGTGTCAGAGTGGTGCTGAGGTGTCGTCCACCAGATGGCAGTCTCCATGGGTTAACCTGAGGCGGTCCCTTCGGGTGGGTGCCTGGAATGTCCTATCCCTAAGACAGGATGATCACCTGTCTCTGTTATCATCTGAGCTCAAGCGTTTGGACATCGGTATTGCAGCTCTCTCTGAGGTTCGGAGACCGGATTGCGGCGAATTCATGTGGGTGGTAACACCTACTATAGGTCTGGTCGCTCTGATAGTTACCATTCCCAAGAAGTTGCTGTAGCTGTGTCCAAGAAGCTAACTCCAAAGATAATTGAGGTAACACCGGTCAACGAGGGTATTATGAGATTAAGGATTCGTCACTCCTGAGGTGTCATTTCCCTGGTCTCTGTTTATGCTCCGACTGAGGCGAGTGATCTTACCGTGAAGGACACATTCTATGCCACGCTCAAGTCTGTGGTTGATCAGTGCCCCAGACGAGATACACTTCTAGTCTTGGGGGATTTCAATGCATCGACTGGAACTGATAGGGACGGTTATGAGGTGTGTGTTGGTCCCCATGGGTCAGGAACTATGAACCAGAATAGCACCAAGTTCCTTGACTTTGCAAGAAGTCATGGACTTTGGGGGGGCCGGTTCATGGTTTCAGCGCCCACAGGCTCATCACTGGACTTGGTATTCCAACGCTGGTGGTATGGCAAAGGAGATTGACCATGTCCTCGTTTATGGTCGCTGGAGGATGATCCAGAACTGTAGCGTCGACCGGAGTGCTCAGTTCCTCAATACTGGCCACCGGCTTGTTGTAGCAACTCTAAAGCTGCACCTTAAATCCAGGAGAATGGTACCATCCCAGCCTAGGCTGGATGTTGGCAAGCTCAAGGATGAGAGGGTAGCTGAGAAGTTTGCGAACAAGCCGAGTGGAGATTTGGGGAGTCTGCGTGCTTTTGGAGGTCCTGAAGAGTTTTGGAGTGCTTTCAAGACCACCGTCCTTGAAGTGGTCGGTGGATGTCTTGGAACTCACCGGAGGGCAAAGAAGAATTTTGTCTCTCAAGGGAGACTGGATACCATTGACCAGAGTCAGAGGGCTAGGCTGAATGGCAGAGCTGAGCTGTTCAGGGAGCTGAGGCGTAAAACTGTACGTGCACTGAGGGTAGACAAGGAGGCCTATGTGCGAGGAATCTGTGAGGGGGTAGAGCATCACCTGTAGTCAAGTGATTCTCGTCCTGCTTACAGGGGAATTCGCGCATTGCATTCATCGAAGCCCATCCCTCGGTGTACTGCAGTTAGAGCAGAGGGTGGTAGGCTCTTGACAGAGCAGTCCAAAGTATAGGCCCGCTGGGCTGGTTACTTTGAGCGGTTGTACCAGGCTGATCCACCAGCTGTCGAGTTGGACGTCAGGGGTGTTACAATCCCTGTTGTTGACCCTCCAATCAACTGTGGTGCACCTTCGTTTGTGGAAACACGGGCTGCGGTGAACCAGTTGAAATAGCGTAAAGCTCCAGGGATCTGTGGCATCCATGCTGAACTTCTCAAGGCTGGTGTAAATGCTGCACTCGTGTCATTGCCTGCAGTTCTGTGCTCTGCCTGGAACACAGGCATCATCCCAACTGACTGGAAGAGGGGCCTTGTTGTCCCTCTCTGGAAAGGGAAGGGTGATCGCCAAGACTGCAACAACTACCGAGGGGTGATGCTGCGCTCATTGCCGGGCAAGGTCTTTGCTCAGATAATTCTTGATAGGGTTCGCCACCATCTGCTTGAGCACCAGCGTCCAGAGCAGTCAGGCTTTACACCAAAGAAGTCAAGGATTGACTGTATCCTTGCTATTCGTGTCCTCACCGAACGCAGACGAGAGTTTCGGCAGGGGCTGCTTGCAGTTTATGTTGATCTCTGTAAAGCGTTTGTTTCAGTGAATCAGGATGCCCTCTGGGGGATTCTAGGTCTTCGTGGGGTGCCACCAAAACTAGTCGATCTGATGTTTGAACTCTACTCTGGTACTGAGAGTGCTGTGAGATGTGGTGGTACCATCTCTGACTTATTTTCAGTTGTTACTGGAGTTTGTCGGGGGTGTGTACTTGCCCCCACACTTTTCAGCACTTGTATGGACTGGATTCTAGGGAGGATGTCAGAGAGATCAAGCTGCGATGCATCGTTTGGGAATGTCAAGATCTCTGACCTTGATTTCGCAGATGATGCAGTCATCTTTGCGGAGACTTTAGATAACCTTTTGGAGGCCCTTGAGGTCCTGAATGAGGAGTCGGAGCCACTGGGATTACGGGTATCCTGGATCAAAACTAAGATCCAGGCTTTCAATGACATCTTGGATGCTGCTGTCCTGTCTGTGCATGTTTGTGGTGAGGATGTTGAGGTAATGGAGAGATTCAATTACCTTGGCAGTGATATTCATGTCTCTGCTGGCTGTGAGTCAGAGGTCAATAGACATCTGGGTCGGGCCTGGGGAGTCGTGGATTCACTGGATAATGGGGTGTGGCGCTGCCGGTACCTGTGCGGGAGGACGAAAGTCCGAGTCTTCCGGACCTTGGTGTTTCCAGTCTTTCTCTATGGATGCGAGACTTGGACTCTGACCAAGGATCTGAGACGGATACTTAATTCCTTTGGTACCATGTTTCTTCGGAGAATCCTTGGCTATCGCTGGTCGGACTTTTTGTCCAACGAGCGGTTGCTGAGACTCAGACGTGATGCGTTACCTGCATAGTCCGTAAGCATCAGCTGCGGCTGTATGGACATGTGGCTCGTTTTCCTGATGCTGATCCTGCTCACCAGATTCTCTCAGCGAGAGTCTCCTGAGTGGAGGAGGCCAATGGGCCGACAACGTGCCTCGTGGTTGCAGCAGGTTGACCGGCATCTCAAGGAGATGGGGATGGGCCAGGCATCTGCCTGGGGGATGGCCAGATGGAGGCCCCTGGAGTGCCGGCGGAAAGTGGATGCAGCGACGCGCTGCTCTGGCGCATGCTCCCATACCTGACCTGACCAAAGTTGTTGAACTTTGAGCTATGTTGACCTTTTTGCCGATTTTGACCTCAAAAATAATTGGTGGTTGAATTCAATGACCAAATATTCAACTCCTCTTCAAATTTCAAGTCAATCGGATGAAAATTGACAATTTCAGAAATTTGGCATATATTGACCTTTTGGCCGATGTTGACCTCACCAAACTTTGTGGATTGACGGTCGCAGGGACGGTGCCTCCAATCTGTGAAAGATTTAGAATAACCGGCTGAGCGGTTTGGGCTGTAGGTGAGTGGACCGATAAACAAACTAACGGAACAGAAGAACATACTTGGCAAAAAAATTTTTTGCTAAGTAACAAATGAAGAAACAAGAAAAAGAGCAATCAGAGATTGCAAACCCTCGGTAGGATTTTTTTTGAGTGGTGTATTTTTATAAGTTTTAGGGTAAATCCAATATGGCTGCCAAACCATGTGACCGATGATGTCAGATGTGTGACCCTTTTGTCCCTCATGGATAGGCTGCCATATATGTAAAGTTTCGCCTCGATCTTTTCAGCAATTTCAGAGAATGTTTTTGATGGTTAAAAAAATAATCTGGCTGCCGAATCACGTGACTGATGATGTCATCCAAAACATTTTTGTGGACCAATTTATTCCAAGATGACCCTCAATTTTTTTATTTTTTTTGTATACCTTGTTGAGGCTCATGTGAGAGCTAACACACAACGCACAGCAAGGGGGGCATGAGACAAGAGGGGTGGGAGTGGGAAGGACAAAACAGTGGGGAACAGAGACGTGAGGAGATCTGTGGAAGGGAGAGGGATGGGACAGGGAACATGGGGAATAGAAGATGGACATTACAGGGACTTTCAGGAAGGAAAGCAGGGAATTTGAAGGAGGTGGGCTTGGGTGGATTATCGGGGGTAGAAAAGATCGAGGATTTGGATGGGGGATGATAAGAGGTGGTGGTGAACAGCTGTTTTGAAGGCCTGGAGGGAAAAATGGGATTGAATAGAGTGAGGAAGTTTATTCCAAAGGTGGGAAAAAAGTGGAATGAAAGAGTGAAGGTGAGCAGTGATTCGTGATTTTGGTAGTTTTGCCAGAAGGGGGTTGTTGGCGGACCTTGAGCGCCCTGCGGAAATGTAGTGGGGACAAATCGCAGAGAGAGCAGGGGGGGGGCGGCCTGGAGAGGAGATGGTCGAAGAGAGAAAGACCACCGACCAGCCTGCGGTGATCAAGTGAGAGGCCCAAAGACTCAGCCTCATTGCGGGAGATGCCAATGATCCAAAATGCCTTGATTCCCACAGCGTGAAGCCGAGAAAGGTGGGAGGCGGGAGCACCAGCCCAGAGGGGAGAGCAGTACTCCATCAGGCTACGGACAAAAGCTTTGTAAGTGGTCAGGAGCTCAGGTGGGCCGAGGAAGGACTTTGCATGACAGAGGATTCCCAGTCGGCGACTGGCTTTGGAGGCAAGTTTGAAATGTGGCTTTCTCAGGAAAGGTCATGGCAGATAGTGAGACCCAGAAGCTTGAAAGAAAGGACTTCTTCCAGAGGATTGTTGAGAAAGTGGATGGGGGTTTTTCTAAACGGTCCTTTCGGAGAGATATAGAGAGAGTGTGAGATTTGTCCGGATTGAAAGACATGTTCCACGTGTTGGACCAGTTTTTGATTTTATCCAGATCTGCAGTGAGCAGAGAAGCTGCTGCTTGCTGGTCTGAGGGTGACCGATGGTACAGCAGAGGGTGGAGTCATCAGCAAAGAGATAAAGAGGATTTTCCAGAGAGTCAGAGAGATCATTGATGAAAACCAGAAAAAGAACAGGGCCCAGAACGCTACCTTGAGGAACTCCAGCCTGGACATGAAGAGGGGATGAAAGAACTCCATTTACGGCCACACGTTGACTGCGACAGGAGAGGAAGTCTGCGAGCCATGAGTGGAGATGGCCTTGGATACCATAGGAAGAGAGTTTGGTGAGCCGGGCAGGGTGCCAGAGTGTGTCAAAAGCACGTGATATGTCCAGGGATACGGCTCCGATTTCCTGTCTGGCATTGAGGACCTCCATCCATTGTTGAGAGAGCAGAAGCAGCATATCCAGGGTGGAGTGACCTGGTCTGAAACCAAATTGATGATCGGAAATCAAGCCATTGGAGAAGAGGAAGGATTTAATGTCTGAAGCGATGATGGATTCCATAACCTTGCTGATGATTGGGAGAAGGCTGGTTGGTCTGTAGTTGCAGGGATCTGTTTTTGCACATTTTTTATGCAGGGCAGTGATGTTAGCAGATTTCCAAGCAGATGGCAGATGGCCTTGGGCAAATGAGAGGGTGAATAGAACAGAGAGAGGGCGAGCAAGAGCAGAAGAGCAGGTTTTTAGGACACGTGGGCCGATGCCGTGTGGACCAGTTGCAGAATGTGAGTCGAGGTTTGACAGCAAACTCTCCACCTTATCAGGAGAAAAGGACACAGAGTCCAGGGACAGTTGGGTGCGACTGGGTAAGGTGGGTAGAGAAAGTGATGGGTTTTGGACACAAGATTTAGCTGCAAACACTGAGTTTAGGCATTCAGCTTTATCACGTGCGGTATCAGCAGTGCGGCCATCTGAGGTAAGGGAGGGGATGGAGGGGGAACATACACCAGAAACAGATTTGATTAGATGCCACCAGGAATTTGAGGAGGGACAGAGGTTTGAGAGTTCAGACTTGAGATTAGAAAGATGTTGTTTTCTGGCTCTCCTGAGGGTAGATACACACTTGTTCTGAGCTTTATGGAAGGAACTGAGATAACCCTCAGTTTGGTTTGCTTTCCATGAGGCAAAGGCAAGTTGTTTCAGGACAACTGCCTCCCCAAAAGCTTCAGTGAACCAAGGGCGGGAGGAAGGGTTGGACAACTGAAGATGAGAGGGGATAAATGTGTGCATGAGGGAGAGCAAGTTTCTTTGAAAGAATTCCCATGAGGAGTTGATGTTGGAGAAAGTAGCGATAGGAGACCAGTCTATAAGTTTGAGGGCTGCTTGGAGACCCTGCCAGTCGGCTTGAGTGAAATGCCAGACTCAACGGCGGTGAGGTGGTTCTCTGATAATAGCCATAGAGATGTCCACTTTGACAAGGACGTGGTCAGAAGAACCGATTGGAGTGGAGGAAGAGCAGCAGATATTGTCAGGGAAATTTGTCAAAATCAGATCCAGAAGAGATGGAGTACCATTGGTTGAGGTCCGGGTCGGGAAGTTGACTGATTGAGTCAGTCCCAATGAGTCACAGAAAGCTTTTGCTGAAGTGCCATGACAGGTGAGAGAGGTACGCACACCTAGCCAACTGGGATGATGACAATTGAAGTTGCCATATATGAGGAAGAGAGAGTTTGGATGAGAAGATAGAAGTTGGTCCATGTTTTCGGATAGTGAGGTGTAGATGGAGTCATCACTGTTAGGTGGACGGTACAGTACACATATAAACATGAGGTGGGAGTGGAGGGGAATCCGTAGGCTCCAGAGGTATTCCTGAGGGTGTGGGGGAGTGAGGACAGTGAGTGAGGGCAGAGAGTGAGGAATGGAGTCTTTCATGAAGAGAGCAACTCCTCCACCAGAACGAGGCTCAGGTCTGTCATACCAGAGGAGGGAGTAACCGGGGAGAGATACTTGGGAGTCACACACGTCTTGGGGGAGGAAAGTTTCTATTCGGCAGATTATGTCTGGTTTGTCAGTGGCAACCTGTATGGAAAGATCTGAAAGGTTTGAGTGAAGGCCCCGGATATTTGAGGTCCACACTGTTAATGAAGAGGGAGGGGAGGAGGCTTTGGGTGCAGGGGGGAGGGGCAGGGTAGGACAAGGGACGAGGGGGGAGGTAAGGAGGATTATTGAAAGAGTGTGGGGGATTGCAGAATAGCTCGGGGAGGGGCCAGATGAGGAGGAGAAAAGGCTTTGTGGTGCTGGGGGAGAGGGGGGGGACAAGAGACAAGGAAGAAGGCAGTTGAGGATTTGAGGAGGTGCAGTGAAGAGATGGAGGTGAGAGGGCAGTGGAAAGGAGGCAGCTTTGTGGATGAGAGGAGGGGCAACTTTGAGAAGGATGAGTGAGGGGATGAATGGTGTGAGAAAGGTGAGGGGGGAGTTTTTGAGAGAGGTGAGAGGGAGGCTTGGAGGGAGAAGAGTGGGATGGTTGCTTTGAGAGTGAGGGGTGAGAGGGGTGAGTTCGCATTGAAGTTGGAAAAAAAGAATGGTTGATGGAAAGTGAACATTCATAACAAACTGGGGTTTTTTTAAGTTTTCGGTCAGAGATGCGATTATACACATTTCTTGAGGGATGCAATAAAGGCGAATTCAGAGAATGGAGAGAAGAAATGCTGTAACAGTTGGATTTTTTAGGCAAGGAATGAAGAAAAGGTCAAATTGAGAGCAGTCTGTTTAAATAGCAGAAGAGTCGTGCATTATGATACAGTAAAGAGTACCACATGTGTGAAAGAGGAAGATGAAGCATTATAAGAGATAGTTTTTTATTATTATTATTGTTTGAGAGAGTTTTCAACAGATTAGGTCATGGAAGTGTTGTAGAAAAAATTGTGAGGTGATTGGTGAATTTATGGTAAACGCAGGGGGTGAATGGTGAATGGTAAACGCAGGGGGTATAAACGGATCACGTGGTTATGATTACAAGTTAGACACAAGATTATTATTTTTTGATGTATTTTTGAAGAACAGGTAAGATTCGGGAATGGAAGGTCGTAGATCGGAAGAAATCGTAAAGGTAATGGCGAGAGAGGGTGAGCTCAGTAGAACAAAGATGGTGTGCTGGCAGGAGGAAGAAGAAGAGGAGGATGAAGAAGAATAATAATAAGAAGAATCGAGACTCGTGAGTGTGCAAGGAGAAAGGTAGTGTTTTTTTTTGTTTGTTTGTTTTTTATTTAAGACAAGAAATGGAGTGATTAGTTGGGAGGGATGGGGGATGTCAGGAAAGTGGGGAAGATAGCCATTGAAGGTAATGGGGAGAAAAAACAAATAAACACTATCGTACACCGAGGGGAACAAAGGGTAGGCCTCAAGCACCCGGTAAGACAAGGTCGATGAAATCTCACAAAATAGCACGATTTTTGAAACAAAACCGAACTAGAAACACACAGTGACATGCAGGTGAGAAAATAAACAGTTAAAATGGGACAGATAACGACTGGAAACTTAACTTTGAGATCGTCAGCAGAGAGCCCTGAGGGAGACCTGCCGACGCTCCAAACCCAGAACCGGAAGTTCGATCGGATGTAGCGTTCTACATATGCAATTATGACGTCATAATGAAGGCACTGATGACGTCATAAAATTACCACACTCATTCCCCATGAGTACTTGCTATGTGCCACTTGTACACCTATGGCCTGGGGAACACTTCTGTGAAGTTTCAGGGTAAATCCAATATGGCTGCCAAACCATGTGACCAATGACATCATATGTGTGAACATTTTCTTCCTCATGGACAGGCAGTCATACGTGTAGAGTTTTGCCTCGATCTGTTCAGCCACTTCAGAGAAGATTTTTGAAGGTTTAAAAAAAACCAAAAAAACAATATGGCTACCGAATCACATGACCGATGACATCATGATTTTTTTTTCTGTGGACCATTTTATCCCTCGATGACCCTCAAAAATGTTCATACTGATCGGATGCGGCATTCAACATATGCAATTATGAGGTCATAACGAGGGCACCTATGACGTCATAAAAATCAACATTCCACATGATGAGTACTTGCCGTGTGTCGTTTCAATTTTTTTTCCTTGGTTTGGTTTCAGAGATACAGAGGTCCAAAGTTTTTCCGTTTTTCCAATATGGCTACCACACCACGTAACCTATGACGTCATAATTATCATTTAAACATTCTACATGAGTCGCCGCACCAATGGTGAAAATTTCGTCTCAATCCGTCAAGCATTTGTGGAGAAAAACACGAAAGTTCTGTGCGGACAAACAAAGAAACAGACAGACAGACAGACAGACAGAAAGGGGTGAAAACGTAGCCTCCTTCACCTTCAGTGGAGGAGATAACAAGAAAAAAAAATGCTCATACAGTGAGACTTGCAAGAACAGCACAAAATAGAACGGCACTCGGTAGAGCAGGATACCAAGCCTGGTGTTGGCTTCGTGGTTAGGGATCCTGGGGTCCTGAGTTTGAGCCCTGCTTTCTGGCTGCTGAATTAACACCAGGTGGGGTTGACTCAGCCTGTTATTCTCCTGATGTTGATGAAATGTGTACCAGTGTACTGGCAGAGGGGCACAGCGTCAGTGACACAGCTGCGCTTCAAGAAATGGTTGGAGTGGTGACCCGTCCAAGATGTGCCAAATCGGCAAGGAAAAAATTGCTTTGGCAGTTCCAATGCTCTGTTCAAGAGTATGGAGGGGGAGGGGGGGGGTTCAAGAGTGCATACCTCCACCAGGTTGAACAGTTTACGATTTGTATCCCCATGATGAGCCGGATCTGAACCAAGATAGAATCTGCTTGTTCTTGTCACCGAACCAACTCAAACACCTCATTTTATCATCACTCGTCCACAACTTTTTCAGATATCTTGATATATCCTGCATTACGTCTCGAAAAACAGTAAGTTTCCTGTTCGGAACGATTTTCAGATTGTAGTTTTGACCCCAGACAGACAAACTGAATCAATTACCGTACTGTGTGCGCGTGCACGCTCCAAATGAGATTCAGCACAATTTGCCAAACTCAGAGCTAAACTATCGTCTTGTCTTCTTATTCGTGTTCTACAGTGTTTACGATATAAAATTCGATTGAAATTAAGTAGTTACTCAATAATATAAATCGACTGATGGAGTGATATGGACAGATTATACCGATATATATATATATATATATATATATATATATATATAT